>NW_020447841.1:972061-1087042 GCF_003343035.1 Apteryx rowi | reverse complement strand
GGGCGGCGGTGGCTCGGGTCCCCCCGGCGGGTCGCGGGGCTGGTGCCGGAGCGGTGGGTTGTGCGGCGGTGCCCCGCGGTGCGGGATGCTCGGCCGCCGGGAAGCTGCCCTTGCCGAACTGCCATTAAAGGCTCTTCGGGGCACAAACCCTACTCGTTAACCCCCTCTTTGTGGGGGTGGTGAATTAAAATGCCGTGCTTTTCCTCTCATAAGCAAGCGGATAACTAAAACTTTGGAAGACTTCTTTTTATGCCTCCAACTCAAAGTTGTGAACGGCTTCTTGGAACTGTGGAAGCTATAAATCATGTTATTTCTGCTGTTGTTAACTTTGTAATTCGGTGCTTGCGGGGAGTCACACTAGCTTAGTCCCGTGGAGCACGCTTGTGTCCCCGGTATGTTTGTTGCAGCAGGTCTGCCTTTCATCGGAGCGTGTACTCCCAGGAACACAGGATGTGCAATGGTTACAGTTTCATTCCCTGAATCGTTTACAGAATGCTTCTATGTTTCCCCTGTCTTCTCTAAAGGATCATTGAATTTTTATACGTTGTTTCATATGACTGTAAACTGTAAATCTTTGGCTGTGTTTACCCTAGAGGCTTAGATGGGGTATGATCCCTGGTCATGGGATGCTGCCATGCAAACCCTATTACAGATCTAGTGCTTTTGCTGCTGTAGCTAGTTGTGTTATGGTTTGTGACATAGCCTAATCTGGTAAAGGTACAGCTTTGCTTGCATAAATTGCAACAACTTCAAGAGTGCTTTTGCTGTAGTATACTTGTATAACAAGAGAACATTTTAGGATAGATGTAGCCCAAATGAACTGTTTGCAGGGAGATGATATGAATGGAAAGTACTGCTAAAGCTTGCATTTATATAACCTTATTTAAAAATAAATATGTTCCATAAAAATTGCACAGAAGATGACTGGATCTCATTTTAAATTGATCCGTCTCCGCTAGAAGACAGGTGAACTAGGTATGTGCACTGAATATTAAAATCAGAGTGAAAATCCTGGGAGTTTTTTCCTGACTTTAAAAGGTTGTGCAGAAGGCTGCAAACTACTTTCTTTCATGGTTATCTGAATACTACAAATGCTTCACATATATTGAAGTGTTCTGTATTCTTGAATTTTCATCTTATCATAACGTCTTTTGTGTAATTCTCTTTTTTTAAAGTTAAAATTCCCTTTGAGACAAGCAATTGCCTTTTATGGCACTTTTTTTTTTTTTTGCCTTTATTTCTGAGACTGGCAATAAAGACCCTTCTGCAGTTGCAAGCAGCATGGTAAATATTTTAAAAGATTTTTAAGTACATTAGCATTTAAAAAGTAACTGTAGAATACTTTAGTTTTAATCTTGTTAATATCATGTGACTTATGTCCTGAGACTGGAAGGAGATTATTCCATTGGTAGATCCTTTTCTGTGAACTTCAGTATTGAATCAATGTCTGAACGTGACTTTCTGGAAGTGCTTTTATTTTTAACATAGAATCTTAGAATGATGATGTAGCTCCTAATTCTCTTTTATGTAGGCCTGGTTAATTTCAGTTTAGGGACATTATTCCAAGATATAGTACTCTTCCAAAAGAGTATTTCTAGCTCCATTCCTCCCCACAAAGTACATTTGTGCAACATTGTGATTTATGCGCACCAGAAGTTTTGAGTCCTAACAAATTATCAAGGGGGATGGAATGTCCTTTCATAAGTCCATTTCTGGAAGGAAAATTGGGGTTGTGTCACTCAGTAATGACCATGCAGTACATCATATCCCCAAAATGCAATTTGTCTTATTGATTAAGATCTCATAACTTTTTTCTTCTGAGTTTCAATCTCTTGTTGTGCCACTGTGCATGCAGATGACATTAGGACAATTTCTTTGTTATGTCATAGGAATCTTGAGGCATGATTCATGTGATCTCACATCATTTTTGGAATGAGGCAAGTTTCCAAGTTGACAATCTCCTAATTCATTCAGTTGTTAATCTATAAACCCGTATATTCAAATACACCTGATATCAAAGCAACAGCACTAGTGATAGGGTCTACATAAGAATAGATTTGATTTTGTCTTTTGTGTTTTTTCATATGTTAATAGCTGTGGTAGAGTGAATTAACTATACTTTCAGGATGTATGGTTTGTCAGTCCAAAGAAAACTACAAAAAAAGAGAAGTTGAAGTCTCAAAACGGTTCTGAGACCTGTTAGACTGAGCTGCTAAAATTTGTTCTGATTTTTTAATTGGTCTAAATCTCTTGTGTCTACTCTGGTTTCAGAATTGTACTAGCAGTACAGTGAATTGGTTAACTCAGACAGCTGGGTAGCATGCAGTAGGTTGGCATGACTTCATATATGTGAGAGCTTTGAAAAAATGTCTGTTTTAGTCCTTGGAGGAATATCTGAATTTCTCCTCTGTAACTCTTTTTTTTTTTAATGGTAGCAGGTACATCTAAGAAAGAGAGAGAGAGCAGAGGGAAGGGATTAGAAAGGAACTGTGTTCTATTAGCAAGATTTTTTTAATCTTCTTTGTAACATGTGAAACCTGTCACTCTGAGGGCAAGGCTCTAGGTAAGTGACTGTTCTAGTTTGTTGTGGCAATCCACATGTTTTCCTAATGGACTAATTGTGCAAGGTGATATACCATGCATTTTTCTGATCTCATTCATTAGGTTTAAAGTTGAGTAGGAGATGAATTTTAGCCTAATCAAAGGAAAAATTAAGAATACTGATGATTGCTGTTAATAGTTGTAAACAACCTTGTCCTATGATACCCTGTTGCTAAATAGCTCAGTTTTTACTAGACGACTCCTGAGATTAAGATGACTTTCATACAATAGGCTTATCTATTTTTAAGATTCAGTTAAAGTGGTGATATTTCACTTCCTACTGTAAATGGTGAAGGCAAATGTAAAATCTAAGAAATACCCCTCTTTCTTCATTGGAAAGCTTAAATCACCTGATTTAATAAAGCCTATCTGACTTTGTAGAATGAAAAAGTAACCTTTGATGCAATGACTTCATCATAAACTCCTAAAACACTGATTCCTAAAATGGGATGCATAATTAAGTAATTCTTGAATAGCTGTCTATTCTAGGCTGATTTCCTTGCCTCGGTTTCCCCAAGAGCTATGCTTGGTAGTTTCTTCAAACTTAAGGGGAAATTAGAACTTAGTATTTATGCTGTGGTAGCGCCTAGAGGCTTCAATAAGGCCACTGTGCTCGTTTGTACTAAGCAACAGGCAATGCATCTCCTCCATGTGGTCATGGCATGCACTGTATTGAGATGCCTGCTCTCTTCTAAAATAACCTTCCTGGATTAAAAAGTGCATTTCAATTTGTGGGTTTTTAGGATCAGAAGGATCATCAACTTTTCTGGTACTGTTAACCTGTGTATTAGTCTGAAACAAACATGTAGTTGATCTAATAAATAGTGTCCTGAAACTATACATATTTATGTGGCTGGGTTGTTGGACAGCTTATTTTAATCTAAGCTATATCTAGTTAAAATATTATATTTAAAGTTTAGTAAATGTGTGCTATACCTTATGGAGCCCTTATACTTTGTCAGCTCTATAAATTAACTCTGACACACTGAATATTTTTCACCAACTAACATAGCTGTTACTTAAGTTAAATAAAAGAAAAAAAAAAAACCACATGCTCTTTCCATGCATACAGCTGGACATCTCTGTTAAACTTTTCAACAAAAATGAAATTTTGATCGCTTTTTAAAGCTTCATGAATACACTAATTGGTGAATCATCTAATGTGCAGTTTAGTTTCAGGAAATATGAAATGGCTCACTAACTTCATGGTTATAAGATTATGCAGACCTTCTGAAAATCTCAGTAAGAAAATGTGTGCAGTGCTGGTGGTTGATATTTTTGGCTGTGAGAGAGGTTGGCTAAAACTCAATGTAGTTATGCATAGTCTGTGATAGTTTATATAGTGGAAACTCCTTTGAAGAATTATCTGGAAAGAAAAAAAGAGTAATTTTACAGGTTTATCTGCTCTTGGAACCTTATCCATATTTTGTTAAAGTAACTTGCAGTCAGGAGCCTCTTCTGTGCCTCTAGCTGGTCGTGAATTCCTGGGTAACATGGTAGTAGATTCTTTCTTGCCTGTACTTTTACACAGCCGTGGTTGTTGAATTCTTTAGTCTTAATGTTGGACAGCTGCAAAACATTTAAAGCCTATCTTTGAAAGATTGGGATAAGCAGGGGGAGTTGGAGGCTGCCCAGATAGGTAATACTTCTTTGATGACTCTGTAGTATTTCTTTTATATTGCCATATAAGGTGTGTTCCTGGCTATCTGGATATTACTTGATTATGTACTGTGTTATCAGCTGATGTGTTATTATCATGTGAAGGTTTGGGTCTATGCAATAGTTGGTAAAGAATCAAACAATTCTGGACTTTGCTTTCCTTCTTGGTGCAGCATAATAAGAAGCTAAATTTCAGTGCACTGCATAAGGTCTATATGTTAACACAAGGTTTTAATAACAAATATTCCTATCCCTTTTGAAGGTGCATGGAACATTCTTAGAATATTGTTATACTGCTTATTACTGCAATACTTATTATTGCAAGCACCAATTTCTTATAGCCTGAAGTTTTTGCTGTGTTTGGAAGTGCTTCAGAGATTTATGATTGGAGTATATTTACCAAGATGGTATTTCAAAGATTGTCAAAAAAATTTAAATACAGTAGGAGCAGTATAAATTAGTTCTCCTGTAATACTAAATCTGATTTAAAAAAAAATTTTTTTTTGCTCCTCCTCAGCAGAAAGAATTCTGATAGTAATTCAAAAGTCATTCTGGTATGTAGAGGAAATCATTTGGGCCTCATTGCTCAAAACCTACATGTTAATCATAGGATTAAGAATTGTAATTCTGGGATAAAAGGGCCTGGTACTTAGCACCTTGTAAATAATTCCATTAACTTAATAGGCGCTCAGGAGTGCAGTTGAATGAATTAGGTAGACTTGATGAAAACGACAATAAAAGCTAATCAAGATTGTCTCATAGAATATTTGGCCTTAAAAACAAATAGCAAAAATTAGATGGTAGAGATTGCTTATGCCAGTTTGACTTAATTTTCTTCAAGAAACTTGGCTAGCTAAGGATGAGACTTTTTGTATAAGAACATGTTTATTAGGACAGACCTCCAAGTACCCTACTTCTTGAACAGAAATTGAACACCATGAGTTCAATCTCTGAAATATCTTTAACTTTTTATACCTGGAATTACATATGCTTAGGTGCATCTGCTTCCATACCTATCTACATTAGGTTTTCATCTTTTACAATGTGGCTTTGAGGCAGAGCTTGATTCATTGACTGACTTGCTGATGGAAAAAGTACCCCATTACTAAATTTTTTTTTTTTGGAGAACTTTTAAATTTGACTGGCCTTTATGGAGAAGGAAGTGTTTTAATCATTCCACTAGTGTAATAAGAGGTCTCTTATTCTTTTGAATAGCATATGGATAAAATGAATGAGCTTTGGATTGCAAATTATCTTTAATTTTCAGTCAGCTTTGGTGGTGTGGAATCTTTGTGTGATAGCTTTGGTTAAGCATTTATACTGCTTAATTCATGCTTTGTTTTGTTTCTCAGATCTTTAATTTTCACATTTCTGTTAGGGGATGATGAATTATGTCTTTTTAAAAAAAAAAAAACTCGTGTTAAACCTCACTTGGATAGATATTATAATTCAATTAAATACACAAATAGCATTTTAAAATTGATGTGTACTTCAGATGTGCTGGATGAGTAGTAAACCCAGCGATTTTATCAAAACACATTTTCCATTTAAAATTTGCTCAGTAAGTAAAAAGCTCCATTCACTTGTATCCTGCAGTATTTTAGACTTGGGAGATCTCATTTCTCATTCATTATTCTTACTCATTCCTTGGAAGAGGAGAATAACTATGTATTTTTAAGCTGCCAAACAGTTTCTCAACTTATTCAACCACTTCATTTAACCCACTTAAGCAGCATTTAGACAAGATTGCTGAGATGATGTTTTCAGTAGAAGGGAGATATTACTYTTGTTTTCTCTGCTGGATTAACTGATGCTGGCTTGGTGAGCTAAATTGACATGCCAAGGAGATCAACTCTGAGGACTGAAGTCAGCTGGAGAGAGTGGGCTGGTGTGGGGTGTGTGTGTGTGGGGAAGGGGTGATGGAGCTGTGTTGTCCCTTCAGATTGCAGTGATTTGTTATTCCTTAAACCTGTCTCATCTAACCGCACCCTTAATGTAAGAAAATAGTCCCTTGGATCCAGCAAACAGTTTCTGCTGTTAGGATCTCATTGGCCATTTCAGTAAGCTCTAGCCAGTGCTTAGGCAGTGACTTTCACCCATTTGGTCATTTGACATTCTTTAAAACATTGGCAACAAATATGTTGGATTGGATTTGCAATTTCTGTATCAGACCAGTTTTATCTTTAAAAGTGTAGGTGCTTTATCTACCAAAGTAGTTGCTTATAATTATCTTGCCCGAAATCTGGATGCTTTGTCTCTGAAGGAAGACAAGAATTTGACGGCAGGGTCTCTCATTCTGGAAGTCACAGATGTAAGACAAACTATATATAACAATTTCAGTGAGGAGGGTTTTTTTATTGTTGTTGTTAATATGGTCTTGGAGAATGCAAAGGTACTTACCTCTGAAAGTCCCTGAATTGCAAAGTACTGGCACAGGGAGAGGATATTGGGCATGTATTATCAAATAGTTCACCTGTTCTTGTATTCTTTCCTATGCAGTATGTATTGGCCTGATAGGTTATTAACTTGGTGTGCCCTTTGACAGTCTGGGCCATTCTTGCGTTATATTCTGTTACTGTACTTCAGGAGTGCATTGTCTGCCAGGTTACTTACTGCTTGGTTACTTTATTAGCTTATAGGATGGTTTAACAAAACTTCAGTTGATTTAACAAAATTATCAAAATTCTGCCTTTTTAAAACCTGCCTTAGATATTAGAAGGCATGTTGGATTATGACATTGACTGTTGGTTTTCTTTGGTAAGCTACTTTACCTTTTGAAGAGAATATTTTATGAAACAGATTTTTGGAGAAAATCTGCATTTATTTTGGAAGTTTAATAGATTGTGCACTGGTAAAATCAGTGTAAAACTGAGTTTGTTATTTCTATCCAGTTTGGGGAGGATTCCCCCCCTCCCTTTATTATAAGGGTAACTTAGTAATTAATCCTCCCATATGACCATTTCAAAAAAAGTTATCTCTTGTGGTCTTCTGCAGTGGTTTCAGGTCTCAATTAAAATTTTTTTAAAGTTCAGTAAATCAACAAGGTAGTTGATAACCTAGCAGTATTTTTATGTTGGTTGAATTGGATTCTAGCAAAACTTATTTGAATAAATACAAGGGCTCTTGCAGACTGGACTGCTGAAATACTCCTTACTGAAGCTACAAAGAGAAAATCTGGGAATATGTCAGGTTAGAAGTTTTAATTTTTATAATGTTGAAATAATTGTGCTATAAGAAGGGAGAAAATTGCCTTCCCTCAGTCTGAATTGACCAGTGTCAATTTTTATGTGCAGATGATAAGGTTTTGTTCTCTCAAATTCCTTGGTGTCTGAAGCATCTGTTGGAGGATTTTAGCATTTTTGTCAGTAGGAGTATCAGTCCTATATGCATATGACGTGGTTTTGTTCTCTCAAACTCCTTTGGGAGTGAAGCATCTGTTAAAGGATTTTTAATGTTTTTGTCAGAAGGAGTGTGACTAAAATTCAAAGACTATCAAGTAATGTTCTCAGCTATATCTCAAAGTTGCCAAAGTGGATGACTGATGACCACTGCATTGAACAAGTTTTTTATTTTGATATTTGCCTAGTGCACAGCCATGAACAGAATAAACAAGAAGTTAGGGCCTTAAGGTCCATACCAGTTAGTAATTTGTTTCTGAAAAGTAGTAGTCATCTTTTTATGTATTTTTGGTTAAGGTTTGGACTTGGATTCAGTATGGCATTTGGATTTGGAGCTGGAAGGACATTTTGTTCTGCTGTAGACCAGAGAAATGTATGTAAGTTGGGCAGAACTGACTTTTCATTGATTAAGCTTATAAACTTGTTTCCAGACTGAGTCTAGAAACTAGCTTCCAAAGGCTAAGTCTGGGCTAGCTTAAGTGGTCTGAAAGTTTGTAAACTCACTGTTCTTGTACTGTTTGGATCTTCCCTTCCCCAAGTCCACTGATCTCTGTATTTTTTTGTCGAGCGCTGCTTGGCTTTTTTGGAACTAGTTTTGATCAGGATTTTAAGAATGGAAGAAAACTAGCATAGCAGTGTATCACTAGTTGTCTTTTTCAGGCTGTTCATGTGTAGCTGATGTTTAGAAATCCTCATTGGTAATGAGCACTAGAGGAGCATTACATCCCTCTTTTCAGCAGTACAGTTGGCTTATTTGAAGAGAAAATACATTCTTGCTGAGCATTGTAGATGACCATACATAAGCTGAAGATTTGTAATGCTACTTCATTTGTTAGTTGATCTTAAGAAATAAATAACGGACTATGGTCTTAGTTCTGAAAGTTCTTGCTTACAGGCTCAAAAATTACAATATTATGAAATTGCAGTGTTTCAGTTATGTGGGTAATTGGCTTATTTTGTCTGGGCAGCAGTAGAAACAAAGAGACTGAAAAAGATCCATTTAGCCCAGGAATTAATTTTATAATTTTTAAAAACTTGCATCAAATTTGAGAGATTAATCAATTTTGTGATAAGCTAATCATTGTAACGCTACTAAAAAGTTAACATGGCATACTAATAGTACGTCTACATGTAGCCAGGAATCTATCAGCCCCTATATTTGCTTTAAAGCCTATAATAAGAGTTTCATAATTGACAGAAGCATGTATAATTTCACACAAATTTCTTAATGGAACATCTGTAATGACATTTTCTGTTTTGCCAAGAAATGTAAAGGCACTTAAGATTTTTCTTCTGTCCAAATCCCAAATAGCAAAAGTGAATAAAGTGAACCTGAAAATTGTGGAGAAAAGAGAACATTGTTATGTGAGTAGAAAAAATGCAGTGCAGCTGTAGTTTACAGTTTGTCCGTTACTACAAAATTTGATAAAATTATATCCCACAGCTTGAATACTATGCTCAATGTTTGACAAATCTTTGGCATAGCAAAGATGTAGAAAGAATTAGTTTTGCTTTTTTTGTCATTCAGTACAAATCTAGAAAGTGGTTACTCATGTTCAGGATACATTTTCAATTTTTTCCTGTAAATTCACTGCTCATGTCTCATTTTCTGAGTTTTCACAAATGTTGGGCTTCATTTGTTCTGTTACTCCCTAACTCACTTTTCTTTGTACGGTTAAGTTATAGCTTTAATGCCAAAAAAATCTACTTTGCAATTTAACATTGGCTGACTTGATGAGGGTCAGTAATTATAGTTCATGTTTCCAGCAATTTGAGTTTTTCCAGCAGTCTTTCTATGAAGAATGCAACTGTAGATTAATTTAAGAAAAAATGGAGTTGAAAAATGCATTTTCTGCCAAAGTCAAGCAGGAGTGTGCTAATAAGGTTTTCAAAACTCTTTGTTACTAGTTAATTTGTAGATCTACTGTGAGCTATTGCTCAAGGATATGCAAGACTGATTTAATATGGTGAGAAGGTTATTGGGATACAGCTAACTTGTAAAATTTGATAGTAGCAATTTTGTGGAAGTTTTTTAACTTCAAGCTTCCTGCCAACAGTGAGGATGTCATCTGTAAAGCATGGTACCTTGTCTTTTTCCGACTTATTCTGAATCCAGAGAGGACAGTAAGGTAACAGTTGTTGATTTAAGAATATGCCGACATCATAGATTACTTACCTGATAGAATTTTCTATTAGGTCTTGCTAGTTTGTGAACATTGCTTAGTACCCTGGAGAGGCTCAGGAGGTAACAGCAGTGCCCTGCAGCAGTAGGGAGACATACTTTACCCATGGAATAGCGTGCAGCAGTATTTAGGTGATGCCTCTGTTCTGAAGGGTATTTTCCTTCTGAAGTTTCATTAACCATAAGTTCTCCTAACACTCAGTGTGTGTTTTTTTTATAAAAACCCCGTAGTACTGGTATAAGAAATGATCTAGAGATAAACAGTTTGCAAATGTAGCCAAGTTTGTTATAGACATGGAAAAGTAGCCTTGATCTTAACGGTTGTTGTTATACTATCAGAAACCCTCATGGTTCAGTTGTAGCAGGCCATACAGTGGAGTTACAGATACAGTTATGCTGGCAAAAATTCTGGTGTTTTATTTGGGACAGTGATGGAAGCCAAATTGGGAACAGAACTTTGCACAAAGCTCTCCCTCTGTTACAAGATGCAGTATAGCCCCATTTGCAAATCCCTTAAGTATAGACCCATGCAGTGCTTATGCACTGTTACCTACTCAGTTAGTCGTGCGTATATATTTGTTACCATCATCATTCCCTAATTTTGGAGTTGACCCATATATTTAGCTCTCTAATGGGAACGGATTGTACTTCAACAGGTTTTGGAAATTTTGGCCTGACCTCTGAGGGGTTATTGATAATGGATTCCTCTGTTAAAAGGAGGCACCATCTCCAAAATCCCACATAATCAAGCTCATATCCTCTAGCAGAGTTTTGCAGGCTATAATATGTGTATCACTAATGCCTTATGAAGCTTTCCCAAAAGATAGTCAGTGAATACTTCCTGACTCTGGAGATTAATACCTGAATCCTGGGATGTGTATTGCAGCATAGGTAGTGAAATGCAATCTGTAACTGCCTATATGCAGGAGCTAACCATGGGGCTCATCTACATGCGTATAGAGAATTACTGGTCAGAAGGGTTTGCAGGCATACCTTTAATGTAATATACGTGGGCAATATGTAGCTGGGACTAAGCTTTATCTTTATATGCTTAGGGTGGGAGCATGCAGCAAGCAGGTAGAGATGAGTGTTTGTGGTGAGGAGTAGCAGCAGCAAAGGAGTGTATTGTAAAATGGTGAGGGAGAAGGAGATAAAGTCCCATGTGTGTATGGAAGTCTGGTCCAGTACTGAAGCTTGCAGCTTGTCAGTAGTACCATAACCACTAATGGTGGTGGTACCAAAATTGTGTGCCATCCCTGGTCTGTAATGTATTGCCAGCAGGTGGTACTGTTAAGAGACTCATGCTGCTTTGCATCTTTCAGCCCTCTCCTCAGGTACAAAAGTCATATGAACATGGGGGGAAAAAATGCAGAAATAGCCTCAAAACCAAACCAAAAAACCCAACAAACCAGCCTACCAGTATTTGGAAGAAATTATAACTTTGGACCAGGCCTAGCTAAGTTCAAAGGTACTTCCAATTATAGCTTGGCTGCAAGTAGTGTATTCTCTTTTTTATTACCATGGTACTTCTCAAAGCTTTAAATTACCCGTTGTGGAAACTGAGCAATGGAAACTGGAAGTAAGAATCTGGTGGCTGTGGCTGTTCCTGTTTTTATTTATGTATGACTTGAAGTTAAATATGATATCCAGGTCTGCTTTGAAAAGTGTCAGAAAAATGAAGAAAACTCTCCTGTTTTTTTTTTTTTTTTTTTTTTTTAAACCATTGTGGTAGGGTTCTTTTTCTTCTCCAGACTCTCCAAGAAGTCTTACCTACTCTTTGTGGACTTTTGGAGCTTCTGCTTGCTGTGGGTCTAAAAGTCCTCTGTTTTCTGTAACAACTTCAGAGAATATTGTCTTCTGTGTATGTCTGTGTTGCTCAGTTCTTTTCCTTCCCCTCCACTACTCACTGCGCTTCCAATGGGCAAGATCATTGTACAAGATCAGTGCCATTAAGTCTTCAAATTCAGTGTAGTATCTCTGAGGCTCACTAAGGTCAGTATGATCTGTCCTTGTAATGAAGCTTGCTGGAGGAAAATGAGATGGCAAAAAGTGTTAGTGTTATTCGATCATTTATTATCTTTGTGTACGCAATAAACAAATGAATAGTTGGAATTTTTAGAGGGGAAGATAGACTGTTTTTTTCCCTTTGTTTGCTGGATCTGACTTCTCTGTCATTTCACTGAACCTGACATTGGCCATTATGCAGATCTCTGAAAGTATCTAGTTGCTTATCCATCAGTTTGCAAACTTTACATGGACTATTTGAATGGTAGTGATTCTGCATCACTGCCAAAGTGTTTCATTTTGTTGCACTGCTGTAAACCTCTGTAGCAAAGTGCATTGCTGCATAAGTGAGAATGGGGGTTCATACATGAATCCTTGTTCTCCTTGGTGATCTTCCTTCATCTTGTATTTCCGTTAAAAAATAGGAAGTGTTAGGAAATTTTAAAAGATGCTGTATTCAGTTGCTTACAGCTTTGCTGAACTCTAGTCTTTTGGGTCTGACATAATTTATGCTATTTCTTTGCCTTGGATTTAATTTTTTTTAAAACTTTCAGCCAAAATTGTTCATCTGTTTCCAGAAACAAAACTAGAATAATTGTCTGTTCCATTTTTTTATGGCAGTCTCTTCTTTGAAATATTCTAGTGTACCTCTGAACTGGAACATGGGTTTGAAATTTGTCAGTGGATGACCTCTGGCAGAGATGTAATGTTTTATTTTTATATGATAATCTGCCAAAATTCAGCCAGTTCCCATTTTGAAAATTTTTAATCTGCACATGCTGATATTTCTTTGTGGAATTCCCTGGAGACTGTCTGCACTCTGTGTGCGCAGCAGGATTTTCCTTGCAAGTACATCTCTGGACTGCAGTAAGCTGTGCAGGGCCTGGGAACCAGAACTGTAGGCGAGAAGTCAGTCCCCCTGAGCTAAAGGGGAACCGGAGGGGGGAGAGTAAAATGGCACAAAGCAAGGACAGAAGTCTCCTTGAGGCAGATCTGGCACACAGCAGCTCCAGACTCGTGGGCTCAACTTATTCCTCCTCCTTTCTTCTCCCTTCAGCTCTCCAATACCTCCAAATCCCAGCCAACACATGCACTTTTACAGTGATGGCTTCACATGTAGTATTGCCAATGTATCAGCTGAGATTTTTACTAAGGTTAACAAGGATTCTGCTCTTCATTCTAATGTGTAACGGTGGGTTGAAGATAGTGTACTCAGTTGCTCCATAAGAACAGGGTACATGCATTTGGACAGTACTGATTGCTATGACAGTCATCAAAAAGGCCCAATTCTGATTCTTTAGAGAACTTAGCAGGTAAAATCTGGAAACGCTAAGACAGTGAACCTGAAGTGTTTTGGTTTTTTTTCTCAGGGGTTCATAACTGGACTAAGTTTGTCTGTACTTCTGTAAGGATGGCAGAAGAACTTTTTTTTTTTAAAGATAGGTGGAATATAACTTTTTTTGGACACTTTTCCTAGAACAGCCTCAACTTTGAAAAACTGTTTCAGGTAGCTACCCAGGCTATAAAATCAGCCCAGATGGATAGGCTATCAAATGTGATCTGATAATGGGAAGCATTAGGTGATGTTAATAATTAAAAAAAAAAAAAAGTTTTTTCAAGACATATGTCCATGTTGTTGGAAAGAATCCTTTGAGCCCAACCTGTAGCTTGAATTTCACTGTTGCTTTTGAGGTGTCTAGTTCAAGCTTTCATAAAGATGGCTTTGTCTGTTGATACTGTAGAACTTAAAGTACCCTTTTGTTTTTTTAAGGATTTCCCCTGTAAAGCAGATTTTTCTCCAAATTTAATTAGCAAAATCCATGCCAATTTTGTAGATGCCTGAAGTTGTTTGAAATAACCTTCCCTGAATCTTAATTGCTGTCCTTTCTACCACCCTTCCTTCCTCTGAACTAGAAGCAGAAGAACTCACTGCAGCAGTATGAATTTCATCAGAGATGTCGACCAGGAGTTCTTCTGTGTTCATTCAGCATAGCAGAAACCAGACAGATTTTGCTGAAAAAAGTTACACTCTGACAGGTTATCAGAGCTCTTACAAAGATGCGTCTTGATTTTTCTTAAAATCATGACTGATTTTTAAGTTACCTACCGGTTAGTGCTGTATGCCAATGTCACTGATATCAGTGCTATCAGAAATCTGCAATTTTATAAGACCAACTCAATTGTTAGTGTTCTTGGCTTTTCCTCTCCTTCTTCCCTTACCCCCACCCCAGCTCGACTGGTGGAATCTTTGGCCGATCTGTAGCAGACGAGTTTGAGATCTGTGCAAAGTTGCAAGACCTTTTTAGTTATTTGGACCCTTCAGCTTTATCTAACACTTTAGGATGTGCTCAACCTGTGGTTCATTAAAGGTATTACAAGAAAATTTCTTAGTTTTTGTCTACTACTAAGGAACAGATTTCTGCAATTGTCAGTATTGTGATGACCCTGTGCATTTTCCATTCAGGAATTTCTGTGTACTATATAACAATAGCTAGATGTGGAAACTGCTATATCTCGCCTAGTGATAAATTGAGGAAACTTGTATTTTCTAAACCAAGAACCAAATTCTTTTTCATCACACAGGGTGCTTAAGGATCTTAGCTTCCTGAAATCATTTACTGAAAAGTTTTTCCCTTTTTCCTTGAATATGCTTATGTAAGTGGCTTGGTTTCAAGTAACAGTTGAATCTTCCTTTTGGATAAATGAAAGGGAATAGTTCTTTCATTTTTATAGTAATTTTTCCTTTTAGCAGTTACATGGCTCATGGATCATTTGACCTTCTAAAATTTACGGTATTTTTCTGGATGAGCCTAGTCTCAAGGCTTCACTTCTACTTTTTGCTGCACAATTATGACTTTCATTTAATAAAACAAATGTTTCCTAGTATAAGGAGAACTTGGTTTCACATTGAGGGGTGAGGTTTCACGGAAGTGGCTGAACCCTTCTTAACAGCTCACTGTTAACAGCTCACTGGTAGAGATGGTTCTGCTTCCTCTTGCTCTTGATGGTAGACCCTGGAGTTTCTCCTACTCTGGCTCTGTCTCTTCTGGCTTCTCGTTCCTGGCTAAGGTTCTGTTTAGTGAGCCAATTCTACTTGAACACTGGGTAGTTTCATGGTGTTTAATGAAAATGAATCAGCATTAAGTGGTCAGATGAATTTTGGAATGGATGCAATGGGATGGGAATGGAAAGTAGAAATACCCCTTTCAATTAGCAGCAAAGTGATAGCAGGTTAGTTAAGGATTTTCAACCTTAGAGTACCCTATCTGTGTCTAACTTCTGCTAATGAGAAACAGCCCAAAACCTGTACTCTCTTGTTCATTTCACCTATATTCAGCTTGGGGTGATAGTTTACCATCCCTTTTGTGAAATGGCTCAGTCGCTCACTTTGCCTCTGTTGTGGTTTTGGGGGTTTTGGTTTTGGTTTTTGGCAGGGGGAGGGGAACACTTGCTCTCTGTCAAGTCCATCATCTGGTCATCATGTTTAATTTAGTTAAGTTTGATGTTATGTTGCAGACTTTCTGCATGAAATGCAGTCTTCTAGCCCATCCATACAACTAAATCTCTGCTTTCACAAGTCTAATTTAGGGCCAAAAGAGAGGAAGTTTTACTAATCTTGCCCAGTTGGTAGTGCTATTGTAAAGACTCATTTTTCTAGTCCATTATTTCAGTGTACCTTTTTGGAGTTCCTGCAGCCTATAACTTATGCTTATCAGACATGAGACCATATCCATATCAAACATGAGATACTTCGTGCCTTCTCAGTACTGAATGAGCTGTTGCATCTGTTGGGCATTGAAGAGTTGTGTCACAAGCTAGTGTGTTGGACTTTTTTTCATGAGAAATGTACAGTAGCTAACCAATGAGTTACTGGTCTAGGACTAGGTCTTGGTGCAACAATATGAATAATCCTCCGGGAAGGTTGTTGGCAACTTTAAATAGATGACATCAAAAGGCAAAGCATTTATATAACTTATTTTCAGGAGAATATAGGAGCTAATCAAACCCATACACTTTTTTAAAAACTCTCATGCTGTGGGGGCTTACTCAGTTAACATACACAGATGTTTCTTTGCCAGAATAAGCATTTTATTCAAATAGTTTTGTTGCAACTGATTACATTATGTAAGGCCAAGAAGAAAGTTATATCTATGTCTTGACAAAAAATATTGCCTCTTTTGCATCCTATTATGAAATAGGAACCAGCTACCTACAGATAATGTAATAACATAATTGTGTTCTGGGTAACTCCTCAGTTGAAATGGATTATAAAGCAATAGATGCTCTTAAGATGAAGGGCAGATCTGACTTGCTTACCAATAATTGTTCTTTCTCTGATGTATTTCTTATGCACAGTGATAGTCTTACATTTTGGCTATGTGAAAAGTTAGGCTTTTTTACTTGAAGTTTTTATGGTGCACCCTGAGATTTAACCATTTTTATGTTTCGAGTCATGAGCATTCCTGCTTTGCATGGCGCAATAAAGTGTTGTATTTTATTTTCTGTTTAAAAATGTGGAAGTATCTTTAGTTGCTCATGAGCAACGACCAAAAGAGCCTCTAAATTTAATCACTGAAAAGTGTCTTGCTTATGCAAAGTTATAGAATACAAAAGGACAGCAAATACTGCAAAGAACGGTGGATTTTTTTGCCTTGCTGTCACTCTGAACAACACTTTTTGGTTAGAGCAGTAACTCTAAGCTTAGTAATTTATAATCTCATTGCATTGAGCTTTTACCTTTTAAAGGCTACTAATAGATCTCTGTATTAGTACTGATTAACATCACTATCGGTTAAAGGAATGATGCAATTGTCTATATAATGTGCTCAATTGAAAACAGCTTCACTGCTATTTGGGAGGGTTTTTAGCAGTGATACTAGTGGTTTATTACTATAGAACAGTGCCATTATAACCTCTTGTTTTCACAAACTCTGTAATTCAGCATTAATACTTCTTGACTGAAACCTCTTTCAAACAAACTATGTACAAGCACTGACTTTTTCTTTTAACGCTTACAAATCTGCAATTATTTGAGTTATGGAAATATTCATCCTACTGTATACTGTTAGAATTCTTGACTAAAGTCAAAAGAAGTAAAACTGCTGAAATGTGAAACTTGGAAGAGGCATAGATATAGTCTCTGAGCACTTGCTTTAAGGAAATGCAATTTCAACTTTCTAATATTTATATTTAAATTGTCTTGCTGGCACAAAAAATGAAAAACTGAAATATATTGATGTGATGTATGTGTAATTAGACACTTGTTGGTTCAAAAATATAAAACTGCTGTTAAAGCTAACATACATATTTTTTCCTTACTCCTTAAAAAAGGGGGGGAGTGGGAGAGAAAACTCCCTGCTTCAGAGGCTGAACCTGTAAGGTTCATGCCTTAAAACTTTTTGACTTGAGTTCTTGATCTTACAAAGAAATGGCAGGGCAGAATTTCAGAGAGCATCAGATTCACTGAAATCATGATTCCTATTGAAAGTCAAAATGCGTATCTTCTCAAGTGGGACTTCCAGAAATGTGGTTGTTTATTCAGTCTTTTAGCTAGTTTCTGGAATGTTTAATTTTTTCTTCTCCTTAAAGATGCACTGTAATTTGCTTTGTATTTTAAAGATACACTGTGTTTGCACATATTTTATACATGTAATATACAGAATATCTTCTGTGCCAAAATCACTGCTTCCAGGACAGTCTCATTTTTGATTTCCTGAGATACAAGCCCTTAATTTTAAAGTCATAGTAATGCATTTAAACTAACTTTTGGTTTTCTTTGAAAACCTAAATTTCAATGCCATAACTATGTAATACTACCATTGATGTTGCAATTGGCTGTGCTGTAATGCGAACCCGCACGGAAAGATTTTGGTGGTGCTCCATGGCAGAGCTCATGTGAACAGAACAATAAAGCGCAGGTTCCTTTCAGCTACAAAGCTTCAGAAAAATGTTTCTGATAGCTCTAACTGGGTCTAGTCCAGGATGAAGCTGCCTGTGGATCAAAGTGAAAACATGAAACAGCCTAGACCTACTGGCAGCCTTCCAGCTCCTTCCCCTTCTTTGCAGGGTTTATGTTCTTTTACTTACCCCTGCCCAGCCTAGGAAACCAGGTGCTTGCTGCCAATTAGTCTTGTCAAGACAGCCCAGAGCTTCTCTTGACAAGCCTGACTGCTGACAGCAGCTGTAGGGTGCTCTTAGACAGGACCTTAACTCCTTGCTTTCCAGCTATGTTGCAGGTTAACCCCCCCAGTTTCATACTGCAGTTATTCAAATATGCTTCTATTTTATGGAAGCATACATTTTATACAGAAATCGATCCAAGATTAGCAGCGGTACTATAGTGATAATGCTTACTTGTCTGGTTTCTGGCCTAAAAGAAAAATAAATGAGGAGTTAGATCACTGATTATGAAGGACATTTTCTATAGCTGTGGATACTTTCAGAACTATCCATCTCAGGCCACTTTTCTGCTTGATATCGAGTGTATCTGTAGCTGGATAAGATATCGGGCTTTTCCAGCACTTTTTTCCCCAACAGCTTAAAGTTTAATCTCATTTTAAGTGTTGCAGTGACACATGGGAGTTTGAACAAGTTTTTGAGGTCAGTCATTAATATAGTCATACTATAAATTACAGTTAAATGTCTTTCATATTTTTTCCAAGTCACTTGTGCTGCAGCAAAATAGAGCTCACTTTTAGCTGTGGAATTTTCTGAAGTTTCCTTATGTCTTAGATGCGCATATGACCTTGCTACTGTCAAATGCTTTGCTCCAGTAATGTTAACAGTGAACAAAAAATACAGATGCTATCCATAAAACCTCGTTGGATATGGACTTCTTGCAGCACAAATGGCAAATTTCTGAATCGAACAACTGAATTTCTGAATTGAAGTCATTGTGCAAGAGAATTTTTTTTTAAGTGTATGCAGCAATTCTTCAGGAGAATGCAAACTTAATTTTTTAAATTTGTGATTCCTAATAAATCATAGCCTAGGCTGCCACTCTCTTTTCAGTTTCTGTGCTTCTAGAAAGTTTTGAACCTGTTGGTCCATTTCACTCAAATTTGAAAGGAAGACTTACCTTTTTTAAGAAATCTTGCAAATTGCATAAATGTCAGTGCTGCTTTGCTGCTTTTGCCTATTTAGTCACTACCATAGATCTCCCACTAGAGAAAGAGAAGTAGAAATTTGTGTTTATCCATTTTAAGTGGTGGCAACTAGCTAGTCAGTGCATATTAGAAAATCTGTTTTTTTGCTTGGTCGGATAGAAAGTAAACATGAAAAGTAGCTGGGGGCATGGAAGAGCTCTGTGGGCAGGAGAGGTGCTTGTAGGTCTGAGGGGGAGTAAAGGGACTGTGATGAGGGAGAGGCATTAGGCAGGCTATTAAGGTTGTGAAAAATGTAGAATATTTGAGAAGAAATAAGACTGTTAAAACAGTGTGAGGTGATCCCTGAACAGAGGAACTAGCTGCTTGCAAAATAGCCCATTTGCAATTGAATGGAATGCTGTATTTATGAGGTATCTTAAATTAAATGTTTCTACTGAGCTAGTCAAGGACCTGCAATATGAAACTGGCACATTTTTTACTTCACTTCCGATTCCCTTTGCATTTAGTGAGGTGTAGTATATTAATGTCTGCTTTTCCTTAACTCGGAAAACTCCCCAGAATTATGTATGAGTAACCATTAGATCACTTTTTATACAAATTTCAGACCTATTTGTATTTTTTGAACTTGGTAGAGGAGGATACTCTTTAGTATTCCTAAAAGTAGAAACAAATTCTGTTCTGCTATGGGAGAACTCCTGTAGGCACTTTTCCTCAGAACAGTTATGGCTTTTGCAGAGGTCATCAAGAGGGCTGCCATGCTTAACTTGAACACTGACTGGAACTGTTTATTCTGCCCACATGAACTTAAAATATATTGGCAGCTTATGTTCTAGGAGACTTAAACAGAAGACATTATTTCAGTGAGTCATCTACAGTTCTCTTCCATAGCAGGTACCTTACTGTGCTAACAATGCTTTTTCAGTTTTGGTTTTTTTATTTTTCATTTTTTATTCTGCACTGAGGGATGATTGTGGCAAAATTTCTGTTGTGTGATCTTATAGAAATTCTAAGTCATGCAATAATTGTTGTTCTACCATATTTAAAGGATATGAATTTTTTTGTTAAGGTCCCTACTGGTCAAATGTCGTAAGTTCAGACTTGGCAATGTATTCTTATACAGCACTGAAGATTCAAAATTGGTTTAGCACTGTGAATACATATCGGAAATTTAATCTCAGTTCTCATAACACTATGTTTTGTTCATTTGAATGCCTTTCTTTTCAATGACC
The DNA here is from genome assembly GCF_003343035.1 of Apteryx rowi. NCBI lineage: Eukaryota > Metazoa > Chordata > Aves > Apterygiformes > Apterygidae > Apteryx > Apteryx rowi. The sequence continues at coordinate 1,066,863 of NW_020447841.1, read as the reverse complement.
TTTACAAGGAATTTCTTAAAAGTTTCTATTGAAACAAAGTATTTTTCTATATTAGAATTGCTAACTCTTTGAAAGAGTATCACTTTCAGACTCTTAACTTTCTAGCCTGACCTGAAGTCTAGGAGTTTTAGTAGTTCCTGTTTCTAGATGGAGTGCTAGATCTAAGAATTGTCTTTAGAGAGTAGCACAGGACTCAGGCCTCTTTCTGATATGTCAAAACAATTTAAATTATAAGGTGAAGTTGTGCTCCATTTCCTACCTGACATCATTGTAAAAGAAACTCCATTTCCATTTAATGTTGCTCATGTGTATTTGTACATTACATCCAGTGGCCGTCAGGATACTGTCTAAATGACTGAGGGGTGGTGTCTTTCCCTGGAATTACTCTATGCCTTATTTACTTGAATTTATAGAGCTTCTACCGCAGATATCTACCAGTATGTGCAGTTCTCAGTAGATCTGTACAGCATTACTACTCTATTGTTATCTGGAACTTAGGCTTGCTGTGTGTTTCTTCAATCCTTATATAATTAGAAATACTAGCTCTGTTTCTGATAGTTATATTATCCACAAGGCTTGTATAAGTAAAGGGAAAAGAGTACTCCAGAAATAATTGTTCTCTATCTTGATATAATATTATTCATATTCCCTTCTTCATTTGAATTTTTCTCTTTTAGGGATTTTGGATTTTGTGAGCAGAAAAGAAATGGATAGCAACTGTATGATATTTTATAATCTTGTCTGTGAGCACATGTAAGTCCTGAAATCGTCCTTTTTAATCCCCAAAGCACAGCAATACTAACAAAGATGCATCCTGCTGTTTGGAATACTTCARTATTTTTGAACTGAAGTTACCAGTGCATAGCTGGTTGGAAAGAAACTGGCAGAACATCAGCTGTCCAGGCTAGGACTGCTTTTTGTTCACTGTGAATCTGCAGCAAGGAGGGGGAGGAGATTACTTCCTACTTTCAGCTTGGAACAATGGCAAAATATCATTATTTTTCTTTGACTTGACAGTCTGCCAACTTTTAGTCCTTGAAACTTGTAGCTTTTAGTATGCTTTAGCAGGACACATCCAGCCAACTCAGCATTTTATTTTTGAAATAAACATTTTCAGTGGCTGAACTTTCAACATGAATGTTCAGAGAAATGGCTTAAATACAGTCCTAAACTTTCTTTGCAGCCAGAGCCACATATTTGATAAGTATATAGGTCTCAACTGAAATTCTCCTTTGAAGTAGCCATCTATAAGCCACCCTGAGCAGAACAAAACAGTACTGCTGTGGAAGGAAGAGGTCTTGTCCTGGCTGCTTCTGCCTACCTCCTCATCAGCTCCTCCCTTGTACTGGCATGAACGTTTGTATAGAAGTCATAAACCAGATTGAGCAAATGATTGACACTTGCACTTTTTCTGATAATTCATTTCAATCTGGATCAGTTCCTTGGTCTGGTTCCCTGAGCAGCCATACAGTGTACAGATACTGCCCTGCACCAGCAGGTGGTCATGAATGGGAAGAGGCTGAGACAATTTCTTTTGGCTGCAGTGCTGACTTATGTCAATTTTGTGTGTTGGTGGAATTATAGCACAGTGTCCTTTAACTCTTCTTGGCAAGTTTAAGTATATGAACTGTCAATGATCTGGAGCTTCAGATCTCCAAATATTCTTCCCGCACAACCATATTTCCAAGTTATCAGAGCCTGCTAGGAAAAAACAGTAGTACTTTCTGGCCCCAATAAGGCTTTCATGAAACCTTGAGAAACTTGTATACATCACCTTGTCTATTTAAAAAAACCCAGCCAACTCTTCCTTCCAGCCCCCCAAATAAGTTCTTCAAATTGTGCATAGTGGCTACTTTTTTTGTGTATGCGTAGAGAAATGCATGTTCCATTTAAGCCAATCTATTCCTTGTGTGCATGTCTGTGTTTTTTTTGGGTTTTTTTGGTTTTTTTAAGTTATCTCTAGTACTACAGTAGTAATTCATTATTTCTGGAATTGTGTATAGGAAGGAAGGAAACTGCTTTGTAAGCTTTAGTATTCCTCTTCTTTCCTCAAGTGGGTTACTTTAAATGAACAAACCTTGTTCATTTTGACTGAATAAGGTTGAGGAGTGCTTATGTGAGCAGCTCTGTTAGTGGATCTTCAGGAGCAGTAGCTGGTAGGCATTTGGCAATGTACAAATAGGACACTAACCTCGTCAGCCAGCGAACTTCAGTGGAAGAAAATGTCTTTAATAATTGAGTCTCTCTTGTCAGTGCTGAGTGAATCCTTTTAAAGTAAGGAACAATCCAAACAGTAGATGTGTAGAATCTCTCCATTCCTTTTACTTCTGCCTCCATGGTCCAAGGTGATATGCCATGGTGTTACTGAATGTGTTAGCCTGCTTGGCCTGTGTATGCTCATGCTAGCACTGAACTAAACATTTTGCAAGGAGCAGAGAGATTGTGATTTCCCTCCCCCTGTACCCCCCACTCCCTTCAGGTTATTGATTTTTTTGACTTATAAGAATTGTTTTTCCATGTTTTGAAGTGGTCATAATGTGAAAATACCTAAATAAAGAACTTCATAGACTCTTGTTTTTGCAATAAGCATGCTGTGCCTGTTTTTCTGGAGATGTAATATGTTTTACAGTATTTATGCCTCTATGAGGTAGATAGAAACTATTTTTAGTTGAAAACAGATTGTTTTGGGAATGTTAGCATAACTTTTTTTCTGGGGAAAAAAACAATCTACAAATTGATTAGTTCATTTTGGGGGTTTTGATGGAATCAAATTTCTTTTTTTATTAAGATAAAATAACCACTGGCATTGCTGCTTCCTAAAATCAAGATGGCTTTAGGGCCATTTCAGAAGTAACTCGTATTTTGTCAACATTAGTGCTGCTACAAGAAATCCGTTAAAAGTGCAAGTTTGCTGTGCTTTGATTTAAACAAATATGAAATTATTAGATTGACTGTGAAAGACTTTAAGAATGACTGAAGTTTTATTCTGACATGGTATTGAGAGGTAACTCAGAGGTATTGAGAGGTAACTGAGACAGTCGCCCACATTCAAGAAAGCATTTTCCATTAGCATAGCCTGGTTCCTAAAGCAGCCGCTCCCTCAGGTGACCACCAGGCAGCCTGTCCAACAGGCCCTGTCAGCTAGCCAGCAAAGTTGATACAATGATAGGCAGCATACTGACTGTTCACTTTTCTGAGCAGAACTGAGGAATAATGGAGTGACATGTGAAATTACAATAAGTACCATTAATTATGACATTGCAAGATAAGTGTCCATGTCCTTTTCAGACTTTCCTAGTCAAAATATAGTGTGCAGCCCCTTTGCCACCTGTGCTCGGTAAAACAAAGGCATTTTTGGTTTTGTTTGGAATGCAGGTGTGTCCTCTAAGCCTGAATGAACTAACATTTTAAGTAATGCTTATTGAAAAGTTTATAGTCCTTATCCTAGAAGCTTTGCATCTCCTTTGCTCTGTTAAGACCCTTCCTCTGAATCAATTACAGTAGTGTTTGCTGTCTTGTATATTGTAGACTTGCTGGAAACATAATAGAAAAGAAGAAACTGATATACTGTAAATGTTAAAGTTGCAGAAGTGAAGTTCTTTTGCCTTTGGTTTAATCTTAGTTTTGTGTCAAGATTTTGTACTTGCAACTCTGCTCTCTGGAAGGGAACTTATCTTTATGGAGTTGTTCGATAGTAATCATAGGTGAGTGGAAACTGAAAATGCTTAGTGCTTTTCTGACATAATTTTGAAGTTTCTGCCTAGGAAAATTAACTTCTAATATTCACTAGTGACTGAATGTGACTAGTCATCTTCATAGTCTTTATCCCAGTAAGTATACATCATATTCAAATATTTTTCTTTGTGTTCTACATGTAAAGCAGCAGCATAACTTCTTAATGTTTTCTGTTAACTCTTACTATTGTCCTAGACTTGGTTCTAGGGTTGAGAAGCAAGTTATTCTTCTGTTCCTGCTATATTTCTAATACTGATGTGAGCAAGCTCTATTAAATCCTTCAACTGCTCTTGGATTTCTGAAAAACAATGCGATTATTTTAGGGAAGTGCTGACCTACTCTTTTTAATAAAGAACTTGTCTTGTATTCCACTTACTCTCCCATTTTTAGAATCCTGGTTCATATTCCTCTTGCTTCACAATCATATAACATCCTTGTGGCAAGTGCAGCAGTTGCTTACCTGGAAAAGTAATATTAGAAAAGTGTGTATTTTTAGCTGCCTTTTGATGTGAGGTAGCAGCTGGAAACAAGGAGGAGAGGCAGTGTGAGGTGATCTCATGGCACTGCCAACTGCAACTTGGGAACCACTGCTTTGGACTTGAGACCAAAATGTGTGGAAACCTTTTTTGCAGGCCTGAGTATGCCTGCTGTGTCTGTCACTTTAATGACCCAGATGCTGTGGCTTTGCTATTCTTTCTCAAGAGCTTCATTTGAGGGTCCTCCCCTGGATTCTATTTCACAAATGTGGTTAGTGGAGCAGAAAAAGTTCCATGAAGCCTTTTGTTTATGTTAATAAGCAGAATAAATATAAAATGAGCAGGCTGTTGTATGTGCGTGTTTATAATTTATTTTAAAAAGCCCTTTGATATCAGTGACAAACTTAAAATATCTAAATGAAAAGGTATTCTAATAACTTACAAAAATCTTTTTTTTTTTTTTTTTTCTTGTTGTAGTAATCATGTCCGCAACTCAGAGAAGGAATCTAGCAAGCTCATGTTGAGGTATATTCTCAAGACAAGATACAGTGACTCTATATGCTTTTCTGGGTAAGAAGGGTATCTATAGTCTCTTGAGTGTGACCAAAGAGTAGTTAACCTTTAAATTTAAACTTTTGGAAAGTGCAATCTGTGAAGTCAGTATCTGGGGGACAGGGAGGGAGGCGTTGGTGTGTATTTTGGATTTTTGGGTGAATTTGGGAAACTTTTAACCTGTATAACAGTCTAAAGAYATTCTAGACTAATTGTTCAAAGTAAATGCAATAGTGAGCAATTTGAGAATAAATGTCATATTAAATAGAGTATGATTGTGTGGTCAGAAAAGCAGTTCTGGTTGATCGTCTCAAAGATATACACTTTCTAGCCTGATCATCCAAGGGGACAAAGGTTACATCATTGTTATCTATTATCTTTTCCCTTATGTCCCTCAGCCCCCAAATTCTAAACCTCTTTTCGTTTCAGCTGAATTTGACAAAGGGGATAGTAGGTGTCTCAAAGATAATTTAAATTTATACATCTTGGTGTCTGGATAGAGGAAAAGAAATAAACGGATATACCCCTTGAAAGAAAAGTAGATAGAACTCCACCTTATATATGTTGTGTGGACAGGCTGGTGGCCATCAAACATGTGCTGCCTCCCTGTCAGTGTTGATATTGTGTGAGACACCACAGCTACACAGTTATTGTGATGGGATGAAACACGGTTGTATGGTTCTTACAAATCTGCAGAAGATATGGCTTAATTCATTCTGCTACTCTGAGAACTATTCCTGCCCCCTCTCGCAGCTTGGCCTGGAGTTGCTAAAGAAAAGTCTAATTTAGGAATATTTCCTGATCAGGAGGACATTCCTTGCTTATGTCTTTACACGCTTTCACTTTTACATCTGCACAGCACTCTATAAGGTCTTTTAAATATAACGTTTCTTTTCTTTGCAGGTTTTTCTTTGTCTAAAACCTGTTTTAAATATTGTCTCCCTCTTAAAAACTTCTTGTGTGTTGCTCAGATTATTATTAGCACTGTGTTCTAGGTAACTTGTACCAGCAATCTCCAGAGAATGTGAAGATTTGACTTTTCTTTTTTTTTTTCCTCTCCTTTTATTCACTTCCCCAAGTCCACACTAAAATCTTAAGGCTTTATTTTATGTTGTTGGATATAGATACCTGCCTTGCTGCTTTTGCTGGAGTATCTGGGGGGGGAGGGGTGGATTTTTTGCTCCTCTTGCTTTCTGCTCTCGTAACAGCTAGTGGGTGGTTCACATTCATTATCCTTTTATCAGGATTTTCATGTAAGCTATACCTCTGACTTTTTCTCAGTCTCGGTAGATATTGTTATAAAATCATAGGCCTATAGCTGTGCTTCTGTCTTAAGGGACTTCTAGACTGGATCTCTAGAGTATTGCATACCTGTTTATCATCCGCCTGTTTATCTCATGAGACCCAGTGGGTTTGGTCACTGCTTTAGATTCCTTTCTAGCTGTGAACAGAAAAGTACTGCAGCAACAGAGGAATGCTTCTTTAAAATAATGGAAACTGTGTTCTATGGATATATATTAAGAGTTAAATTTAATAAGATGACATGTTTTAATCCTTTATCAATTTAGCACTTCTCTCAGAACTTAATTAGATCTAATTTAGCTTGGCACTGCCTGACTTTTTCTTAGTACAGAATTAGCCTGTTTCTGTGTGTCCTAGGGCAGTCCTGTGTTTTGGCAGTCTTGTTCCAATTATCAGACTTGGTTTCTAAAGTAGCAGTCGCAAAATACGCAGTGCTAATGTTTTTATCTTTTTACTGTATCTTCATGATTCACTGTCATCATGTCTCTGCTGCAGAGCTGCTCTCTTTTTAAAAGCTCTGGCTAAAGATAGAAGCTTCCTGGGCTTTTTCACTTGCATGACTAAGAAGTAATGCCAGACTGTGGTGTGTGTGTGTTTTTCTTCTTTTTTTCTTCTTCTTTCAGATGTTTTGTACCTATGGCTTTTACTAACGTATTATAAAGTTTTCCTGCTATCTTGCTGTCTGTCTTTGTTTTTTGGTGGACTACTTCCCCCCCCCCCCCAAAAAAAAAAAGTCTAACTTGTAGTACACTTTTTCCTCTTGTCAAGTATAGTTTGAAACTTATTTGACCTGTGGCTGGAGTTTTCACTTTTAGATTATGTATAGGGAAAAATTACAGTGGACTTTGGATTTCGCTAACTGCTCTCAGAGTTAGGAGTGACTTTAATTGTTCTTTTTCAGGGTTTGTTTTACTGCTGCTTATTGGAAGCTGATCAGGGAGTCGTACCATACGTATGACACCTAAAACGAAGAACTTGTGATTGCATAATTCCTAGTGTCCATCAAATACAACTGTGCAGTCCTACTTACATTTTTAATGATCCTATAGAATAATGGGAAGGCCTGTTCTTAAATAAGATGTTTGTAATCTCCCAAACATTTTCTTCATGCTGGTTTTCTAAATATCCAAATGATGTGATGCATGTTATATGCTACATAACTACACATACACTAGGGCACTTTTTCAAGTTCAATTAACAAAATTGTCTTTGTGTCAGTAACTTAATAGATAACTGAAGATGTATTCTTACTTTTAAAAACTGTATTTTAATATTTCTTCTCCTCTTGAATTTAGATAACGTAATCCATGGATAAAGTGGGAAAGATGTGGAACAACTTCAAATACAGGTGCCAGAATCTCTTCAGTCATGAAGGTGGAAGCCAAAATGAAAACGTAGTTGTGAACTCCAGTAGTTGTTCGTCTGCTAAAGAGAAAGCTATCCAGATAACTGATTTGACTCAACAACAACCCAGCAGCCCTTTGAGAGAAAACATTGCTTTGCAATTAGGTTTAAGTCCTTCAAAGAACTCAGCAAGGCGAAACCAAAACTGTGTCACTGAAATTCCTCAGATAGTTGAAATAAGCATTGAGAAAGAGAACGACTCATGTGTCACCACAGGAGCTAGACTTGCTCGAAGGGACTCTTATTCTCGGCATGCTCCTTGGGGGGGGAAGAAGAAACATTCCTGCTCTACCAAAACCCAGAGCTCCTTGGATACTGAAAAAAGATTTGGTAGAACACGAAGTGGTTTGCAAAGGAGGGAGAGAAGGTATGGGGTGAGTTCTGTCCATGATATGGATACAGTATCAAACAGGACAGTAGGTAGCCGTTCTCTACGACAGCGTCTACAAGATACTGTTGGGCTGTGTTTTCCCATGAGAACTTACAGCAAACAGTCCAAACCTCTGTTTTCTAACAAAAGAAAAATCCATCTCTCTGAACTAATGCTTGAGAAATGCCCTTTTCCTGCAGGCTCAGATCTGGCTCAGAAGTGGCATCTCATTAAGCAACACACAGCTCCTGTGAGTCCACATTCAACTTTTTTTGATACATTTGATCCTTCCTTGGTTTCTACAGAAGATGAAGAAGACAGACTCAGAGAGAGACGTAGACTTAGTATTGAAGAAGGGGTTGATCCCCCTCCCAATGCCCAAATACATACTTTTGAAGCTACAGCACAGGTTAATCCATTATATAAACTAGGACCAAAGTTAGCCCCTGGTATGACTGAGCTGACTGGGGACAAAAATGTGCCACCACCAGGAAATTGTGACTTGGAAGAGGACACGACAACACTTTGTCTGCAGTCACGCAGGCAGAAGCAGCGTCAGATGTCTGGAGAGAGCCATGGCCATATCAGCAGGCAAGGGGCTTGGAAAGTACACACTCAAATTGATTACATCCATTGCCTTGTGCCAGATTTGCTTCAGATCACAGGTAACCCATGTTACTGGGGCGTGATGGACCGTTATGAAGCAGAAGCACTTCTGGAGGGTAAACCCGAAGGCACTTTTTTGCTCAGGGATTCTGCGCAGGAGGACTACCTCTTCTCTGTGAGCTTCCGCCGTTATAACCGATCCCTACATGCACGCATTGAGCAGTGGAATCACAACTTTAGCTTTGATGCCCATGATCCCTGTGTGTTTCACTCCTCCACTGTTACAGGGCTTCTAGAGCACTACAAAGATCCTAGTTCTTGCATGTTCTTTGAACCGTTGCTTACTGTATCTCTGAACAGGACTTTTCCTTTTAGTCTGCAGTATATCTGCCGGGCAGTAATCTGCAGGTGCACTACATATGATGGAATTGATGACCTTCCTTTACCTTCAATGTTGCAAGACTTTCTAAAGGAGTATCACTATAAACAAAAAGTCAGGGTGCGATGGTTGGAGCGGGAACCGATTAAAACAAAGTAAATGGAATCCAGAGTCCCCAATAAGCTTATAGAATACGCTTTTTTGTGTGTTACAGTTTAACTGCAGCAAGTGCACCAACAATGTCTAGCTTTTTTGCAATATCCTATTTAAGCTCAGTGTTAGTATCCTGTCAGATGCTGCCTGCTGTTAATCAAACTAAATTGTGATGCCTCTTGGAAACAATAAGCAGACGCAATTCTGCACATTTTTCATTTAGACCTAATTAAAATATTTTTGCTAATTTCTAAATATTTTGTTTCCCTTTTATAGCTGTAGTAATTGGATGAAGAAACTATGAGGCATTTTCCATGGGGCATTCATGCAATGCTAATAAAGACTTTATTAGAGGAGCATTTTTGCTAATATTTGAAGTATTTTTTTTTTAAAGTATCTTCTCACAAACTTTCCACTACTCAAAATACTAATTTAGCTCATAAACATAAAGTTTCCAAATACTAGAGGATAAGAGTATTTTCTTTTGAAAAATGAAGAGCAGTTCATTAGAAGCAGGGATGACCTGCAGTCCAGTAACAGTTAATGGTGTTTTGATGCTAACAAATGAATCATGCTTTTCTCAGTGTAGAAGGTTTCCTAATCATGAAGACTTGAATATACCTGCTCAGTACTGTAATTCTGTTTAAAACACTTGGAGGTTTAAGTGGCATTGTTAGCAAAAATAATACTGTTGTGGACAGTTTAATACCTTCCAGTGTGAATTATTAATTTAAGTGGCAGAACACAGAATTAGATTATTGCCATGAAACAAAAGTTTGCAGCTTTTTATAAAAGAGAAATTGGTGGCCTGACTACTTGTAGTTTACGATGGAAGATAATAGTGAAGAGAGAAACTGTTTAATTACTTAAAGTTGTTTAATATTTTTATGGAGAAAGTTACCAGTGGTTGAATTATTATAATCAGAATACAAAACCTGATAGATATCTGAAATAAATGTCAGGTTTCAAAGGTACTGCTACACTTTATTTGTAAATATTTTTTCCATTAGCGCTTTTTAAAATATTTTTGAAATAATATGCACTGATTATAGTTTCAACAGATGACTTAGAAACAAAATTCTAAGTTCTATTTGCTTATTTAATCAGAGATGGGACTTAAAACAGTTCTGTCTTAGACATTTTTGCACTAAAATTTTGTTGGAATGCCCTGTCCCCTGTTAATGTTTTGTACCAATTATGAGTGCTCCCTAGTTTCTTTACCAGCTGCTACAGTATGTTATAACTTACTTCTCTATGGTGGTGACCTGTGCGAGGTAGGGAACACTTTGGCTGCAAGTACAATAAACGTTACTCTTGTATGCTACACTAACCCTTCTATTGATGTATTTTTCTGCTTGCTGTGCCTTGTTCTGGCTTTTTGTGCTAATAAAGTACAGTATGTTCAGTGTTATACTTGTATATCTGCTCTGTTTTTATATATTCACATAACTTGTAGCAGTTAACTGAATTTTTAATAGGCTTTCCTAGTACTTAGTATAGTTAATGCACAAATACTGTGCGGTAGAATATTGGTTGGTCAGCACACCGTATTCCTGATTTATGTTACATTGCTTATCAGAAACCTAACAATATACACAACTGAATAATGTTTCTGTGGTTGCTGCAAAACAATGGACTGTCTGCAGGCACAGAGCATTTTTAAGTTTTTGCAATGTAAAGGATAAATATTAGGAAAAAATGTTTCAAAATAATATTGACCCCCTATAGTGGCTGCTGAAGGTGTTTCAGCCAGTTATATAGCTGACTGGTAAGCTTAATATTTTGATACTCCCCACTGAGTTAGGAATGGTTATTAATTCCTGTAAATTGACAGTACAGCTGTGGCATTTGTTCACTTTTAGAATATTTTTAATAAATACATATATACAAATCGGTCAAATGTCCTGTTTTTACCAAAGAATATTGTCAATTTATGTTGGGGTATTTTTTTAGTGGAAAAGTTAGTGGAGAGGTGCAATTTCTGTTCTATCAAATGTTTATCCCAAATTATGATAAACCAAAGTATTTGAGAACTTCCTCTGAACCTAAGTAATGTATTCATTTATGTTGGTAGGGCTGAAAACTTTTATGTCAACAATGTCATCGTTTTTCTTGAATTCACAGTGCACCTGAAGAAAAATGATTTAAATAATTCTGTAATGACTGGAACAGCACTACTACATAGAAGCTTATACTGAAAGGGGTTAATTTGAAGCACCCAGAAAGCACTTTAAAACATATGTTAATATGCTTGTGGAAAATCTGTGATCCCATTATGCATTCTTTGTAGTAGCTTTTCTTCTTCCATGTGTTAAAATACTTCAACTGTTAAATGAAACTTTGTTCGGAATATGTAAATACTTATCACCAAGTTTGTGTAAGTATGTGTACAAATGTGCTAACGGTCACTTAAGTTTTGAGTTGTGTGTGTTGTTGGATATGCAACTCCTGGTTTAAAATCTGCTCTAAGCATAGCTGCTTACATTAAAAAAGAAGAAAAAAAAATCACCAGCATGAAATTGCACCCAAGTGTACCTTCACTGTGTCGTTCTCACTGTTCCCTCAATTGGATTTCAATTCCAGATGAGTTTACTTTATAGCTTGCTTTTAATATTAGTATTTTACAGCCAACTTGCAGCCAAGCTTTGTCTCAATATAGGGATCTGGTTTTGTTTACACCTGTTGCAGTCGCTTGTCATAAACTAGCTGATGAGATTCTAGCTATAACAATACTAACATGGTCAGATTACGCATTCAGTTAACTTTTTACCATGTGGCGAATCTTTGGGGGGAGGGGGGAACCATAATTTTAGAAAGATTGCTCTTGCATTTGTGTAAATAGTGTTTTTACAGAGAGGATCCCTTAAAATACAAAAACATTTCATACTGGCTTATTTTTGATGACTTTTTTGAAGCTTTGCTTCCCTGAAATATACGGGAGAATAACTTGCTAAAGTGATTATGCTAAAAATCCAGTCAAGCTTTCTTGATTATAGTAGACTTGAGTGCTGACTACTAGAGTTGCAGTGCATTTTTTAATCAAGGAGTTCATTCATCTTCAGTTTTAAAGGCACTAAAACTTTGGTAAGTTGAGAATGTAGATATTAAACTGCTTCCTTCTGTTTGTGGGGCGTTCTGATTTTCTTTAGAAAATCTCATAATTGTCCTCTTCCAAAGATGTGCACAAAACTGATTTTTTTTTAACAGTAAGTTTCAATTTAATAAGGTTTGCTAGAATGATTCAAATCTAATCTGATTACGTAACAGATAGCTATTTGAGCCTTAATCTTAAAGTACAGTTTGGAGGTGATTCTCATTTCTGCAGCAATCTATAGAAAGGGCTTACTCTGTGGGATTGTTTTACAAGATCTTGCAAAGGTCTTTAACTGTATTTGAAAAAAGTGAAATCATAGTGCTGTGTAGGAATTAAGATCTTTGAATACCTAGCAGAACTCAGTTGTGGTGTTGCACATAAATACAAACATCATAATAGTTTAGGAAACCAGCAGCAGCTCTACACACTTTACCAAGAGATGGAAATTATAATAACTGTAATTTCCATATTACATGTTATCTAACATTGAAAAAATGTGTAAATAGAATAATGCCATGAATGCATTGAAATATAGTGCTTGGAGTTTATTTTTTACTATGTAACTGGATCATCATTTATAGAATACTGTTAAATAAAAATTAGGGCATTAAATCCTAATCTTTTTAGAAATACATTTTTTTTTAGTCCTCTTGGAGTTAGGGAGAAATAGTCTTTTTATTATATATGAGGGGTTATGTAGTTTCCCTTCCCTCCAATCAGTTTTAAAGGCATAACTTTTCTGAAAATACTCTTAAGGACATTTAGACACAAGTGGTCCGAATAACTTGCTTATCAGAATGAAATGTCTCATAGGAAAATAAGTTACAAAGCCATGTTTTGCATTTCTGTGCTTCAAATTTTGAATATACTGGAAGACTTATTTTTGCACTCCTTATGAAAGCAAGTGATAAATGTTAGAACCTTTATTAATTTATTGGATGGAAATGTAATGCTTCAATGCTTATTTCCCCAAGTTTCCATTAAATAACATACTTACTATATTTACTTCTTACTGCCTCCATAAATAGCTTTTCTTAAAATACAGTATTTGTTTTCTTATAGAAAATATCCATCACTTGCATTGTCAATAATAGCTCTTCAGCAGTGAAGTAAAATAAAACTCAAAGAGACTGAGTGTTGATTACAGTAGATGACAGATGAATCATGTCCAAGGGGAAGCTTAAAAAGCAATAGTCTTTAAATCAGAAGTGTGCAGTCTTTGAAAGACCTGTATCGTAGTGTTTGATAAGACCAGTTCAAGCCTTTGCTAGATGTTGTTCTGACATCATATCCACTAATGTCACGTCATTAAGTCCAACTTTGATTCTGCACTACTTGGAAACAAGCAAAAGATTCTGAACTTTGATCCAAAACTGGTTTGCTTTATTCTCCATATGCAAGCCAGATTTCCAAGAACTGTTTGCAGCATGCTTCAGAGCTTCATCTGCTGCAAAGTTGCATGTATATCTAAATCTGTAAAGCACTGAGCAATGCCAGAAGGTGCTGAGTGCCATACAGAGAGGAATCTGCAGGGAGGATGCTCCTTTTTTTCCCCCCCCAAAGCTAACTTGAAATACAATATTTAGCAGAAATATTAATGCAACAAGTTTGTGTCCATGAACATATTACTTGAATTTTCTGATTCTTTCTAAAATCACAAGATTTGATGTCTCATATTAAAACCATTCAAATTTAAAATAATGAAAGTGCTCTTTGAGTCTGGTTTTCCTAAAGTATTATGGTGAAATTACTGTATATGTGCCAAATCTGACAGTCTTCAAGAATCTACATAGTCCATATATATGTTAATAAGATGCCTCCAAGAACTTGTGCATTCATGTTTTTTTTTTGAAGCCAACTGAAGTACACCAATATGGTGGGCATTAATATACTGCAATTTAAAAATCTTCTCTGAACTTTGTTCTATTTGCACATATTGCAGATAGAAGGACTATTTTCTTTGTATCTTAAGCTGTAGTTACATATTATCGCTGGTTGCTTGGTGTGTGTGTTTTCCTGCTATGGCCAAACTTACCTAAACAGCTATGTCTATCGACTCTGACTAGGGGAGTATTTTGTTTATAATGAATTTTTTTATATATATCTTACAATAGAAACCAAATCCATTGGGTTTTAAAGTGTTAACTCTTACAAAACATAGTATAACATTGCTAATTTCTCTCCCTTTTCACAATAATGGGGATATACAAAGAATCATTTGTCTTCTGACCATTGGTTGCATCTACCAAATACGGTTGACGTTAAAGGTCTGAATTTTATGTATTTTTTCTTTTGTTTTTATTAAAAATGCTACTGTTGAGGGCTCTGAAAAGAAAAAAGTTTAATGTTTTTGTAGAAAGATTTATAAAACACTTTTTGTGATGAGGCAAGGATTTTTTGAAGATTCTTTTCAAGAACAGTTTCTCCTTTCTTGCACAATTGCTATGTCTAAAAGACTCTTAAAAACAAAACAAAAACTCTTGATGACTTTAACCTTATAGTTGTTTCGGAATGCAAATTTTTAAAACCAAGTTATTTCAATGAACCATTGCCATTGTATAAAATATTCCTTTTACAAAAATTGTATATTTATTGGGTGTTAACCCCATAATGTCTCTAAATTCCTTGGAATCCAGGTAACTATTGTGTATATACTTTTCAAGCTGAATGAATGTTCACTTTGTAAACTTGCATAAAAATACAGCTGTTATCAGATAGGTTTCTTAGGGCCAACACAACGTATCTGTTATGAGCTGAAGCTCTTGGTGCTTGACTTTTTTTCTCTCCTGTCTTCAGTAGAAATAATACATGATTGTATGCCTGTGATGTATCTCTTGTTCCAAATTTGCATGTTAAGCACACAGTTACACTGACATGTATCTAAACTTCATTGTCTGAAGTAAAGCAAATTCTATGACTTCTCAACAAGAGTTACAACTTGGTGGCAAGTTGGGAAAGAGGAAGTAGTATTAAGGTTTGTTCTTCTGTGAGAAGTTGTTAAATCAAATGTTGTGTGTGCTTCCTGCGTGATAAGGTAGATTGAGTTTTAATGTCCTGAGAGTTTTAATAGCTTTTGAAAGGTACAAAAGTATTTGGCTGCTTCGTCACTTCTTGCTTTCCTACTTGTAGTTTTACGGAAGCATGTAGAGCTGTATTTATTAAAATCAACTATATGTAGTCACCGACTATACAAGCGCTGCTTTGTAAGACCTTTATAAAGATAGTAAATTCTTACATTATTATATTTAAACTGTTTTGGGAGAATGAGTAATGACACTGTGGGCACAAATTAATTCAGATTGCACTATAAACTTTCTTACCAGAAGCCTTCATTCTTACAAAACGATTTGATCACTGCTCAGAAAAAGTTGTAGCTTTGGTGATGCAGTCCTTGGTATGCGTCCAAAAAAGTGGCGCCCAGACAGTCCTTGGACCTTTTCCCGACATTCCTTTTGAGCAGGCCCCTGGCAGTTCCACGGGGCACTCGAGGAGCTGGCTAACAAGTGTGTAACACAGAGCGCCGCGGGGCCGCCGGCGCTCCCCAGCACCCTGTGCTCAGCCCGTGATGGCACTTGCCGCACACCAGCACCTTGTGTAACTGTGCTTTGTTTTAGATCTTGCTGGCATAGATGGTTTTTAACCCGCTGCAGCTTAAATGTTTCTCCACCCTGCCTAATTTGTCTTTGTTAACTGGTTGCCAAACTGTCTTGCAACTTAATATAGTAAGAAAATAATGTGATTTATGGCTACCAAACCAGTGTATTAAGTAGTAGATGGCATCTGTCTTAATAAATGGGGTATAAACTACTGTATTGTTTTCTTTTTATGTTTGTTTGGGAGCAAAAAGTTGTGTTTTTAAGGAGTTCATTTTGAAGTCAAACTGTAACAATACATATTGTTACAGATATTTAGTTGTTGTACACATGAAAGGGAAAACTAACTGATGAAAATCATCAGTAGCTCTTATTTATTCCAGTCCATTTCTCTTGTATCTGAAATACATCAGCAGAGACCCAAAGACCGATAATTATCCTCTTTAGAAGTTTTATCACATTTTGAATTCCAACAGATTCTTAATTTAGTGAGTTTTCACTCGGATCTTAAGATTGCTGCTGCCCCCCCCCGATATGTGGGCTGAGCGCACATGATTTTGTTACATGACATATGCGTGTGTTCTAGAGTACAACCCCAATTAGCACAAACTAAGGAACAGACATAGCTGTTTTTCAGAGAGGTTCTCCTTTACCCCTGCTGAGAGCTACTCCTAAAACAACTAGGTACAAACTCTATAGACTGTAAAAACTTAGCAAAATTCTCTTAGTAAACAGTTATAACTGGACACAAAGGCAATATAACATTCCAAAAAATATTGTGGGTTTTTCTGCTGAACTGTTTCAGTTTTCTTAATTTATTAATTATCTTTTTTCTAGAGTGTTCCTCCTGAAAATGCATTTAGTCTAGGCGCCTTTACACAAGCTTGGAGCCTTTTCCGTCTCCCATCACTAGTGAACTAATAAATTAAAAAATATAATTTGTGTCTCAACATTTTATTTTCAGCTATTTGAGATTGCCTTTGTGTTTTTTAGCTTCATTGAAACATGCAGGTTAATTGTCTTGAACTCTACTAAAATAAATTCATAATTGATAATTTCCATAGCTTACATTTATTAAACTTACCTCTTACAAATTGTGTATTTGAAATATGAAGCTATAGTTCTGTTAAACTTATTACAGAGATCATTCATAATACTAATGATTAAATATTTAGAGTGTTTAGAGAAGTAAGGTGCAAGTGCTGCACTGAAAACAAATATCTCAAAATAGTTTCAAAGCACCTGGTGATCTGAAGTTAAATTTCTAGAATCAGTCTCTTGTGTGTTGTCTTCTCTGGGGTGAGAGTTTTGGGGGGAAAAAATCTATCCAGGAAAGCTATTGACTGTGCAGAATGTCAAAATGCCTAGTTAAACAAAATAAATACAGGAGAGCTCCTAGGATGAGCATGATTGTGTACAATAGCGCAAGTTGTGTAGAAGAGATGATGTACCTATACAGGATGTTTCTTAAGCTTCACAGAAGCATTCATTTGATCACCCAAGTCAAACACTGAGAAGCAACATGCAGGTTTTTTCACAGTACAAAGATTCTTGAAGCAACATTATTTAACTGAACCCAGAAGACCTGGACAAATGAATTCATAAAAAGGGTTCTTGATGCCGTTTCACCTCAGAAGCAGCTGGTGGTGTGAGAAACATTAAAATGGTTCTGCATCTGAGCTCCTCAAAAGTTAATGGAATAGCTTAGGTGCAGGTGAAATAGCACTGACATGTCCTGTTGTGAGAGTGTTCTCACTTAGCTGTCAGAGAATTTGGTTGCAGTCTAGGGAATGAAAGTTTTGAAAAATACCCTTCTGTCCCATCAGATGTCCTGTGGAGTCAAGCAAGTCAGGTTACAAGACTTTAGTAGGATTCTCATCTTAAAACTTACTAAAATGATTAATAAATACTGCTTATAGGGTTTCTAATCTTTGGAATAGTTTTACTTATAGCTCTCATCTGTTAGGAGACATATGTAAATTTATCTTAATTTTAAGGGTGGGGGCAGATTTTGGTTAAAGGTCATAGAAGAAAGTTGCTTAGAACCAGAGCTGCTAGGTGAGGGTAAGTTAGATATGCTGCCACTTAGTATCTCAGGTTTCCCATTAGTAAAATAAGAATGATGCTACTTGAACCCTTTGTGGAATACTTTGAGGTTTACTGATAAGTGGTATAATAGAAGAACTAGTTTGTATTATTTGGGAATGTCTGACTCCCTCCCTTCACTGAATGGTAAACCCAAGACAGACAGACATACACTGACAGTACTTATAATCAAACACTTTTTGCTGTGTGGACACAACCAGCTCTTCTTGCTCAGGATGTACACAGATGTGGAGTTTCGAGTGCCATATGCTCTTCATTTCCTAACCCAGCCTTTTTGTCAAGCCATAGTTTGGGTTCTTTCCATGCAAAGTGTTGTTTTCTCTTTGTAAGCTCTGTGTGGAGGCATTGTATTTGCCTCCTTACTTCTGTCATTTTATTTTTTGCATCCAGTCTGATAAAGTGGATAACCTGCAAGCAGTGTGCAAGGAGGATTTCTTGGCATGAACCAATGAATTGCTGAGATTATCATTCTGTACTACTGAAACACAGTTTTATTTACTCACCATTTGTCTTCAGTTTCATTATATGTCAAGAAGAAAAAAGCCAGACTTCTCCTTCAAGTGATTGCCCATATAACCATTCATGTTGTGGGTATGCATATGCCTGATACTTGAGCCAAATACTTTTATGCCTTAGTAATATTCATAAAGGTACTCTCCCTCCCTGTTCCCCAGTATGACATATGCACTTAGAGGATATCTTCACCCTTTGTTCTTTTAACTGTCCAGCTGAGTTGGAACTATTAATCTTTTTAATTGAAGATATGTTTTCTTCTCTTTGTGGGCATGACTTTGTACAAAGATGTAGCTTTAAACTGTCCTAATGTGTCAGAGCCGTGTCTGACCATCAGACTCATCACTATCACTAGTGTTTATTTTCTTAAGAAAAAAGCACGTGGGAAATGTTCTGCAAATAGGGAATTTTAAAGCCAAGAGCTTGTAAGAAGCATCAACAGCTTCAGCTGTTTTTCTCTAAGATCTTAGTTTCATCTTGATTCCAGACTTCAAAGTTTATTAATACTTATTCCAAGTAACCTCATCTAGATTCTTTTACATTGGAGGAGAAAGGAAAAGGTACTCCTAAATCATTCTAGCATAAACTTGGGAAAGAACCTTTTCCAAGATGGGTATCTGTATCACTTTAATACTGCCTAAATTTCTCAGATGTCTGGTATATCTTTCAGGAATTTAAACCTGGCAAGAACTCCAGAGCTACAGCTGCCAAAAAGGTTGAGTTGAAACACTACTTGGCTGCTCTTCTTGGTAGATGCCTTGGAAGCCAATTTCCAGCAGCTTGTCGCCTGTTGCACGACATACTTTGGTGCTCTCCAGAGCTTGCCTGGAGGTCTTCAGTAGTGTCAGGCGATTAAGACACTTTAACAAAGGTCCCATTTCTAATTCTTGCACTCCTCTCAAACCAATGCCACCTAATGAAACAAAATAAGATTGTCTGAGACTTTGAATGTGGCTGGACCTTCCTTTGCTTCTTGGGGAGACCCCATCATAGGTGGAAGCAGAAGGGCAGACACAAGAACTGATCCCCACCTCAGATCAGGCACGGAATGTACCTAGTGGCCAACCCTCCTTTTCCTCTGTAGTTATGGAGCTTTTACTACCTTCTGTAGCCAGAGGTTGCAGGCTCACAGGAGAAAATCTGGCTTGGCTCTATGTGGGCTTGCGGACCAGCTCCTTTGGTCCCAATAGGGCCATTCTGGTGGTGGGTTCTCCTCCATCATGTGTTCCTGCTAGTTGCAAGATAAGAGATTCTGCCCAGCTACCTTGTTTAACAGTGAGCGCAAGTACAGAGATAACATCTCTACACCCATGTCATCATCTATTGGCACTCTTTGAGCAGACAGCTGTCTTTAGCTTTACATAAGATGATTCTTTCTGTGATGTTATTGTTCCCTTAAGGTCATTTCAAAGGGCTTCTTTTGGGTTTCTCAAGAGAATGTCTAGCTCTCATCATGTCCATTGCAACCTGAGTCAATGATAGCTTATAGTTTCTTTGTTTTGCTACAGCAGGTTTTTTTGTGAATAGCTATGCAATTTACTAATCCATAACATTAATCAGGTAGGTACTGATGGACATTATGTTTTAGACATACTCTTGCAGGTTTTAAATCAGCTTCTCCGCTCAAAGCTTGATTCATTGCACTCAGTCCGGGTGGTGTATGGTTCTCAGCATTAGATCATGCCTTTTTCTCTCCATTGGGAAATTCTCTAATTAACAGTACAAATGAATGCCACAGTGTACAAAGCCAAGTAATCAGATTCTCCACTTGAAGTTTAGTCATCCCTTTCCCTAGGGAGGTGTTCCTCCCTTTTAATTCTGGCACACTGTCTAGTGTCTGAGCTTGACTTTGATAAAAGCTTGTCTACAGCCATCTTTGCTACTCAGACCCTATGAACTATTTTTTTTTCTGCTTTGCCTTCAGTGGTTAGAAATCTTAAAGGTTTAGAAACATTTCCTTTCATTCATTTTTCCTTTTCCCCTCCCCATATTAATTTAAAATCTGTTTTCTTAGGGGATATTTAAACTTGTTTAGATATGTGTGAAGATGGGGCCTTTGAATCCATACCTTTACATGTTGCTTCATTTTCTAATGAAGGCAAATCAATGAAAAGGGTAATGGGTACCCTTACAACTGACCTTCCCCATGCTGTGTCTGTCTTCACAAAGGTATCCTTTGCATTTGCTTTGCTTTTCTGTCTGAAATGAGGTGAGTTTTGACTGTGCTAATTACTCCTGTTTTTTCCCAAAACTACAGATGTTCAGAACTCGATTTTTCCATCATTATCTTGAATATTGAGGAACCTTTGGTTTTCTGTTTGAACACTATGAAACTGTTGGGAAGGACCTTCCACAATAGAAGTCCAGGGCTCAGCTATTTTATCTAAAGATAAACTAGCTCTGAAGAGCTAGTTGTGACACCAGCTATTATGAGAACGAGAAGATGGAAGTATCAAAGGTGGTTAAAATACCACTCACCAAAGCTTGGACAACTTAGATGTGACTGAGCGAGGAAAGCAGCTACCTGGAACTGTAGTTGCATCTTTACAAAGAGGGTACCATTGTGGAGGTTTCCAGGTAGGATGGGGTTTCAGCAGAGGGGTACTCTACTCACTGTGCTCATAAGGTTGCAAAATATTTAACTACATCATTTGTTCAGGTTCAGCAGAGACAGTAGTGTTATCTCCCATGTGAATGGCCAGTGTAAATAGACATTGTTCCCAGGAAAGTGACGCTTCTATGACTTGTTCTGAAGCATCAGAGTGACTTTAATGAGGGTTCAGTATGTGCACTACATCTGTTCTAGATGCAGGCCAAGCAAAGTGCATGCCCTGTGCATTCTGTAAAGGGTTGCAGTACTCTCATCCTTTTCAATATGGATGTAGGGAATACTGTCTTAAAAAGACTTTTTTTTTTTTAAATTTCAAGCTTACTGAAGTCATACTTGAGAAGACGCTTTTCTGTGAAAAAACAATTTCTTTGCATGGATGAGGAAATGGGTAGAAAATTTAAACAAAGTGCCTTTGCTTAAGCTTTTTAAATGTGTCAGTAAATATGAAAAAGGAGTTAAAACTCTTAAAATGCTTTCATGTACAGAATGATCTTCAAAAACTGCACCTTCATTCTAGGTCTTGCTTAATTTAATGCACTTGTGCATATATCTCTCTAGTCTTTTCCTTCCACCAACTTACTGTGCAATTATTGTTGGTTAACATATAGATCCCTCAAATTTGGAGAAGCTGCAAGATGTGCTAGGTATGTGCATGATGGGTTAACAAGTATTAGAACTTGTTGGAAAAAAACTGACGTAATTGGAATTTCTTGTAAATTTTATAAAATTATGGAAGTGCCAATTAGGTCTGGAATGGCATGCTGCCTGCAGTTTTAAATGGGTATCTTTTAGGCCTAGAAATACATTATTTTAAACTGTAGATTTTAATTATTTGTGTATTGTAACTTAAGTGCTTCTTTTTACAGTGATTAAATGTTGTTGTTTGGGGTAAGAATCTAGGGTGAATTCACAATGGAACTTAAGGAAAAGTTTTGAGGGGATGTTTTGGTTTATTTTGGGAATGGGGGCAGTTACAGACTCAGAAAGAGTGGTCTACAGTGCTGCCTCTGTGTTTGAGGTTGGAAAGCTTTCATTGGTTACCCTCTTTGGTGCCCCCCATAGTCCTAGTTCCCTAATCATCCAGCCTGCAAAATTATTGCACTTTTTGACCTGCGTGATGGGATTTTGTTTGCACAGAAGCCATGATGTGGGGAAGGAGACCACAGACGGTGCATGCTCACCTCCTTCCTCAAAATGCCCCACGAAATAGGAGTACTGCCCTGCACCCTCAGGCCATACGGTGCTTAAGGGACAGAGTTGAGCTTTGTGCTCTGTTAGCATTGAGTCACTCATCCAAATAAGAAATTTCTTGTTTTGCGCTCGCTGGAGAAAAGTCTGAGTCTCCATTATTCTCTGCTTACCACATCTGCCTTGGAACATCAGTGGTGCTTCATTGCCTGCTGCATTGCCTGTGTGTTCACTGTCTGTAATGTTATCATGTTACTGATTCAGTTCTTTCTGTGTCTTCAGCAAAACAATCCAGATTGCACTCCAGTGCTCCCTGTTGCTTGCAGGTCTTCCATGGGTTTTTATACTCAAACAAATGTTTTTAGAATGACACACAGTCATCCTGGAGCATGTTTGTCAAAAATAGTCATATTTGGCTACAGCAAAGGTCTCATGCTCAACTAATTCATTTTGGTATTGAGATGGCCAAGGGTTTAGTCTGACATCTTCCAATGAATGCAGTCTGAATCAGCTGTGGGGGACACTTTAGGTAATTGTTAATGGTATAGCTTTCTCCCTATGCACACACCCCTAAGGGTTTTGATTATGATCCCAGCTATCACTTGTGCAATAGAAAGGCTCTTGCGCAACACAAAGAATATTAAAACGGGTCATGTGAACATTAATCATTGTAACTCATCTACAGATGTTATCACTTGAATGAGGTCCTACATGTCTCTGTGCTTTATGTGTATGATTATGACTAAAAATGTAGGCATATTTAAGAATAAAGCTTTTTTTTTGAAGCTGGCATGGAGACAAACAGTATAAGTAATTCATTTTGCTTCATTTCATGATCTGTTGAAATTTAAACTGACTAGACCTGCTCTTCTGGTGATGCTTGCTGGGATTTTTAGTTAAGATTTATGTAGAATTTACTTTGTCTGCCTAGATAATGTTGAATGGATACGCAAGAGAAATCCTTCAGAAATGGTGTGTTTTTTTAATTACAAATTAGTAGCTGTGACATCAGGGCTTTGCACTATGAACTGGGACGTACCCACATTTCCATTCATAATGAGACTACTCATGTTGGGACAAAACCTCTCCCTTAATGGCAAACACTTGAAAAGCTTAAACTGAGAGAAGGCACATTAAGATGAATGAGAGTGCTACAGTATTTTTTACTTAAAAAGGCAAAGAAAAAATGGATTAACCAAACAATCTTTCTATTAGCAGAGCTGGAAATAATAGTCTAAACATACCATCTTTACATCGTATTTTTGAAGCCTGTTTCTGATGATGAAGGAAGTCAGAATGTTTTAGCCTTGATTACTCCACAGAGTAGCTCCACAGAACCCTACTATGTTTTTCAGGTTTAAGTATTTTGAATTTATTTTTAGTTTTTTAAAGCAATCTGCATCATTTGGATGTTTTAAAGCCTCCTAAAGGCAGGAGGGACCAAAATTGACCACATAAAAATTACCTTAATCTCTAGGTTTGACTTTTTAAAGGGCAGAGTCTGGTTGGTTAAACTAGAAGATACTTATTTTAGAGAGACATACTGAATGATTTGATGCAGAGGAGAAAATATTTTCCTAAGTATAAGTGTGGAGATAGCAAAGACTTTATGTTGTTGTAGGAATAATTGCCTCAGCAATAGCTTACTTCCAAGTGACATGGCAGTCCCTCAAACCTCTATGCATCCTCGTATTCCTGACAATACCAGTCTCCTAGCACGTGCCTGGTTGCTCTCTGCTCAGGACCTTTGTTGTCTCAAACTATCCTGGTAGTCATCTATCTTAAATCCATGAGGGGAATCTCATCTCCTTCCCTCCAGGACCTTAGAGACGTGAGTTTTCAGGCAAGGGCTAGCAAGCAAGACCCATCCTCGTGACAGGGAAGGGAGCAGGGTTGGTAGAAGGTAAGAAGTGAGGAGCTGGTGTTTCTTACCCCACCAAGCCGTTGGTCCTTGATCAGAAAGTCACTGGAAAATGTCACATTGGCTTGTCTATAAGCAGGTGTCCCTGCAAGAAGAGACCAAAGTGCAAACACGGTGACTCTTCCATTTGGCTTGTGTTCCCTGTTATGGCAGCTAAATGAGCTGAATGCTGACAAAAAAACTTTTTTTTTTCCCCCTCAAAGCTTGGATAGAGTTCAAATCCCCACATGCCCAAGCCTCTCTGAGAAATTTTAACAGAAGCTAGGAACTGCCAAATGGGTGCAGAATATATTGCTCCAGCACAATTAATCTGTTATCAAGATGTTGAGAGGCAGTACACTGTGTATAAACACTGACTCTATGGAAACCTGCTGTGGATCCTTTGGAACAGCCTTTCTCCAAGTTTCAAGTTTTCTTTACCTGTCAGGTGTTTTATTCCAGCAAGTCAAAATCAGATTCTGGACTAATTTAACGGGCAAAAATGTCCCGCTGTGCAGCTGTTGTACCTACCTGGGTGGTTAAGCTAACAGGAAGCCCTCCGTAAGAGATCACTTTGCTCTTGGAGGAGACTGCAGAGCATGGTACACGCAGAACAGCTATTTCAGACGGCTCCTCCCTGCTCCACCCCGGTTTAATTGACTATTTAAAACTGCCAAAAAGCCAAAAGGATGGAGCAGTTATCAACTGGACAAGAGGCAGGTCAGCTCAGTGGGCCCAAGGTAATTGGATGCAATTGCTTCTTGATCTTGATTATCTCTCTTGATGTCTCTTCTTAACTGATAGTTCCATTTAATCAGCTGGATATGTATAGGACAACTTTTTTTCTCATAGGTGTGCCTGCTGGAAAGCACCTGAATGATAATCCTGCAATGAAGCTTTCATACTAGCCCCATCAAAGGAGTTTCCCAGATACATGTCTGGAAATGAGGCAGTTACAAGACTGTCTGCTTCACTTTGCTCCTCTTTGTTTTCTCAGAATTTGAAGCCACAATTGCTGTCAAAGGTTTCCTCTGATTCATCTGAGAATTTACTTCAGCTGCTATTTTCCTCAAAGTCATTGCTTTCCACCACTTTTATAACTTTCTAAGGAATAAAATTAATTCATAATTCTGCTAGGGAGGGAGTTTTATTCTCTCTGTATGTTAGAAAGCGGGGTAGATGGCTTCAGGGTTTGGTAGAGTGTACTTCATATAAGTATACAACTGGTCCAAAGCTTATGCTGACAGCTAGGGACTAAAATTGCATCTGTAATGCACGTTTCATAGCTCATGGATCTTCTAGTATGGATCAGATTTTTAATATCAGAAATGAAATTTGTCAGAAAACATAATTTCCCTTTTAGTTGAGCATATACAGCTGTTGCAAACACTGCTGCATGCTGATATCAAAAATACCACATTCTTCTTCTACAGTTTGAACAAGAAATAATTGTGGTTTCTCAGATCCCGCTTTGAAGCGGCAGTTGTTTAAAGCTGGCTGACTTTTAGTAACAGTAACTGGATGTGTAGTCTTATCTGACTGTTCACTGGGCACCATGAGTCACTGGCCTAAAACATCCGTTGGGTTCAATCCCCTATTAAAAGAGACCATTTTGAATTATTCTTAAATATCTTCTGCCCCTTTACTGGGRCGCCCAATGATGTTGTCACTCCTTCAGTGGCCGTTTTGATGGCTCTTGTGACATTTGCTACCCTGTGTCTGTGCTCCCAGGCAGCAGCCAGGGATGGAAGAGTGGGTGGCGTCCGAGGAGCGGCAGCTTGGCTGGCGTTGGGTGCGCAGTGGGCTCACGCCAGAGCACAATGGACAAATATCCGAGTCTCACAGGATCATCTTGGACCCTCTTCAGGGATGTCTCAGATGGGCCTGGAGAGCGACTGTTAAGTCCCCAGCTCTGCCCTGCACCCCTGTTTACGAGCTGACATGTGGTTGTGCAGAGCTACGTGCTCCTTCTGCCTCTTTGCTTTGCTCTTCATTGCTGTCACTCCAGCTTTTTTCATAGGAGATTAATTTACTATAAACACTGAACTAGAAATCCAGGGATCTTTATGCTTTGTCAGTAGAAATCAAAGTTTAAATACCCTTGTAGTTTATTGCTGTAAATCATACTAAGCTTTATAAATTCCTTTCCATCAACATATCTCAAATCAGTTTAGTAAACAGCAAAGTATTGCCTGGTGTAGCTGTAAAAATAAAGAAACTGAGGCAGAAAAATGGAGTTTGTCTCATGTTGCCATGTGGCCAGGAAGAAAGCTGAGGGAAGGAGGTTATCTAGCTCCCGTTCTCTTCCCAGTTGCTATTACCCTGCCTTAAATCAATTTAAATACTTAAATATTTTAAACATTCCTTTAAAATAATTATAATAAATGCCTTTTTATTTCATACGTTTCCTGCCCACAGAATGTATTTACATACTGCATATAGTTAGGAGATATTATTAGAGAGCTCTGTTCTGGCACCTGAGTCATAGCACCTTTAACTTGACACCATAAATAGACATGCTGTTTGACTGAGCCTGCTTGGGATGTGATGCCTCAGCCTGTGCGTCGAAGGCTCTGCCTCTTCCTGAGAGCTGAGGCAGACCTCACACTCAGAGTTATTTTCTACAACGAAATCCCCTGGGCCTGATCCCCAGCAGACGTTTGCATGAGCTGGGAGTGGAGCCTGGTGCTGGGAGCCTGCTGGGTGCCCTTATAGCCAGCCCCATGCGGACGCGGGTTCGGAGCCTGCCTTGCTGCCCTGGTCACACTGGGAATATGTCCCCACGCCCAGGTGCATCTTCTGCCCTGGCTGCTGCTCTTCTGCCTGCCACTGTCATTGCTGCAGCTCTCGATGAGCCTTTAGACGGCTTTGCACAGTGCGGTCTGCCCAGGGACTGGGGTCTGGGCTCCAAGCTCGGTCACCCTAAGTGTCAAGGCGAAATGTCAGTGAGACACCCTCTAAGCGAAGGGTGGATGGACCCCAGGAATCTGTCACTGCGGTACGGACATAACTGCCTGCTCCGTCGCCTCTCGGGGATGCTGGAGGCCGAGACCTTGTTTTCCATCTGAACGAAAGTTTTAAGTGGGGGAAAAAGAGAATCATTTTTTTTCCTAGGGGATCCTGAATGTGTTTGCCCCGTAAACACACCCCTATGTCTGCTGTGGTTAAAAGGATAGTCTCAAACATTTTCCTGATTTTACAGATCATCAGATTTGACCCAACTGTTGGGACTGCAAAGAAATCTCTGCTATGGGCTCCAAGAGATCAGCAGACAGTCCTGGATGGTTGTTGAACTTGGGCTTTGTCTTTTGATAGAAAGCCATCTGAATACGACGCGGTATGGGATGTGGTTTCTCAAACAGAGTAGCCACATTCTTGCAGGAGACTACGGGCAGAGGGAATTTTAATTTTAGTTATTGAACATGGAATCACTTATGTTTATGTGCTTATGCAACCCTTAAATCAAAAGGGAATGAGAGCATGGGCACTCTACGCAGCCCTTTGTGGAAACGTTGTAATCAGCTTAGGTTATCCTTCAAATGGCTAAATGGGAAGGTGTATGTGACCTGGAAGAATTAAGTGCTGGGGAGACCTTATATTCAGAATTAGCCTGACCTCATGCCGCTGTCTCTCAAATTGCATATGGAAATCATAGGACTTTAATACCATTAGCACAGGCTCAACTGCATCTCAAATGATTATTTTCTATCAGGTTAGCAATCTATATAATGAATGACATAATAAAATTCTGTATAGCAAAAACAAGTGTGCTGCCACTGATTAATATTTTAAAATATCTACCAAGTCCTCTTCCCATTAAAACCATCTTGTTAAAGTTGCCTGCTCTAAAAGAAAAGATGTTTTATTGAAATCTTGGTTATGTGGTTTTCCTCCTCAGATTTCTGTGCGTGTGTTTCACAAGGTGTATTGAAGTTGTGTCACAGGCAAAAACATGCAAACAACGAATGTGTCATTTGCTAACTATCTCCTGTAAAATAGCGAGCAATGTTGCTTTAACCAAGCAGACAGTTTTCAGAGGTGTCTCAGAAAAGAAGAATTTTGCAGAGTCCCAGCCTGCGGCTAAGATCTAAGCTCTGACAGTGACGCTTTAGGTGACAATAGAGAAGTCACCTCAATTTTCCCATTTGTGAAACAGTGACTGTGTAAAGCATCAGGGGTTCTACTAATAGAAATTATAATACAAGGTCCACATATTGCTAGGCTGACTAGCTTGACATCTAGCTCTTAGTAAGGGGAATGCAGGGAAGGAGAATAAGCTGTCTCATTTCTTGCCTTAATTTCCTGCCTGGTTGTTTAGGGTGAATCATTAACTAAGCACTTGTGTCCGTCAGAACAAAAATGTTTTTTGAGCTACTTTCGCAGACTGCCCCACTACATGGAGCCTTCTGCAGGAGAAACTGCTGTTCGTCCCAATGCAACAGCAGCAACGTGGGCTCTGTCTGCTTGCTGCCGTGCTCTGGCCAGACACTGCACTTCAAATGCATTTGTATACTGATGGATTGAGGATCTGGTCTTGCTTTTTGGGGTGAGAAAATGGGACAGTGGATGTACCTGGGGGAAAGGAGTAATGAAATATGTTAACTTTTCCTTTGATCCCTCCTTCATACTTACTTGTGAGTTTTTGGTAATAGGCATGGTGATCCTTTTCCCAGGGTCTACTAATGACCTGGAGCTGTTCTCTAAAGTGATGCCAATGTGCCAGTTCTCTGTACATGGAAAATTACTTCTGAAATCCCACAGGAGAGGACTGTATAGTCTGCAGAAGGCGACAGAAAAGATACCTTTCTGTGAAAGGTGGGATGGTTTTGCCAATAGCTGCTTCCCATATTTCCTCCACAGATCTTTCTGCTTGCGTTGAGACCATCGCCTTGCTGTGATGGGCTGTAATTCCTCGGGGTGGTGAGGAAGGAACAGCACGGTCTAGACAAACCTCTACTTAACATGCTTGTTCAGATAAAAGTTGCTTGCCTTTGTACTTTTTCCACTAGCCAATACTGAAGAATTACTGAAATGCTGCAACATTATCAAAAGGGTGAGTGCTCTCATTGTAAATCTGTAAGTCCTCTTAACCCTTATTTGTCAGAAACAAAGGGAAGCGGTGCAAGTGCACCTTCTCATAGAACATCAGTCCCATCCATACCACAGATAAAATGTAAATACTGATTTCTCCTTTTTAAATACAAGAGCATTTATCTGCCAGTCCTCAAGCCATATTTCCTTGGTAAGGAGAGTTGTCTGGATGTGTTACAGTTACAACTGCATCAGTGTGAACAAATGTTCTTGTCTGTGCTTTTAAAGTGAATGGCTTTGATTTTGCAGAAAAGTCAGTGAGATGTCATCAAAATGCAAGGGTTTGGGTGCGTGAAACTCATTGCAGAATGAGGGCCTATATTTATATTTCTCCCAGAAAGTC
This sequence comes from Apteryx rowi, assembly GCF_003343035.1. Taxonomy (NCBI): domain Eukaryota; kingdom Metazoa; phylum Chordata; class Aves; order Apterygiformes; family Apterygidae; genus Apteryx; species Apteryx rowi. The sequence goes on along the minus strand of NW_020447841.1, from coordinate 1,037,447 downwards.
TTGCTATACTGCACACAACTCCATTTAGAGAGTTTTACTGAGACTGCAGATTCAAGCATTCAAAATTAGGAAATGCCAGCAATGAAATTGTCAGTTCAACGTTAATTCTTCCAGCTGTGTCTGTACATAAGATAAGTGTCCTGACTTACTTGATCACAGCTTATTTTTTGCAGTGGCCCCTTGCCTGCTCAGTGCTTGTGGCGCTGAGACCGCACGCAGGCTGTATAGCGAAGGGGACTGTGGTGTGCCAGACCCACACTTGGGCCGTCACGGGACCCGCAGCCGCCRGCTGAGCCTGCCGCTCCTGTCGGCTCCCTGGTGGTGCCTGAATACACGTGTCTCAGAAATGCCAGCTCTAGTCCTGGCCCCTCCTGCCTTTCTGCCCTTCTCCTCAGTCCCTAGGAGCTCCTAAAAGCAAGCCCGTTTTCAAATAAGTATCCTGTCTGTTTTGCTCTCTCCTCTGCCACGTGCTCCTTTTGCTGAGGCTCCAGGCCATGCCTCATCCTTGCTCAAAACCTCCTTTTTTATCACTCCTGTCTCTTGCTGTTACGGGTCCATGTCTGTCCTCCCCCTCTGCAGCTCGAATCAAGCTGTGTCCCTGCAGCCATGTGGGAGATAAGGGGCTTCTTCCCCGCAGCACAAATAACAGGTAACTGCTGGTCTAAAAAGCCCTTGCTGAGCCCTTGAGTGCAGTTTTTCCTAGCTTTGTGATCTGGCCAAATTTGGGTAGATTTTAATAGGGATAGATGCACTTCTGTACAAAGGCCAGCTCTCTGCCAAATTTCAAGTTCCCCTTCTGAAGCTAGAACCCATATAAAAGGTTGTCTGGATTTATTTAACATGGGCCAAGCAATGTATGTTTCCCCRAATAATACTCCTGGAAATGGCTGAACCGTTTGGCTAGAGCAGATGCCTAACTGTTTGGAATCAAATTCTCAGTGCTAAAATTTGGCCACGCTTACTAGCGTGCCATTTGCTGCTGCTGCTGACAGTGGGGAAAGCTGAGGCACCTCGCTGGTGCAGAGGGAGGTGGCACTGTCAGAGGGGTCCAGCCAACAAGTGTCGCCTTTAAGAAGTGGGCAGCTTGAAGAAAGCAAGGGATCTCCCCATGCTTGTACTCCTAATGAGCAGTGCAACTGCTGCCTTCATCCTAAGTAATGGACACAGCAACCCACTGCARGAGTAGTCCCCAGCAGATGTTTTTTTGCATAGTTACAGCATTATGGTTACAGCTGGACAGGACTATGATGTGAGTGGGGACAACGTTCCTCCCTGGGGCATGGTGACACAAGGCTCCTGGTCTCATTCCTGGTGACGTATAAAGCCCTGGTACACAAACATGGCTCTGCAATGCTCTGGCACCCTTCACCAAATTGGCATTGCTACAAGGAGTATCATTATTTTGGGGGTAGAGATGAACTTCCTGTCTCTAAAATTGTGTTTTATTTTACAAAGAAAATGAATAAATAAATGAATGAATAAAGGAAATCAGTTCCACTCTTACACACTTGTTCTTACTGACCTTGGCATCCCAAGCAGGATAATTGTGCCTTTTCCAAGTTTGTGCTGTGAAAGTCTTTTGCATAACTTCACTTGCTGTTCAGCAAACAGTGCTGGTATCGTAGCATGGGCCCAACATTTTTATTAGCTGCAGAGCTGTGAGTATTTCCTTTTACATATACAGTGCTCATGTAGTGTGGCTCCGGGCACAGAGTACCTCAGCCTTAGTGCAACTCTAGAAAGATAATTTCAGTAGTTGCTTACCTTTCTCCAGGGAGCAGGGAAAGCCTCTGTGATTTCCTAGCTTTAGATGCACAACCAGCTCATAGGTGTTACTACACAGTGAATGCAGTGTGAGACTCATCCTTGCTTATACTCTTTTTTTTTTTTTTCTTTATGTTCTGCTTTTTCTGCTCAGTTGTTTTCTGCCTGTTTTCTCTGAGGCTGGTGAATTCAGTGTTGCATGTGACTGAGCTATATATTCTGCCAATCTGTGGCAAGTTATTGCTTCTAACCAAAGCAAGTAACAGTCAAACAGCGACTGCTGTGCTGGGTAGTCCAAGCTTACACTGCCGTTGCTTTGGTAGGAGGGAGAAAACCTTTCAGAAGAGCAGAGACTTTCTGAGTTGCCCTTGGGCTTGGTGTGCACAAGGCCTGGTCCAAAGAGCCCCTTGACCCTGAGCAGCTTCTGCAGCCTCTCCAGTTCTCACAAATACCAGTAACTGCAAAAATTGTGGAATAGTCCATGTTGGTGTATTATTCTCCATTCTCCAGAAAGAAAAATTAAGCTGCAGAATGACTAAGTGCCTTTTCAAAGGCCACATAATGAATCAGTGAATGAACAACAAAACCCAGCAGTCCTAGGCCCCCCTTCTCGCTGCAGAACAATGCCTCCTTCCCTATATTGAGATGTATACGTGTAGCATACATTGCATACAGAATTAATGTAGTTCAGAAGAAACTGGTATATTAATATTTATATTGTAACAATTCCACTGTCCYCCATGCTCTGTAAATAGCAGCACCACAACAATGTGAATTATTCCTTTTATGCAAAACCCTGTCCAGTGAAATAGCTTGTCAATGCAAAATAAAATTTCTGCACAAAAGTTTGACAGCTACATTCATTGTATATGTCAATCAAAGAGTCCTAAAGACTTTATTATCATTATACAATGTCTGAACAATCTGCTAGTCCAATATGCCACAAAGTTATTTTCTCACTACTTTTTTCATTTAAAAAATATATAGCCACCAATAAGTTTTGTCAAACAGTCTGAGAGAACTTCATGAACAGCAAAGAAATCTTAGATTTTCTTGGGTGTCTGTGGTCTGGAAACTTTGCAGTCTTAACTTACCATGTTACACTAACGTATCACAACATGTATGGTAGATGAGAGCTGATCAGAAACACAGAACATACAAATTAAATTACTGCATACCAAACAGAGCAGGCTGAAGCTATAAAGATGGCATGGTAAGTTAGAAAAGAACAGGTTATGTTAAAAAGAAGTGAACTTAACCATTTAACCCTCTTTTTCTCTGATTTTTCCAAGTATCATACATTCCCCCTCTTTTGTCCCAGTTCTCCCATCAAGGTTAGGATTGGCCTTTTAAATGGTCATGTGTTATTTTCTGAAACRTGATTTCTTTGGTAAGGTCTTGCTCTAAATAGCCTGCCCTTAGAATTGGGTGGGGAGTTTTTAGTTTGATTTTTCCAGTACGGTCTCTTTACCGAACACATGCAAAACCAGATGCCTCTTATCACTTAAATTGTTGTAATTGGTGTGGTTGGAAGGACAAGAGCACGGCCATCTCTCCCGGTGGGAAAAGGGCTCCAGGTGCTGCTGCGGCCAGGCGTTGCGGCCCGGGCTGTGCTGGGCGGTGGGTGCCTGCTCTACGGCCAGGGTCAAGCACTGCTGCAGCGCGGGGTTCGCCCCTTTTTGAGGGCAGAAATAACAGCTGGGGAAGTCCTCTGCACCTTTCCAGCGAAAAGTCAAATAGCCACGAGAGGGAGCTTACACAGCTCCGGGAACCTCTGGAGCAGCAGCTGGTGCTGCACGAGTTAACTCCTCCCGCGCTGCCTGCTTTCTCCCGGCCTCTCTCACTCCTAGGGACCATCCCAGCATCACCAGTGACATGTTTCTGCTCGACAGCGCTGTCGCAAAAGACGACGGGAAAGTTAATGTGCAAGTTAATCAATCGGTGTCCCCCTCGCAGGCACATTACGGTATTGTGGTCTTGTGCCATTGCATGATAACTGGCCCTATCCAGTCTGATTTATGAGGGTTTTGTAACTTGAGCAACTTCAATTTATACTGGGCTGGAGCTTAAATTAAATTTCCCAGTTCTCAACGTATTTTGGAGGCTGGTTATTTCTTTTAAGTTGCCAGTTTTGCTCCTAGTGTGCATTTGTACATGTTTGGGCTTTCAGACATGGGTTACAGATACTGCAGGAGTAGTGAAATCTCAGAGTCGCGCTCCCTGAGCGCTCCTCTGGTTGCRCCTGGCTTCACTGGCTTCTCGTGGGATGAGGTGCTGCTTCTGCCCTGTGCTAAAGCTTTTTCTGGGTGCTTTTCATCTGTTGACCTAAATAGGCTACAGGAGTTCTGCTCTCATGTTTGGGAACAAATCAAGGGGGTGTTCAGAAGTGATGCTCTTCTAGAGAGAATGTATACAACAGGAATGCTGGTCATGACAATTAATATTTATACAGAAAAAGCGTGGTGCAGAAATGGAAAAATGGAAACTATGGGAACTGTGTTGTTAATTCATGTGCTGAGGGAGCTGTGCTGTCCGGCCGAAAGCTCCGGGTCAGATCTCTGAGGCACGTTGTTTGCTGTTGCATCATAGGAATGTGCAGCACAGGCAGAGTTAAAGATGATTTTGTAGTCCACAAGCTCCACAAGCAATCCAACTACTTCAAGGCCAGATTTCTTCTTAGAAATCTGCTGAAAAAAGGAAGTTTATCAGTCCACATGTGAATTCTGAATTGGTGGGTCAAGCAGGGCTTATCTGAGAGAGAGGGCTGGGATCAAGTCCTTCTGGATGACAACCATGCTCAAGGGTCCTGGTACCATTTCTTTTTTGCAAGACCGTGATGCTAATGCATTTTTTGGTGGACACCAACCTGGGAGTTCTTCGTGGTACACAACTAAATAGAGCTAAATAGACCAACATTTTTGACAGGTGTGCTGAAGATGTTTGTAGTTTTTGGTGTGTTCTCGCCAAATACCATGTTACTCTCTTTTTGGGGCCTTGCTCAGAACCTTTTTTTTATGTTGTTAACAAGCAGTGCTGGTGTAGCAATGGAATAGAAATATTTCAGCACAATTGCTTTGTGGCAAGTGCCAAAAGTCATGCAACAGAGTGTCTGTCACCTGTGACAGTGCTGAGAGTCGAAACAGTGACTATCTTCCATTTCAGTTTTGCAAAACTGAAATCAATTGAGCCAAATTAAGTGATGTTGACAGGACATATTCTGTAAGCAGGATGGGCTGTGCTTGTCTGGTTCTTCTACCTCTGGCCAAGGACAGAGACTTCATAGTGTGTAGGTGCAACAGCAAAGACGTTGTGAACATTGTTCCTATAGCGGCAGGCCGATGAGCTCCAGTTACTATGCTTGGTGCTGTACAAACATAGGATGAACCTATTCCAGTTGAAAGTCTTCAGCTTGTACTTTCTGCCTCCAAAGTGAACCCTCCCAAAGGAAAGGAAGGGATGTGTCAAAGCACGCAAGGATGGAGGGAGGCAGAACTTTGGCCCCTCAGCTTTGGCATGTGCAGAGGGAGCTGTGACTCCCTGGGGCTGTACTCATCGCTTTGCTGTCTGGCTTCACTGCCTTCGTGGGAAAAAATGTTATCACACATTGCTCCGATAATTGCTCACACTTCCGCACATGAATACTTCAGCTGTAAACTTTTAACAGAAAGTAAGTACGGCTGCTTTTGCCAGCTAGGAGCTGTTTTCCGTTGTTGCTCACTTTTAGTTGTTGTGTGGAACTGTTGTGGCATTTTTTCAATGTTTAATGTGACCTAATTGTGCACTTCCACTGTCTGGGAGAATAAGCTGCTCTGGTGTGACTGTTGCACTGGAACTGGTGCCATTCTGGAGCCTTTCCTGCATGTGCAGCTGGATGCAAGACACAAGTTCCTTGATTTTGCTGTATCAGCCCAGCAAAACATTGCGTGGCTGTGTGTGCAGCCAACTGCTTTACATTATGCCTGGTAATGGGTTGTCAATTTTCAAAAGAAATATAACCTCCAGCTCTCTAATTTGCTCTAGAAAAAAAAAATAGAACTGTTTCTGATAATCCTCATTTTTACTTGGCACATTTAGTTTGAAGCAGATGGAGGTAATGGGTTGACCTAGAGGACAAATGACAAAGCAAGATGAGGAAAAGTGCACAAAGGCTGCAATGTTAAAGCAGGAACAGGAGTTTTTTGACACTGAGGCCTTGGTACTGGCCCCCTTCTAGCATTTTTTTTTTAAGTTGGCTTTGTGAAACTGCAACCTGCCAATTTGCCCCTTCCATGGGGAGCATGTAAGTCTGCACATCCTTTTGAAGCCTTCTTTAGCTTGCACTTGAAAACAGGCCTTCATAAATCACCTGTGTGGGCAATGGCACTGCACAGGCCTTTATCTTCCAGGCAAGTTGAAACTGAGCAGCTGCCATTGATTTCTGGAACATAAACGCTACAGCCCTGGAAGACAAATGCTAAGTTACAAAATAAAGATCAGGATAATTTTTATATTAACAGCTTATCCAGCTGTCCTGGAAAGGGTTAGAAAATAGTCCTAAAAAAGCAACTGCAATAGCTGTTAATGAAAGTTCTTCTGTCATATCCTTAAGTATTTATATGCGTCAGGAAAGAAGTGCATCATGTTCACTCTCTAGCAGGGTGAAAGAATGCAAATAATCTTATACAATCTGTACATATAAACTTGCACTTTGAGTAAGTTAAGCTGCAAATTCCAAGACTTAAAAGTTAGGAAATATCAGAAATGTGCTTCTTAACCTTCTGTATGTTCCTGATGACACTGTCTCCTGTTACAGGGTCACATACTTGCTTCCCACCTCCGCCTGGGGTACTCCCACTGCATTGCGCTGCACAGGTTGTTGCTCAGGGAATGAATCAGAGCTGTGTATGAGAGAGACATTGCTGCCGGCCGGCCCCCTGCCCCCAGGCCTCCGAGCGAGGCAGGGGCTGAGGGAGCATGGCAGAGGCCTCGCTAATGTAGGTGGCTGGATGGTGTCCAGAAGAGCAGGGTTCCCACCCTGCCACAGGTTTCCTGGGTGCTGCAGATTAAGTCACTTAAGCCAAACTTACTAGTTCAAAGTACAAATCACATTATGGAAGAAGCCAGGGCTCCCTCTTAGGCTCAGAAACCTCTATCGTGCGAGGTGTGCTAGAAGAAGTGGTCCCTGCCTGGAGGGGGATCTATGAAGAAACTTGGAGGAAAACATGACCTGCCATATCCACAGGGAAATGAGCCTTGTGGCAGCTCGTTGCATGGAAGGGGGTGTTGTCAGGCCACTTGCATGCATCCTCCCCCAGTCATGTGTCCTCAGAGTGTTGTGCACTGAATCATCGACATGTCCCTGGGACTCCTGTGCTCACCCAGAGTTCATCTACTGCGTCRTAGCAAAGCTTAGAGGCTGCGGCAGATATTGAAGTCTCATTGTATCAGGCATCATATACAAAAGAGCTAATCCCCACCTCAAAATAACTCCATCTAAACAAGCTGCTATTATGCTGTACCAGGGCATACTTTAAGATATTCATCAGACTCAAGCTGAATACGGAGTGCCAGGATACAGAACTCAGTGTTATCCATTTCAAAAGGCATCTGAATGTTGACAATCTACATGGTTTCACCTGAGGGTCTCGCAGTGCTCAAATCACTGTTTCCACCTTGGCAAACACGTTTAAAATGTTTTTGAGATGGTCTAGTGCAGAGAGAAGACGGCTCCAGAATTCGCAGCTGCAGAGAGACAAACCCCAGAGGGAGATCCCTACTAGAGGATGCCAGTGCTCCCCATCACCAGTTGCCAGCGCTGCTGATCCAAGTGCGCTGTGAAGGCGAATGCTCCACTCTTTGCTGAGGTCAGAAGAGCAGCAAAAGGTAATTGCTAGCTAAGGTCACTAAGTGTTTCATTCTCAACTGAACCAAACGCTATCAGCTCCAAACTTACAGTGATAAAGACAGAAACTTCAGAACTAAAAATGTGCATTTCATAACTGAGATACCAAGTGGAGGAGATGGGCCTTTGGGGGATTAAAATAGAGATTAGTCCAACTCATCTTCGGAGCTGGATGCATGCCCATAGTTGTGGTTCTGAATTGTTTCTCAAGCTGGAAGGCATGTGGAAGGGAAATTGCAAAATATCAGATCTTGCAGGATTTCTGCCATTTGAAGCTAGTCATGTTGCAAGACTTTGGCACTGTCAAGACTTAGTCTTGTTTTTAAAGTGAAGACTAAGTGTTAGTTCTAAAATAAGCCTAACAATTAATTTGAACTGGATCTTTGCAAGCACCTCTCCCAGCCCTTACAGTAATGCCCTTTAGAACAGCTATAAATAAAAAGTATTGAGTATCATTTAAAAATTGCAAAAGCAATGTGCATCCCTAGTATTGAAGCACCGTATAGTCTCTCCATGCACTGTGTGTGCAAAGAGCTTATGGGAGCTTTGGAAGCATCTCTAATGCAGAGAAAGTGCCTGTTATGCAGGGATGCGATGAGGAAGGCTAAGGCCCGTTTGGAATTAAATCTGGCAAGGCTTGTCAAGGACAGCAAGAAGGGCTTCTTCAAATACATCAGCAGCAAGAGGAAGACTAGGGAAAATGTGGGCCCTTTGCTGAATGGGGTGGGTGCCCTGGTGACGAAGGATACAGAGAAGGCAGAGTTACTGAAYGCCTTCTTTGCTTCAGTCTTTACCGCTCAGGCCAGCCCTCAGGAACCCCGGATCCTGGAGGCAAGAGAGAAAGTCTGGAGAGAGGAAGACTTTCCCTTGGTGGAGGAGGAGTGGGTTAGAGATCATTTAAGCAAACTTGACACCCACAAATCCATGGGCCCTGATGGGATGCACCCACAAGTGCTGAGGGAGCTGGCGGACATTATTGCTAAGCCACTCTCCATCATCTTTGAAAGGTCATGGAGAACAGGAGAGGTGCCTGAGGACTGGAAGAAAGCCAATGTCACCCCAGTCTTCAAAAAGGGCAAGAAGGAGGCCCCAGGGAACTACAGGCCAGTCAGCCTCACCTCCATCCCTGGAAAGGTGATGGAGCAGCTCATCCTGGAGGCCATCTCCAAGCATGTGGAGGAAAAGAAGGTGATCAGGAGTAGTCAGCATGGCTTCACCAAGGGGAAATCATGCCTAACCAATCTGATAGCCTTCTATGATGGAATGACTGGCTGGGTAGATGAGGGGAGAGCAGTGGATGTTGTCTACCTAGACTTCAGCAAGGCTTTTGACACTGTCTCCCATAGCATCCTCATATACAAGCTCAGGAAGTGTGGGTTAGATGAGTGGACAGTGAGGTGGATTGAGAACTGGCTGAATGGCAGAGCTCAGAGAGTTGTGATTAGCGGCGCAGAGTCTAGTTGGAGGCCTGTAGCTAGCGGTGTCCCCCAGGGGTCAGTACTGGGTCCAGTCTTGTTCAACTTCTTCATCAATGACCTGGATGAAGGCACAGAGTGCACCCTCAGTAAGTTTGCCGATGATACAAAACTGGGAGGAGTGGCTGATACGCCAGAGGGCTGTGCTGCCATTCAGAGAGACCTGGACAGGCTGGAGAGGTGGGCGGAGAGGAACCTCATGAAGTTCAACAAAGGSAAGTGCAGGGTCCTGCACCTGGGGAGGAATAACCCCAKGCACCAGTACAGGTTGGGGGCTGACCTGCTGGAAAGCAGCTCTGCCGAGAAGGACCTGGGAGTGCTGGTGGACACCAAGTTAAGCATGAGGCAGCAATGTGCCCTTGTGGCCAAGAAGGCCAATGGKATCCTGGGGTGCATCAGGAAGAGCGTTGCCAGCAGGTCRAGGGAGGTGATTCTCCCCCTCTACTCAGCCCTGGTGAGGCCCCGTCTGGAGTACTGCGTCCAGTTCTGGGCTCCCCAGCACAAGAGGGATGTGGCACTACTGGAGCAAGTCCAGCGAAGGGCTACAAAGATGATTAGGGGACTGGAGCATCTCTCTTATGAGGAAAGGCTGAGAGAGCTGGGCCTGTTTAGCCTRGAGAAGAGAAGGCTGAGAGGAGATCTTATCAATGTGTACAAGTATGTGAAGGGAGGGTGTCGAGAGGATGGGACCAGACTCTTTTCAGTGGTGCCCAGCGACAGGACGCGAGGCAACGGGCACAAACTGAAACACAGACACTTCCATCTGAACATGAGGAAAAACTTTTTCACTGTGAGGGTGACAGAGCACTGGAACAGGTTGCCCCGAGAGGTGGTGGAGTCTCCTTCTCTGGAGATATTCAAAACGCGCCTGGATGCAATCCTGTGCAATGTGCTCTAGGTGACCCTGCTTGAGCAGGGGGGTTGGACTAGATGATCTCCAGAGGTCCCTTCCAACCTCAGCGATTCTGTGATTCTGTGGTTCTGTGATTCTGTTACACAAGTGTGAACCATGGTCAAAGCGGGCTGTTCCTACATGTAGCTGCTTTGGCTGTTAATTACACAAGCAAATGGAATTCATATTTCCTAAAAGTTCTCTTTGTGGCATAGTTTTCCAAAGCTTGTATTTTATCCTGGTTCTAGTTAAAATACAGATATTTGCAGGAACATTTTGTTGGCATAGCGATTTTTTTTTTAAATACTTTTGTGAGAAGGCTCTGTTGGTGGCTTCATGTGATGTAGTTCATATCATGCCTGATTATAATTTAAAGTAAAAGAACTTGAAGATTATGTAGTTAAGCATTCAAACATTAGGGAATATCAGACTGAAAGGAATCAGCTTAAGTTCTGACCTGTGTAAATTCACTCCCCTGTGTTGTGCCTTACAGTGCAGTCTGCAGCTGTGCAATGCACAGAGAAGACCTGTGAAGTGTATAGGTGTAGCCGCACTTCAGTGAACTTAGCCCCGCACCTTGTGGCAAGGGCCTGTTGAACATGTGCAAGCTGTGATTTCTTTTTTTAATTTTTTTTTTCATAAGGATCATAGCCTGATCAGACCTGGGAGGTTGTTTGTGGGGCTGCCAAAAAGCACTTTCCTCACTGTGGTAGCCTTTGCCAAATTCCAGTCCCAGACCGTTCRATATTCTGGAGGCAACAGAACTGCTTTTTCAATGAAATGAATTTGACTTCTTAAACCCTGGGCAAAACAGTGCATTTCAGAACCTCATTCTGGTGAGGACTGAGACCTCTTAGTTGATTATAAGGAAATATCTAATTGCATCAGACGGAGTATGAAAAAAAGCTGGTATATCTTGAGAAAGTTATGAGCAGCTGGAAATAAGATAATGTAACAGGATGTATCAGGCAACTTTTGATAATAGGTGGCCCTATCACTGTCTGTAATAATCCTTTCATTCAATCAGCTGGTTGAATGCTACCGTATCATCTCTCAGACGCTATTATATTTTAACTATTCAGCGCTCAGAAAATCAAATACTGAATGAGTTTAGAGGTGCAGATCTGGTGGTTGCAGCCTGCTCCCATCAATACTGTATGTTTTGCAGAGCCTCAGCTTTGTGTGTGTGTTAAGGCTTTGACTAAGATATTAATTTGGTTCAGAAAACCAGCCCTACTCAAGAAGGGCTTAAACACAAGCTTAAATTCTCATAGGTGTCTGGCTGACTTACCCTGTTAAGTCTTTAAGTTAAACCTGTGTTTCCTTGCATTCTTCAGTATATTTTAGCAGGTACTTACTAAATGTTCACATGCTGTAATATTAGAATGAAATTCAGAATTTTGCTGAACRTGGACACAAGTGTGGTTTTGCTTTGGTTTTCCTGCTTTGGGTATTTACAGCTTCTTGGGCCTTTTTGAACTAGGTGCTGTATACAAAATGATCATGTTCTATTTAATCTGTTTCTGTAGGAAAAAGAACATATTTTCCTACATATTATGGAGTGTTATAATGCAGAGGACAGTTTATTTCTAGATACACTTTTTCTGATTTTTTTTAGTGCCATCAGCCTTGTCCTGTGTTATTAGGACAGTAGTTTTCAACACTGCCCACTCTTAGCTGTAAAGCAGTGAGATCATTTCATTTTTCATTTTGTGGGAAGCTTTGCATTTGCAAATCTTTTCCTGATACAAGATGGAGCAAACCCCCAAAACTTTCTAAATCCTGCTAATCAAATAATGCATAATGGAAATAGTTTCTTTTAGCAAAACTTGAAATACGTTTTTTTAATTTTCACTGTATTTCATAGAAATAAAAAAAAAAGTTTTCAGAATAGAAAATAGAATGTTCATTGTAGAAAGGTTGAAATGGAGCACATTAATCTTATTAAAATTCTCCTTTTTATCAACTTATAAACTGAATTTTTTCCCAAAGCTGTAATATTTCACTTTCAGCTGATCAGCATTTTCCAGCAATTTGCAACAACTCTAGTCCGTTACCATAGAAGTTTCTTGTCAAACAAATGAACCTGTAGAACTTCACAAACAGTAAGCTGTAAAAAATATTCTTCCTTCATCATTCATTCTCTTCTCTGTATGAGTGTTTCAGCCAATCAGTGTCTGTGTCCAAAATATGCTTTTTCAATAGTATAAGAAGCGTCCTGAAACAGGTGATTTTTTTCTGTCCCTCTTACCGCGGAATGGGCCTTATGTGAAATCTTGCTCAAACTTATTTTGAGCCACTATGGATAGAATGCAACATAGAGAAATGAGCTGCATTTTAACAAACAGTTATGTTTTATGAAAATAGTGCTGTCTGGAACTGGAAATTTAGGATAACAGATTCAGGAGCCTTCAATGAGTAGTCCACAGTACTACAGAGCACAGTTCTTGCATGCACAGCATCCAAGCAAGATGCAGCTTTGTCATTATAAAGAAACTGCTCAGGAATAATTTAGGACATTCTCTCAAAGCTTGGATAATATAACTATTGATTCCCAAAAGGGATAAAATTGTCTCTCTTCTGTGCTCTGACCATGTCTTTGAACCATTTAATAAAAATTCTTTACCTTACCCTGATATGTGTGTACATATTTTAAGAGTGAGATAGAAAGCACAGCAATTAGCTGACTAAATATGTAGGGCAATTAAGATCAGTCAAGACTGAGCACATCCCTAGATCCTACGTGTGCCTCATGGTTGCTTCTAGCTATTGCATGTCTTGAGTAGTGCTGTGGAATTATAGGGAAGGGGAAGAAAGGCAAGACACCTACTTCAGTTATGGTTTTTTTACAGCTGTCAGACTTTTTTCGTTTGTCTTAACTGCATTACTTACAAAGGTCTTCATTACCTAGTCGTTCTGGCTTCTAAGATAATGGTACTTTTAGTTCATTGATGAAGACCTTTTTTCAGCAAAGCCTTTCAGCATGTTTTACCACAAACCATGCAGACAGGTCATAGTCTGCAGTGACTGTCTAACCTGTATGGTGGAAGCCTTTTTTTTTTTTTTCGGCTGGGCCTCTTTTCCTGGAACTTCCATCTTTCACCATACTTTCCACACTGAAATCAAAGATGACTACTGGCATCACTGAAGTTTGTTTGAATCTGGACCAAGGAAGTTCCTGTAACATCAGAGATCTGGACCTTGTAGGAATGCCTCTCTGCACATAGGCCTGACTGAAACGCCCCAAAAATCATTCTCACCATTGAGCAAACCAAAAATGATACACTCTTCCACACTCCACACGAAATGTGTCATATCAAATGAGCGTGATCTTGGGTCTGAGCTTTGCCTGCATTTGTAGTAACCATGCAGGATGTATAGTGTTCCCACTTCTTGTCAAAAGAGCCCCTCATATAGGGGAAAACAGTCTTTCTTGCTCTGTAACCTTAACAAAGATTGCAGTATTCCTTCAGAGCAAAATATGCATGTCATCTGGAAGCAATTACTCCTTTAAAAATCATTTCTCTGAGTCAACATTGAAAATGCACTCAGCACTGAAAATGAAAACTAATAAACACTGAAGCTTCCAGTTATCCCACAGCCTGAATGACCTGCACTGGAACAAAGTCATTTCCAGAAAACCTGAGCAGAATAGGCACAAAGCCGGCCTTGGATCCCAAAGCTGTCCAAGCTGTGTTGAGACAAAGAAATAATGTTTGTGTGAAATCAGATGGCCAGGATGGATTTTGTTCTGGTATATTACAGGAATAGGAGTGACTACAAAAAAACAGTTCACACTAACAGACCTTGCACATCAAGAAAAATTGTGTTTGAAATAACTGAATACAGCGTTTGTTGATTTTGAGACAAATCTTACTTTTCAGTGATACGACACATGGCGATCTTGCCCTTTTAAAACAGCCTAATGCAGGATCGCCACAGAGGTGGAAATCCAGCAGTGGAAGCTTGTGTGTCTGGGGTCTACTGAGCTTGTGAGGGAGCCAGTGCTCTGGGGGTGCATTGTACTCTGCTGATTTTTGCCGATGGAGTGGGCCTCAGGGGGCTTCTGGAAAGGGCTGATGGCAAAGCAGAACTTGATTGTTTTAGGTGTCACCAGACGTTTCCTTCAGCCTTTCACCTGTAACATGGAAGGTGGCTGGGAGCTGTTTTCTCTTCCCCTGGGAGCACTGAGGTGTCCTCTCATACAGCTGCGCACCCTGAGGGTCTGCATGAGGAGACGGTGCTGGGAGCGCAGCTTGAGGCTGAGGTGGAGCACCCCCCCACTTAATGGCTGTAAATGCAAATTTTGTTCAGACTGGATTTTGTATCTCAAAAAGCAAAAGCACTTGTAGGAGTCTTTCCAAGACTTTGCATGATGTAATAATTCTGTTAAATTTAATACCAGCTGGAAATGCCTTAGGTGTGTTATGACAGATTCAGCAAAGTATGATGTACTAGAAAAATAGGGCAGCCTTCTCGACTCCTCTCTTGGGGCTGACCAGAAATCCCTAGGCAGTGTAAAACCAAAATAACCAGATCCGCACCAAGTCCTGTACCGCCACCCAAAAAGGGTAGAAAGGTGCTTTGGAGGTGCAATCCCACCTGGCATCACCATCAGGGGAGGCGGGAGAAGCCCTGTTCCTGCCCCGTGAGTGGCTCAACAGACCAGGGGGCACTCGTAGAGACCAAGCTTGTGCAGTTGCAGCCTGCCTTTAAGAAACACGATCTGGGCAGTTCTCATGCACGGACTGGGCTCCATGAGCAGCAGTTAGTGTGATTTCTAGATAGGTTATTTTATTTAATAACCAGGGAAGAATATGGGACCTTAGTGGGCCATCCTTAGCCTGGTTTCCTAAGGAAACATAGGTTTATCTGATTACACTGTGTCAGTCTGTCTTCTGGCCACACTTGAAACAAGAGGAAAATACTACATTCCTGTGAGTATTATGAAAACAAGTGGCTGAGTAGAGGAGAGAGATGCAAGTGTGAGCTCGGCAGTGTTCAAAGGCAGTAAGCTTTAAGTGCCTAATTTCCTGGTACCCTCTGCTAGCCAAAAACTAGCTGAAAGCAAAAGACATGCATGCGAACGTGCATCCTAAGCAGCAGCTGACTTGATATGGGGTATCCTAGATCAAAAAAGCACAAAAATATTGTCAGTAGACTGTGATTGGTAATACTTGGTAATTTGAGCGTGCTCTGTGTCCATTGTTTAGTCTCTGGATGCACAGATGCTAAGGCAATGCCAGCAGACTGAAAAGTTTTCCTGCCCTCCAACTGGAAGGGAAGATGGTGAAGGATACACAGGTACAGGAATGCTCCTTTGGGAAATGCAGCTACATCATGGCAAAAAGGAGCGAAACTATCCCACAGAGTAGCTGTCCCTGTAATTCCCAATGAGCAGGGTTTTCATGCATACAGCTCTTCTGAAATTTATTGGCTCTTGACCTTCTTTTTGCATGGTGTTTCTCTGACTCCTGGTCTTGATGCTTGCTGTGAGTAACCATCTGCCTTCACTCTTCCCCTTTCCCCCCTTGTTCACACCCCTGTTTCCCTCATAACGTGGTGCAAACCTCTCTTCACCTGTGCTTGTCGTCTCTGTAGGGCGTGTGCATCTGCTACCCACCATTGACAGCAAACTACTTCTCTCCCCAGTCCCTTTCAGCAGAGTCTTCTGCATATCAACATAGACATAATTACACGCCAACAGTAGAGGTATCAGAGGGTTCATTTGAATAGATTAGCTTGCATATTGTTTGTTTTTACGAGAAAGCTGTTGGGGATCAACAACCCCAAACCCGCTGTTGGCCCATCACTGTTCTCAGAGTGCATCTACTTGTCAGATGATTGTCTTGGGTATGTTTGTTTATGTGCAGATGTTACAGCGTGCCCCATCCAGCCTGAGACACGGTCTATGTTGAAACATGCCAGTGGGCCACAAAAGGGAAAAGGGAGAATTTTGCCTCTATACTGGGGCAAAGAATTGTTGATTAGCTAGTCAAATATGGGTGATGGCCCCTTGTCCAACCAAGAAATATTTTCATCTTGAAGGAAGTGGTGCACTTTTTCATTAGGAAGAATGGCCTGGATAAGGTGGGGGGATAGATTTGAGTTAAGTTAAATATGTCTGGATGTCCTAAAAAAAAACAACCCAAAACTTCAGAGGACAACAGACTATTAAAGCTAACATGCTGCACCACGTGAACGGATAAGCTGAGAAAGGCTCCCGAGAGGTCGTAGGAGCTGTGATCTGAGATGGCAAATATGCAGAGGAATGGAGCTACATGATAGATGCTTAAACACTCTCTCTCATTTTACATAAGATGGGAATAATATTTATGTCAAGGGCTGCAGGAAACCCAACTGTTTAATGGTCAGGCAGGTCTTTGAGTACCTACAGTTCTCCAGAAGGACTAGGTGGTAATGCTGATGAACATATTTGTGCTGATAAACATTGTGCCCAATTTGCGTGCCAGCTGGATCAGCTACTTACTTGCTATTCTTTTTGCAACCATAATTTTTATCATAAATATTTTCCAGACATACATCAGTAGCTCATATCGCTTGACTGGCAAGTCTAAGACAAGTCTGTCTTAGTAAGCCAGACGGTTTGTATAAAACAAGATGACTCTGTACCCTATAAAGTGGTCATTTCCTGTTTCTTTTGATTCTCTGATCTCTTTCTTACTACCTACCGTACATCTGCATGCAAATTACAGCAGGGCAAGAATGTTATCACTCCACAGTCATTAATAGAGGAAATGGTGTTTTGCTAGCTTGCAAGTATTTTCAGCATTGTACTTTTTTCTAGTGAAAAACTATTTTTAAAATAACTTCAGTCTTGCTGGGTTTTGAAGAGAAGGGTTTAGACCCCCGTTCTTAAGCTTTAAACTACAGTTTGCCGCTGTGGTAAAATGTGGTGTTGAAATGTAGGTGTCACTCTGCATTGCACTTTTATGTGGAGGTAATCCTTCAGTGAAGGGGAACTCCTGTGATTACAGGAGTGTCACTCATGCAGGCAAAGAGGACAAAAAGCAATATGGGGACTTGAGGGTAGGGGAAAGGTGATAAAGAAAGACAGAATTGTGAAGTGAAAAAAACACGGGGGAAGAAATGGAGCTGATGTGCAGAAAGAGGGAGGAGAAAGGAACAGAAGGATGTTAAAACAGCAGAAAAAGTACTGTACGCGTTGCAGTTCTCCAAGAGGCCAGAGCCAGGGCCCTGCTGGGCCAGGCACTGTCGAACATATTGCAAGTGACAGTCCTGGGGCGGAAGCTCGTGCTACAAGAAGTGAGGCAAAGGGATGTCAAGAAGGAACACTGTTCGTCCTCTTCAGGGGAAGGCTGAGGAAGAGATTGCAGGGGAAGGGCAGGGGAGGCATTTTGCCAGCTGGTCTTGTCAGACTGTCATGCTCACAGTGAAATTGGTGACCAGATCGTGAATCAGGATAGGATTTCTTCCTCACCTCAGGGTAGCAGGGAGCTTTTTTGTTGTTCTTAGCAGCCTGGAGCAAGGCTAGCTTCTTCAGATCATCTGAGCATTTCCACCTGATATTTGTTATATGCTGTTAAAGAGCACGTTGTGGCTTGGGATGAGAGCAGGAGGCACAGGTTTTTGGGGGATTTGCCTATATTTTCTGTCTGTTCGGTGGTTACCTGCAATGGTCCCCAATGGTCCCTTCGCACCCTGTACTGTGGCTTGTGTGAAGGTACCCTGAAGGACTGTGGTGGTTGTGTAGGAAAGGTAGGATTTCATTTCAGCCTTACTAAGCAGTGGGTTCACTGGCRTATCTGAGACCCAGACTCCAAACTTTGGGATTTTTTTTTCCCTTTAAAACTTTAAGAAGTACAAAAAGAGTAGAGAAGTGGGAAGTATACTGAAGTCCTTGCAGATTCTTATCTGGTGGAGACTGGGCCAGATTACATTGTACCCCAGTTTCTTTTCATTGGGCATATTGCTGTAAAGTCATGTTGAGAAGTCCTCTAAGGGACAGAGTCTGCTGACATGAGTGCAGAGCATGGTCCTTAGTTTCACTGCCTTACTATCAACAGGGTGCAGCAGCCCTCCAACACCAAAAGGCTGTTAAACTCTACCTTTTGACTGCAGGGGGAGTCACAAATACAGAATCTCTCAAAAGACCTTCGGAGCCAGCACTGTGGTCCAAGCTATAACCCATGCAGGCAGTGCAGGGGCCATGTTTATTACACTACAGGCATTCTTCAAAGTTGCTCTTTGTGCTGTAGCCCAGGGCTCGGGGTCTGTAGTCAGCTACTCCCTGCCTTGCGTTAAGTGAAGGCTGGATACAGGTAGAATGAAGACCTTTGAACTACGGAGTCAAAAGAAAGGATCTGCAAAGGTGGTGGTCCCCTAAAATTAACTATCCTGGAAGAGACCATCAGTACTAGCCTTCCTTGCAGGTGATTAGTGGTTGCTGAGATGCAGAGTTCATGGCTTGCTTTCTTTGGAAGAGAGACAAAAGAGATGAACAGTTCTGCATTTCGGTTTGAGGACCGATGGCATCTGGTCATTATCTTTGGCATACGGTGGGTCCCAGAGAATGAGTATACTCTTATATGATGTGCAGTAATGGTATTTTTCCTTGTCTAGCTTTGGCATTCACAAGATGGATGTATAGCTTAAGCACAGGCTCAACGGTTGTCACTGAAGAGGGCTTTTTACCCCTATTCTGGTAGAGAAGAGAGGACTCACCTCCTAGACATACCCCTCTCCCTTCATTGACAGCAGAGGAAACCTAAAGGACTTTCTTAGAATAAGGAGATAGCTAAAGCTAGGTGAGATGAATTATTCCTCCTCCCCTTCCCCCCCTCCTTAGGATCTCTGAAGAAGCCTATCTTGGACTACAGATTCAGATGCAGACTAGTGAGCCTAGCTGGTAGGGGAAGCCTTAAAGCAACAAAAGTACCTCTGTTGTATAATTGCATTTGGCCACTATCTGAACAAGAAGGAGATGGGGGGAAGCTGTGCAAGCTTACAGCTCCAGGCAGTGCTACAAGGTGTATGACGTGCTGGGTGGTACCGAAGGGGTGACATTGCTGGTGTCTTTGACTAAGCTGGTTTGAACATGCTGGACAGTAACGTCTTCATTCTTGAATCCCTTTGCTATACAGATGACTGATTAAAATGAAAGAAACTGCTTGCAGTCAAATGTTGTAGCAGCAATTTGTTTCTTGTAGCTAAATTCGCTTGTTAGTGTTCTTGGCCAAGCTGATTTTTCTTATTGCCCCAGTCAGAACTGGACAACCCCCAGTCATCTCTGTTGACCCTTCACACTGCCAATGCTCGCTAAGGATCCTATTTTCAAATCTGCTCCACTTTTCTTTCAACAGCTAAATACAAATCTGATTTTGAATGAAGACTGTCCCCCCACCCAGCTGTTCTCACCTTTGCCTTGTGGTAAGGACAGCTAGCATGGAGCCGAGCTCTTTTCAAAATCCTGCTGCTTATTTTGATGCCCAAACTAGGGGCTATGCTCTTCCAAAAATGTTGACAGTCTGCTGTGCAACTGCATTGTGTGGCTGGAAAGTGTTACCTTAAAGAAATTATTCTTTCTGGCCCAAGCTCTGTCTCAGTACAACAGGAGATCTTTTTTATACTGTTTACTGCCAATTTCTCCAAGATTATCACTTATATCACTTTCACATACGCTTTGCTCTGGACAGATGAGCAGTGATGAAAGAACTTGTTTTATTTTGGTGTCCTGACCTAAGTGATTCACCCAAATAATCTGATGATGCCTAGAGGACATGATTAAATATCTGTTATTGATTAAGCAATGATGACTCCAGCTATAAGTTATATGGACACTTCTTTACACTTTTTAAATCCTGGCCCTGTTGATAGCTGGTGTGTAATTTAAATTCTCTTTCACAGAGTTTGCCAAAGTGCAAAGGAGTCCATGTGAGAAATGCTGTGCTTGGTTCATTTTTTTAGATCATGGGTGCAGTGAAGAAACAGCTTGTCCAGTTCTAAATATACTGCCCTTGACAGACATGAAATAAGTCCACTGATTAAAATAGCTGCCTAGTTCCCAGTTGAAGATCTTACTGTATAACATCAGTGTTTGGCTGCCCTTCTGATAAACTTGGAGAAGAACCGATGTCCATTTTACTCCTTTCAAAATGAAAGACATTTGAGGATTGTCATTCAATAAGAATGTACCAATTCTAAGAATTTCTAAACAAGGCCTACTTTATAATGAGTGACAGCAGGAGCCTAGATTTATGGTAAGATTATTTGGTTAAATGTAGCCTGAAGGAATGAAAAATGAGCAGCTTAAAAAAGAAAGTTGCTGAATATCTTGGCAGTGAAATCAAGTTGCCTGATTTATGAGAAATACTGAGTTATATCTCTGCAAACAAATTTCTGAGAGTGATTTTAGATCCATGCCCTTTGGAGGGGCAGTTCCTGATGAAATGAACATATGGTGCACCTACTCCTCAGGAAAGATGATGGGGCAGATCCTCTTTCTCTTTATACAGCTCTGAACCGCTAAGTGGATGTTAAGCTGCCTTAAAGGGGTGTCAGTGTTTCCCCTTTCTTAGCCTTGGACCTTTCTAGGTCAGTGGATGTGGAGAGAGGAAAGCAGGCTTGACTATGGGACTGCCGAGCCCCGGGGATCCCTGCTGCAGAAAGGTCTCTCAGGGGGGACAAGTTGCAGAGGGCTGGAGAAGCCCGAGGTCTGTGCTGAGGTGAAACGGGTGTCTGGTGGGTTCAGGGCTAGATGGTGAGATCAAAAGCCATTTTGGTCCCTTTGCCTTTGCATGCCCTGCCAGAGGGATGGTCCACCCCCTCATGCCTGGGGTGCCCCCTTGCCAGGTGCCCCCGTAGGCACACACACGGTTGGTGTCKGCTAGAACAAATGACCACAAGACTGCTGAAGTTAGAGGTGACGAGTCCCAGCTGACATTTATAACAGTTATGGATGAAATTATGGCTTCGTTGAAGTCTGTAAGAGTTTTGCTATTGACTTCAGTGGGATCCCTAATTTTCCTGCAATGATTTTTGCATATTTGTATGCACTGGCATACACATATATGTGAATTCAAGAGACGAACAGAACTGTTTTTTCATGGGCTAAGCATCCAGTGGGTGCCAGTTCTTACTAAATTTTCCATTCAGTTGTCTGCACAAAATTTATACTGTGTATGTCACCAGGAGTCTTGTTTTTGCCTACGAGCAGCTCGCTGTCTATACTGAAGTCATAATAGCTATTTGACTAAAATAGGAACTCAGACTTCAAAATAAGAAACCCAAAACCAAACCCACAGAAAATTTTTTCAAGATCTAAAAAAGCTGTATTTCCTTTTTAAATGAATCTCTCACCACTTACTCTGAACTTGCAGTCCTGCAAGACACCAAGCACTTTTTCAGCACATGCTAAACTTGAAGTCAGTGGAAGATCTAAGCAAGTGCTTAAAGCTAAGCATGTGCTCATGGACTTGCTGAACGGGGACAGAGCATTCAATGTTTTCCTCAATTGTATCTTATGTTTCAAAGGAAGGACCTTTGTTTTGCCAAATGGTTCATTTATATTTTGCTATGTGCTGAGAGCTCAGGATAATCCCATYTGGAGGGAAGCACAGAGCAGGGAATGCTACACTTGGGAAAAGCTATTTTCAGTAGCTCTGTTTTCTCTGACCCCATTTTCCTAATTATGATCAGCTAATGCTGACAGACTGGTTCACAGAAATTAAACCCCATTTTATGGTACAAACCCCATTTTATGGTACAAACAAATCAATGAGGCCTGGAGTTGGACCCTACTTTAGCATAAGTAAAATAAGGATCCCCTGCGGCTTTTAATTCCTTTTTATTTAGTTACTTAATTGAACCTGCACTGTTCTTCATTTGTAATTGATTACCACACAGAAAAGGTAATGAAACAGAAAACTCTATTTTCTCTCCAGTGATTTTTATAGTTATCATGGAAATGTTTTTAATGCTTCCTTTTGGGACATAAAAATTCTCAATATAGGCAAAGGAAAATCTATGTTAGTTAATTGAGGCTGTTTACATGGTTGGAAGATTAAAAGTTGTTTTTTTTTGCTGGTAACTCAGGTAAGGTTTTTCAGAATGAGAAATAATCTGGCATTTTATTTTTCCTTTATGTTTTCAAAGCTGGATCTGCAAAGTTTGGGAAATGAGGTCCAAAACCCACTGAAGCCAAATGGGAATCATTCCACCTATTTCAATGACTTTGGATCACGCTTTAGAAGCACATATTCAAGACATGTTTATATATGTATATATACACACACACGCACGGGTGCCTATCTGCTCCACATGCAATTCGTCACAACTTGGATTAATCTTTGAGCAAGATAAGGAAGGAAAAAATGATACCTTTAGCAGCTGTATTGTTTTTTTGGCTGGATTTAAAGAAAAACTGATGTAAATTCCCCAATTCTATTATTCCTTTTAAATCTCATTCCTCTCACACTTATCTCTGCTTTTTCAATTCATGAAGTTTGTCCTCCTTCATTTTGTATACATTCTTCCATTTCCTTTTCTCCCTTTTTATTTGTCGTATGCCTCAGCTACCTTCCACAGGGCAAGGACCCCTTGGGCTCAGTTTACTCAGTGCCAACAAGGTACTCAGCTTTTCTACCCTTCGTGAAGCTGTGGATATTTCTTCGTGATGCATAGAGCTGGCTGAAAGTTAAAGAACTCAAGTCTGAAAAATCAAAATGAGTTGCCAATTTTCCCCACTCCTTGTCTTTGTGCATGCAGCTTTTTGCCTTGAAGCAATTTTAATAAAGACTGTGTAACAACATGGTGTTGGCATAGCATGAGCAACATTATTCCATCTGTTTCTAGGCAAATGTAAAAACATGTGTTAGTATAACATTAAGGTTCCAATTTTCAACAGTTAAAAATCAGGCAACAGTGAAGTTACAGACTGCTTTACAAAGTCATTTAGTGATTTTCATTGCCTTTGTTTTGGGGAACTCAGCTTCAGGCACCTTTAAAAAAGGTCTCACATTCAAAGAGTGCTGAGCACCCACCCTTGAAAGCTAAGGCTCTGTTAGCTATTTTGGTTTATGCAGCCAAAATCATTGCTTTTTGTTGACAGTGTTGCAAAGCTGATATGTTAAAGAGTCTATCCAGTCTCTCATTGTAGAGATGAATGAGGGCTGTAAAACTGTATTTGCAAACATTTATCTTAACTTTTATATGAATTAACTTTATGCTATGCAGAGGCTCCAGCATACTCACTTCAGCACTTTGCCAAACCTAGATGGGTATAAAAAAGGAGTTTTAAAGGGAACATTCTGTGCTCTCCTGAATCAGGACCTTAACACCTATTTTTATTTGCTTTTTCATTAGTATTCAAGTGAATAATTATAAAGATACATCAAGCAGAGTTTTTACTAAACATCCCAATTTAAACAGTGATGATAGAATATTCTGTCAGTGCAATAATGACTATTTGTGCCAAAAGTCTCATTTTAAGAGTTATGCTGGTACAGTCAGGAAACAAAGCAATGTAGCATGTGGCTTGCTGGCATTCATACCTAGTGAGAACAGCTTTCACTGTCAGTGCTGCAAACTCAAAACAATGTTCATAGGGAGATATTCATCCACACCGGGAAGTACGACCACATGAGATACCGAGCAAATAACGTTGAGCAAACATGTCCCTTGGTACAAATCATGCTCTCAGCTTCTGCAGTCAGAAATTCTGTCAATAAAGAATTAATAAATAATAAATAGTACAAAATTAGTAATAAATAATAAAACTGTTCTACCACTTCAGGGGAAGATAACTGGTACCAAACTCAGTTCAAGTAACAAAATCATCACTATGCTTTTATCCTATCCAAACCTAATCTGGTGGTTTGGGAACCATCTTTTGGAAATGTCATAGAGATACCATGGATGGCACTTGCGGAGTCAATTTTCAAAATAAAATTGCTTTCTGTATTTCTTCTTTCTTACATGGCCTTACCTCCATGCTAACTGAAGGACAGCCTGTGCCTGGAGTCACTGTAACACACAGTGGATCGCCCAGGCAGTTCCACGGTCAAAGAGCCAAGCCTGGATATCTCCAGATGATCAGGCCTTTAACTTTCTCCTGCTGGCACCAAGGGCAAAAGTCAAATCTACGGACTGAGTCTGTAAGTAAGCACTTGACTCTGGGCACCTGCTTCAGTCTTGTTTATTCCTTTTGGAAAATCTTATTTTCAAAAGAAAGGGCTTCCTTTTTCAAAATGTCTGCCAAGCAAAGGGAAATGAAAAACAAGGAAAGGGAAAACATGAATAGATTCTGACTTTAAAAATCCCAGGCAACTCTGTAAATAATGAATAGTGACTTATCTGAAAGTTCCTAGAGAAAAGGTACAATCCTGTACAAGTGATCTGTTTCCTTCCTGTTTTAAATGATCATCAGTTCATGAAGCAGAAAAGGTACCATGCGATAGATGAGTGACCACGTAGCACAACTATTAAATATTTAACAGCAAAGTAGAGAACAACGGTAGTTTGAAAATTATTTTTGTGAAAGCTTTTTAGTAAATATTCATAAGCAAACACACATTAAGAGAATAAAGGTCAAACTATGAATGATCCATTAACTAATCTTAGATTAAATGTGTAATAATAATGATTCAAACAACCCTGCTACTGCTGACTTTGTGGGACTGCGTACCAGCACCCATGGCCTTTGGCTTGATACAGAATAACCAGCAGGAATTGGTTGTCTTCAAGTGACTGTCTCCTCTAAGATATTCAAAGTTTTGTGTAATAGTTAGAACAGTTCAAGGCCTTTTTGAGGTTCATCCTTCAAGTGACATTGTATTAAGTCCCCACTGAAAAATACACCTTTTTAATAGGTGTTACACAAAAGTAGTGGAGAAAGAAAATTCTTTATTTAGAAGAACTGCTGTGTATGCTAGATGTCAATACGACTCCATATCTGACGTGATAACAACTTCTATTTGTGGCTGCTCTATTTGGTGTTTGCAGTAAATTCAATGTTTGTCACTCTGCTTACACAAAACCTTTAGGCAGCCTGTCATTCGGAGAGGTTTGGTGGTGGTGGGGTGGGGAGGGAGTTGTGGGTTCCTTTTGCTTTCTCTGTTTCCTCCTGGTGGCTAGGATAGTTTACTACGGATGCCATCATAAACTGTAGTAGGACACAGAAAAGCATAGTTTTAATATGGCTCCTGTGGTATCTGTTAAGCTTGTCTGCAAACAAATCCAAGCATATGCTGAGAAGCAGCCCCCCCTTTGTTGCTCTTCATCCTTTCTGTGTATATGGCTCCATCTGTGCTCTCTCCTCGTCACAAAGTACATCGGATTTACCCTTGAAGGGACCAGCATCCCCAGCAACTCTATACTGGTCTTCTGAGACTAGCGCAGACTTTACTTGCTGACCTTTTGCAGTGTTGTTCCATGAGGGAGGCCCCAGGAGACTGCTAATGTATAAAACATCCTGACCACTAGAACTGGCTGCTTTTGAATCTGCATTTTTTTCATGAGTTATGACTCATCAGAGTCATCAAGCTGCGCCCTCATAAAAATGGCTTTTCTAGAGCCATAGAAACCACAGGATCCCATTACAAGCCGTTTCATTTTCAGTGACTCCTARTAGAAGGTCAGCAGTAATCAGAATAAAGGAAATCTTAACTCTGTCTCAGATTCCCTTTTTCCTCTTTAGTAAAAACAAAACTCACTCACCAATAAATGCTCAGATGGGTATTCTTCATACACAAGGCACCCCTGCCTGGTTAGCTGGCAGAAGACTGCCAAATGTCCACTCAGGTTCCTTAGTTTTTCTTCCTGCAAAAACTATTTGCTGCTTGGAAGGTACATTTCAGCTGCTTCAGATGGCTCAGAACAGTTCTTTTTCATTCACATTTGTTATTTGATTTTGTGACTTTAATTATCAAGTGCTTTTTCTGTGCATTGGGGGTCACTTAGACTTTGGGACAAGGTATTGAATACAAATACAGATGTCTGGGGTGTAATGGCCTCTGTGTTGTGCTTAATGTTGAAGTAAGACTGTTGCTGGGGTCCGAGACCTATCCAGCCAGAGCTTGCTATATGACCTTGAAGTCAGCATGAGTATATGTAACATAATGCAAGGGATTACATGGGACAACAGGCAGAAAAATACAACGTATTGCTTTCTCTGCACTGTTGTAGTTGTTTTCAGCTCGATGGAGGCCTACAGGATAATGGCAGGTGACTCATGGCCTGGACACCCGCGGCAACACATTTGTTGGCTCAGTGCTACTGACTGAAATTACTGGCTCTGCCCCAATATACAGCAGCAAAGTGTCTGGTCTTGCCTGGAGCTGCCTGAGAAATGCTACTTATTTTTCTCATCCACATTCTCACCTTATGAAATCTCCCAGTATGTGACTAACCCGCTCACAGCTTCCCTCCCCCACAAGGGTGAACACATTTGGGGACCCTCTAAGCAGCACACGTGAGAGGGCTGCTTCTGCTTTTTCTTTGAGCGTTTTATTTGCCTTTGTAAAGGAAAAATATCTAAAAATGGCTGGTAATTGCAGGTGAGGAGATAACCCTGAGACAAATGAGCGCCTCTGCAGTTCCTCTTGGGCACAGCCTGTGGGAGTTTAGGAAGTCGTGTAACCTCAGGGACGTTTCTTTCCCAGCTCAAGCAGCTGATGCCATTATAGGACTCTTTTTCTGGAAGCCAGAGTCAGCCAAAAATGTTCTAAAATCTTTCCTCATGGCAAGGACAAAGGGAAGAGAGGCTTTTAGTGCAGCCCTCTGCATCTCACAGTTGTTGAAATGGGAGAACCTCATAATTTAAAATGAAACATGGACTTAATGTTGCATGTCTGGTATTACGCCTGAGCTCTGGGTCGCTCCAAGATGTCCTCGCTTGGCAGAGCATGCAACAGGCCCTAGCACGAACTCTCGCCTTCCAGGGCCTGTGCTGCGCCCAGCTGCGGTCACCAAACTGGCAAGACGTTACGGATACTACGGGAAAGCTGTGAACGGCTAACATCCCCCTGTGATGTCGCTTTCTGTGGGTGGCCACTGAGGAATGGATAAAAACACAGCCCCTGCTATCTCTGAGGACACGCATTGCGAAACTCAGGGGCTTCTTCCCAGGTGGCTGCATCTTCAAACCGGGTCACTAAATGAAAAGAGCATTACCAGAGGGCCTGAGTCTCGTGTTGTTTAGTAACCATGTACCTGTCACTTTCTTTTAGTCTCACCAAATAAAGAAAAGTGAAGAAGGAAAGGAAATAAGCCAAAGTGACTCCTTGCAGGATGAATTGAACATGGTGACAGACTAGAGGCAATGGCAGGCTCCCCTGACTAGAACAATACACAGCTGATGGATGATGCCTTGAATTACACAAATACTTCTGTCCTGTGGATTTTACTGGAGTTTAGATGTTTCCTGCCTGTGACAGGTGATGAGAAGAGATTTTCAGGTTTCTTATTAAAAAGTCTTTCAGAACGGCATCTTCTACAATGTTGTCAGTATCAACAGAATAGGTGTCTCTTAGAAGCCCTAAAGACAAGCGTAAGAACTTTTCAATGAAAAGAATACCAACTCCATTCACTTCTCTGTACATTGTTGTTGATCCTCTTCATGACCTTTATTTAATGACTTCCTTTTTGCAGTACCAAGGGATCACTAATGGGGTATTCCTTAATATTTAGGATCTAGAGTTTATTTGGCGAAAGCTGAAAGGAATTATACTTTCATTGGCTTATTTCTGTTGTTTTGCTTTCCACTGCTTGAATTTTCCCTAAAAGAAAATCACAAAAATAAATAATTCTGTCCCATACTATGGTGATGAGTCCTAAGGAGAAAAGCAGGCTGCCTCATTTTTAGAACAGAACTAAAACACTTAATCTGGGGACACCCAAAGGTATGCCAGGCTGCATCAGAGGTAGAATTAATCCATTCAAACTCAAGAGTGAAAAGGGTTTCATGTTGCTATTAAACAGAGCTTAGATATTGCAATCAGTGTTCTACCTGGCTTTAGAAGTAACTGCTGACAAAGCCAGTGCAACACATTCTACAATTAACTGTATATTAAAGTATCCTTCAAAATCCTAGAGCAAATACTGAGTATTTGAAGACTTAAAGTAACTGACACCCTGTCAGCTGCAGAAATGGGAACAGCATCAGCCTAGAGGATGTGAATTGGATCTTTTGTTGGGACATAGATTCATGAGCTTCAGTTTGGCACATCAATAAAAGTCACTCAAAAACAGTCTTACAGTGATGGGAGAATTTATGTTGGAACAATGTGTGTATGTAAGTGTATACAAAATGCATATAGTAGGTCACCTGAAGATAAGCAGATGAAAATATTCATAGAGATCAACTAAAAATTTTGCTTCTGGTCTAATCATCTTGCACAAATGAAGCACAACAATCAGAAATTGTTTTAAACAATTATTTCCTAAACTCCCACCTTGCCTTGACCTTTTCAAACTCACAGTTACAGGAAAAAGGTAGAGCTTGACTGATTAGGATTCTGCATATCAAGTTTTACCTTGGCTTTCCAGCTTCTGCAGGAAAATTGTACATGACCACTAAGAACCACTTGAATTAAATGTTACGCAAATCCAGACTGAATACGTGGATCTTTGAGATATAATATTGTATGTCATGAGCTGCTATTGATTGGCAATCCTCAGAAGCTACCTAAAGAGATGGTTTGGTAGGCATTTGTTTAATATTCTAAGAGCT
Organism: Apteryx rowi; assembly: GCF_003343035.1. NCBI lineage: Eukaryota > Metazoa > Chordata > Aves > Apterygiformes > Apterygidae > Apteryx > Apteryx rowi. The sequence goes on along the minus strand of NW_020447841.1, from coordinate 1,008,726 downwards.
CTTTACTTTTTTTCAGTGTAAAAGTAAGCTCACAGTCTTCACTACTAAACCCATGAAAGCAGCTCCTTGAGTCCATTATGGCTTTGCTTTGCAGCTCTGGCATTTCAGAAGGGCCCTTGGCTGGTCCTTGGCTTCCTCCAACACAGCACAAATCCTGGGAAGCAAACGTTACGCACCTCTGGCTTGGTCCCATGTTGGATTTGTCTGGGAAAGGGGCAAGGCTGGCAAGCCAATGCATTTCAGCAAGTATCTTAGACATATGCACCAGACGTGGTTGCATCAAAGCTGGCCTAAGACATTCAAGGTTTAAAAACATTGAAGCTTGCAGGTGTGCTCTGTCTGTCTGTGCAGAATAGGTGATTCAACAACACCTGAAGCTGATATAGTGTAAGTACTCATTGGAAGGACTGGCATGTATGAGGTCATTTTGGCTTTCCCTGCAAACATCTGTCATACTTCATACATAACAAAATAGCCAGGGTTTTTTTTTGTCTTTGTGGAGTGCAAAAGGAGAACAGAAATAGAGGAGATGTATATGAGAAAGATATTTTTCACTCTGAATCAATGAGTGGTGGACAGGAAAGAACTTGAAAGTTATTGTTTATTGAGAAGTTGATATTCTGTGTGTTTTAGTGGGTACTGGAAAGGACAAAATCCTGCTCTCACCCTCCTTTCTTAAATGAGGATGATGGGATTCAGTTGCAGAAATTTTAGCATGGATTAAGTGCCAGGTGTCTGTAGCATACTTCTGCACTGAATCCCATTACGCCTGTTGCATTGGACAAACTGGGAGTTTACTTTCTATTTTTGCAGAGAGGCAACATGGTTACTCTCCTGCTTTTGCTTAACAGGCCAACAGATGAACTCAGAGTAAACAGGTCAGTTCAGGAATAAAATGGGCCTATGCAGATCAAAACAATGGTAAGTGTCAATGTGCACAACAGAGTTTTTCTCTACATAAAAGCAGCATATTATTCTCAGTGCTCTTGATTACTAAAAGCTCCATTTTATTATCGGACTGAAGTGGAATTTAGACTGCCTCTCTAGCCACAAACACGTATCTCCTTTGGAGATGGTGTAAACATGCACTGTCTCATGGAAACAGTGCAGAATTTTTTCCCACTCTTAACTTCATCTTGTGTGGAAAATTTGGATCTAAGAATTACATTAAAATTCAATTGATTTAAGAATATATAGAGATTTGAATCCTGATGTGAGTCATTTAAACAGATGCCACGTCATATTAAGTGCACAGAAGAAACTTGCTGCACCACCTGTCTGGTTCTATTAGTGGAATTTAACAAATTATTTATTTATTAAGACATGTCCTCTGGCATGTGCACATTCTGCTGGAAACTGTTCAGATGGCAGCTCAGAGCCACCAGCCCAGCAGAAGCAGTGTAACTCTGGCTAGAAAGTGTCTCATTGGTATCACTAATGGAGGTGGGAAACACAAGAGAAGTGTTCTGGGACAAGTTTGCTCTACTGCTGTTTGTCCAAACCTTGTAATTAATAATTTCCCTTTGTCTTGTACTGCGGCACTTTCTGATTAGTTTCCTGTGCCCTCCCTCTGTTACCTACGCAGCAGCACCTGAGGCTTTGCTGATCAACAGCTAGGGGCTTATTACCTTTACATCTGGTATACAATATAAAATATTTCTCTAGTTTACTGTGCACTTCTTTTGCATTTTTTGCTAAGTTACTTAATTTATGATCTTAATTTTAAGCATGTGCTTGAATTCCGGATTTTAGGCCATGCTTAGAGAAAGTGAAGAGGGAGAGATTATAGAATAGTCTTTAACACCTTTCTGAATTTGCCTTGCAATATTCTTGAAACCTATACACTTCTTTTCCAGGGCGTGTTTAACGCTAATATTAACAAAGCAAGTGAGTCTGTCCAGGTACACTGCTCTTTATAAAACTTCTGCTGTTTGTTGTTTATGCTTCCTTCAGTGTTTAACAGATTCCTGGATACCTTTTGCTATTTTCTGTCTCTTGTTTCCTTATGTGTCACTGGGACTGCAGGGGCAGAGCCCTCCTGTCCTAAAGCAGTTCTCCATCCTTATTGCGGAGAGGAAGAAAGGGGCAGAGCGAAGCATCTGGAGGGCATGAAAGTAGGATAATGAAACACATGGGAAGTAATTGCTAATCACTGGAGGCAACCAGGGCACTTGGTGCCCTTATTACACCTGACTGTATCACTCCACCTTCTTCTCTGCCTGTGCGTTCCCTCAAGAGGAGTCTCCTGCATAACGACCAAGGTAAGGAGAGATACAGAAATGAGGCTTGTGCTCCGAGAGCTGAGCCTGGGCTCACAGCCGCCCTGCAGTACTGCTCTGCAGGCCTGACACAAGGAAGAGCAGCAAAACCAGGTTTTCTTACCAGAGTAAAGAGGCCTCCTGGCACAGAAAGAGCCACCCTGGTACATACAACCAGGACTGTTCGTAAGCAGTCCCTGTTCAGACTGAAGCTGTCACCTTGCAGACTGCCGAGCAGGGCAATGCCACCAGTCTGCTGTCCAKGCGTGGCTGGTGCAGGTCCAAACCCATCACCCCTGCAGTGTGATACTGGTTTGCTCACTGTTGGCAGGTTGGTCCTGTCTCACCATCATTAATTTCTGTGAACGAACGTGGGCTACAAGGATATATGTGTGTATGTGGGTATACTTGTCTGTGTGTGCATGCATGAATACAAACAGGTGTATGTGCATGCAAACCACCTGCTGTGTCTTTGGTACACAACATCTTTTAAAAGGCAGGTCACATCTTAGAATAAGTATAGAAAATATTTATTGGTAGGAAGCTTAGAAAGTAATTAGAAGCATTTCTCGGTATAAATGCAGGGTTTTTTCCAGTAACTCACATCCCTAAAATTGCTTGATTCCTTAAGATTCGGCTTGCTCCATTTTGGATTTRTAGTACTAACTAGAAATGCAAACTTTCTATCTCTCTTTCTTGGACATTTGCAATGCGACAGTCTAATTCTTCTAGATCAGCCTGGACAGCTGCATGCATCTCCTTTGCTCAGAGGTGTCCCACTGGCACGAGGGAGACTCAGACGCATGGCCTGTTCTCTCTGTGCCACCTGAGTTACTGCGGCCGCTGCCCGAGTGCCCCTTCCTGCAYGGAGACTGGCTTTACCCCTCACCTTAGCAGAACTGCAGCATCGTGCAGGACAAGGCAGGTGGACGTTAGTGGATGAAGAAATAGGGATAGGAGGGAAGATGCAGGATATGAGCATTCCCTTGCCCAGGGCTCAAGCCCTTTACAGGCCTGGGGAGAGGCAAGCCCAACTCTGGTAAGACTGGGGCATTCAGCATGATGATAGAGGCTTTCATTTTCCAGCTCCAAGCTGCACACTTTATCATCATTTCTAGGACCACGGAGCTGATGATTCAGGCCATCCAAAATCACACAAAGATTTATCTTTTGTTGGAGCCCTTCAAGTGGCCCAAGGGCCACAGAAGTTGAAAACGATTGAATGAAGAGCTTGTCTTTCTTCTTTGAGTTTACCTGTTTCAAAAGAAGGATTTTTTTAATGTCTCTGAAATAGGAGTGTTCTGAGACTTCATTCACTAATGTTTCTAATATGGTTTTGATCTTCAGGTCAAAAGTCCAGTAGAAGGACAAGTCCCTGCAAATAATAAAGTAAAAACATCTCTAGTTTTAATGTTCAGCTCTTTTATATACATGATTATAAGAGCCAAATCATTCTCGCTTGTCTCTACCAATATCTAGTTTCAGAGGAGAAGGAAGCAGGCTGATGAGCAATGCAATGACTAGTTGCCATTTGGTTTCTTTACAGAGATTGGATGTGGCAGCATCTTGTTGTCATGATTATTGTATGAACTAGCTAAGAAGTTAAATATTTCATTATGGTGATTTTGTTATTTGTACTGATCTCCCATGGATTCATAATTGAAGACATCACAAAAAAAACTGAAACAAAACAACCCTCCCCCAAACAATTGTATATGTCTAGATGACCTACATATGTTTCTTGTTCCTAGTTATGAATGGGTTTCTTTTTAATATAACTCCTGGCACAACAGAAAACATACTACTGACATTACTGATACTATTGGCCTAGAATGTTTTTAATAACAGAGTTTTTTGGGACAGAGCATGAATTATTTGTCAGTTCTTGAAAAGTCAAAATTTAACTGCTGATCAAATGTTCCAAATATGACTTGTATTAATGATGGCCTTCCATATAAATTCTTTCTGTAACCATTAGGCTAGAAGCCAAAAACTGACAGTGTGGCAGCTCCGTTTAGTAGTTACAGTCTGGAATTCAGGCTCCAGGCTCCTATTCCTGACTGAATTTCTTATGTTTTTCAGAATTTTTAATTTTTTTCATTTTGGCAGGAAAAACTAAAAATAAGTTTAGGCTAGCCTGAAATAAATCCTCCTTCCATTCTATTTTCCTGGATAGCTGTCAGGCTGGCAAATCAGTTATTACATAGTTCTATCTATTATTCTTCTTATGCTTCTTATAAATCTAGAGTCCTACCAGAGTGTTCCTCATCACCCTGCCTTTTTCCACAGCCATCATAAAATGGGCATGGAATCAAAGCACTTCTTGTGGGCACCTCTGTGGATTCTACCTGTGAAACCAGAGAAGTAAGAGTAAACCAGAGGAGAAATTTTTACTGAGTTCAGCTCCAAATATGTTGCATTTTTATGGATAAATCTGTACTCCCTTGTCTGTTTGTGCTGGGATTATCAGCCCATCAGTACTGTTCTTCCTTCTTCTGACCTGCATATGACTCTTTTGACAATGTGGTGTGCAAACTGATTATTCACACGCCACTGAAGTACTGTTAATCTAACAGATAGGAAACTGGTAGGTCAGGGAGAGGGGAGGAGAAGCAGAGATTTGCTGTGGGAAGAAATACTGGCTCTGAACAGGAGCCTGYGGCTGGTGGGGAGCCCAGGGCACCACTGCTTGCTACTCCATCAGCACTCCCAGGTCAGAGCTTTCCTTCTGCAGCTGTGGGAGGAAAAAAAAAAAAGGTTAATCCAGGATTAATGATGTCAAATTCCCTAAATGCAGAGTTATACATTCAGGATAGAAATTCCAAGGATACCAAACCAAGTAGGTCATTTGTCTGTACTAGTATGGCAGTTCAAATGTCCAGACCTTCATGTCCAGCACCTTTTGCTTGCTCTAGAAGCAAAATGTGAAATCTCCTTGTTCCACTGACTGGCAAAGAAGTCTGACCTATCGCTACTATAACCTCCTGCCTCAGTGCTACACTTCTAACCGGATTTCCAGAAGTGTCTGTTAGAAGACATGCACAAGAGCTGATTTACCCTTGTGGATAACAGTATCTTTCTCCAGAGTAAATCCCTTTCTCCTTTTCCTGGCTCAATATTTCTCAATAGTCTTTTTTTTTAACCTATACTGTCATCATCTGGAATTTGCTTTCAAGTTAATCCTGTTAGTTAATGTTTGCACCATGCTTGAAAAGTCTGAAAGACTACAATTAATTATTATTTCATTTGTTTCCTTCCTGATACTCTTTCCAAGTCCAGATCACACACAGAAATATCACCCTCTAGCCTATGGTCTTACTTCTCACGGCTAATCCCTGTTTTCAGCTCAGCCCCTGTCTGTTTAATTCCTGTGTTGCTGGAAATCCATTGTGGAACTGGTGACAGTTAAGCACTGTTAATCACTTCATATTTTAATTATGATACTGGCTTTATGTGTCCTTGTAAAAGCCGGAGTACATCTAGTGCATTTCTAGTGTGTGTGTAACATCAAGAAGTTATTGTTACCTTGATGTTGAGAAGTGATTTGTATTGTCTTCGCCTTAAACAATTTTCAAGGATTCCTTTTTTTTTTTTTTTTTTAATCTGGAAGTAAGAACAAAACTAGTCTTTGGCCGGTGTGTGATATTCTGTGCTTGGACTTTTGCCAGGGGAGAAATGTCACCCTCACCTCTCCCCCTGCTCACTGTCACCACCCAGGCAGGTAACTCCCAAGCAGCTCTGCCCAGGGAGTCCTGAAGAGAAAATTCTGAATATTGTGATAAGCAAAACCTCCCTCTCTCTCTCTCTCTCTCTCTCTCTCATCTCTCTCTCTCTCTCTCTCTCTCTCTCTCTCTATTTTATTGGTCACAGACCTCCCAGGATCTTCTGCGTTTTTCACCAGAGTATCAAAAAGAGTGGAAAGATGTTGAGCGTGGGTGAAGTTCTGGAAGATGAATTTGTCCTGAGAATGTGTGAACTACTAGAGGAGGAAACTTGGTTTTGTAACTTCTTCCCCACCCACCCCCCAGCCCCCAAAGACTCATATTTAGAGGAGATTTTTATAGGAATAGAGAAATGTACTCTTCAGATACAAAGGCCATCACAGTGACAAATATCAGGTCCTTGATGCAGACCATGCAATTCAGAGTTGCTAATGCAAATATCTTATGGGGTAAAATCCCAGAACAACACCTTCTGCTTTGGAAACAACTATTTTGCTGGAAATATTCAAAAAAAGAAGAAATTCTAGCTGGACTTAGAGCCATTGGGTTAGATTCAGAATAAGTGGTTAAAGTTTGGAAAAAGTAACAAACTGAAAACAGGGCCCAAGAATAAGAAATGCTGAATACTGATGTCTATAATATGAAAGAAATTGGTTACAACAGTGCTTATTCTGGAGTGCATATAAGCATTCAAGAGTAGAGCTTAGCTAGGGCAGAGAGGCGAAAAAATACTCTTTAGTGGTAATTTTGCTTTCCGAGGGAAAGATCAGTTTCTAATCATGATGAGTTTAAAAGTAAGCTGTATCAGCATGTTCCAGCAGAAATGAACTGATTTCCGCTGAGTAACTCTTGATTTGCAGTGCTGTGAGATCTCTCAAGAGTAAAAGTCAAAAGAGCTGGGGTATCAGCTGATCTTTTTCCAGCTGTCAACTCAGCTTTGCGTCTTGCTCTGATGAAAGAGAAAAAAAGCACATTACTGTAAAAATATGTAAAGCATTGCTGCTCTTGTTGTATCAGAGGTAGTATTTTTGGTGGGCACAAGTGAGACTGGTTGCAGCGGAAACAGCAGCCTTCCGGTTTTCTTTCTGTGTTCATTGCAGCTGGCGTTGGTGACACCCCGTGTTAAGTGGGAAGACCCAGTGGGGCATAGCATGGCATTGCTTGTTTTCTTCATCTCTCTCAATTTTCCAGGCTGATGAATGTGGTAGAGCAGATGCACACAACAATTAATCTTAAATTTTGCTGTTGCAACTGCTTAGCTACAGGATTTCCCTGCAGCCATGAGGACTCGGTTCAGCCAGGAAGCCTCAAGCCAGCCTCTGCATTGTGCTTTGCAGCCACACCAGCCCTCTCTGGGCACTGCATGGGCTGAGTTGACCCAGCTCCTAAACTTGGGGTCGAATGCCTGTTCCCCGGCACAGCTCTTGGCCATACTCTGCCAGGCCCATGGCCAGTGTATCCTGTGGGCCTCGGGGTACTCTTGTCCTGTCCAACAGCCTGTCCTTGCTCTGCCTCCTCTTTTCTTCCACTTCAAATCTTTCTTTTCACTGACCATCACATTTCTTGCTTCTCTCCAAGCTATCAAAGATCTGCATCTCACTTTCCCCTCTTTGTCCCTTTCCTTTCCCAGCTCCTACTTACGCTCATTTTGTTTCCGTACAGAGAAAGGCAACAAAGGAAAGGAGGCTCATTCAGCTGTGAGGATCACTGTCAAAGTTATTATTCAGGCCGTGAACTCACCAGGTTTCAGAAAATAATGAATGATTTCAAACATGATGCTTGGATAGATTGGGGGGAGGAACCACATAATGAAGGACTTTGACTTTATTCCAGGTAGTTTACTTAGTCCTCAGGTTTCACTTTTTACACTCCCCAGCAATCCCTACCTCTGACTTTATTCTCAAACTTTGGTATTTCACCTATGCTGTTGGCTTGCTGAGCTCCTTTGGTTGGGGAGAGGACCTGTTTATACTACGCCCATCAGATGAGTTTTCTTTTTCTGGGAGAATTGCCAGCTTTGGCTGAAATCTCTCAACCACTGTCCTACTGAACAAAAAGGGGTCAAAAGACGTTTGAAGCTGGTAAACACAATTACTTTAGTCTGTCCCTAGGATCTTCTGCACACATTGTACTTCAGCAAAATCGTCTTGTCAGACCAGAGCTTCAGCCCGCCCATGTTTCTGTTCTGCAAACACAACTTTGGGCCTTTTTCCATCACTTTAGAATCACAGACCCTCGCTGGCAGGATGCTTGTGCCACAGTGAATCCAGTCACACTTATGGGACCGGAGCCACTCAGAAATTCAGACTTCTGCTTTAATGAAAAATTTGAGTCAATTTCTGGTGGAGCAAAGCAGCTCRTCAAAGCTACTGATCTTGGCTCAGTGACCTTTTTCCCCCCCTAAATGCAGTCTTGAACCTGAAACATTTCATGATACTTTCAGCACACACATGAGAGTGCTAGAAGCAATAAGGAATTTCCATGTATACTTTGAAAGAAAAAGGAAAACAGATCAGACTGTTCTTGAAATTGAAGGACTAACCAAAACATCCTGATGAGGCATGAAGGCACTAATGAGTCACATCGTGGGATGGGCTAAATAGTAATACAAAAAAGCTGCTTGTTTCAATTCCTTCTGGGGCCAGAAAGTTGATTCTTCACTACTGACTGGTTTCTTTTCCCTCCTCAATGAATTACTAGCTGCAATTTATGACAAAATAATTCCTTTGGGAAATGATTCCTTTTGGGGAAAGAAATAAAAAAAAGAAAAAGAGAACTTCCTCTACCTCGTATTCAGCAAACCAGAGAGAATAATATTCAGAAAGTTCTGATATCTTGGAATGGGCTAGCCTTTGCTTTGAATTTTATTTGACTGATATTCTGAAAATGGATGGAGCAGTGCCTGCAGGAGAAAGTTGTCTTAGGTTTTTTCCTTCCTTCCCTGATACATATTGGTGAAAAGCAAACTGTTTTACTATGAAAAACAGCTTACATTTCCCAGGTGTCCTATTGTCCTTGTCAAACATGATTTTGCCACATCTTTCTGCTCTTGCATTATTTTTGTTATGATAAGCAGTTTACCAGGACAACTCTGGATTAAATCAAATTCTAGCACAAGCGTCTGTCTTCTGCGATCTACATTCAGTGCTTCCATGGATGGATATGCCTTATTCAGGGCAGAGGATCAGGATTTTGGAACAAAATGTGCCAAAAGATGAGGTCATGGCAGAGTTCTGGCATCCACAGTCATGGTTTTCTACATAGTAAGAGGTATTGTGGGAGGAACTTGTTTGTTCCTAACACTGTCATGATTCTGCAAGTGTGTGAGTGCCTCTTCTGAGTGTCTCTCCTATACCCCCCCCCCCATCTAGGAAAGTCCAGAAAATACTGATGAAGGAATAAGGTCTTAATGTATTAATTTACACTGCATCTGAGAGCAACTAGGTCCTTGCCCTGTCTCCCTTCCCTTTTCCTTTCCTTTCCTTTCCTTTCCTTTCCTTTCCACAGGGACTGAGTAATGACATCTCTAAGACTTTCCTGACCACATTTGCCTTCCCCTTCAGCTCCAAGTTACTGAGTCCAAGCTGGGCTTGGAGAGGCCTATCCTCTAGAGGAAGGGGTGGAGAGAGGGGCTGAGTTTTCCCAAAACTTCCCGACTGAAGACACGTCTGAGGGCCTCTCACTGTCCAGAGGAGTGTGGTCCCCAGGTGCATTGAGGTGCAGTGTTTGTCAGGCCACATGTAAAAGGCTAACATATCTGCAAAACCAGGGAAGGGACATATCAGAGTTAGCAGACACTGTCTGGGCAATAGGCTGAATGATAAACTGTCAAGCAGAAGTAGGCAGCTCCTATAGATATACTACAAATTAGAACACCAGCGTGTACGTATGGTCATATTGAGGCACAAAGAGAGCAGAGTTAAGGCTGTATGGGTGAGTACTTTTTTCAAACTCAGCCTTTAGGAAAGACATATAACAGCAACCATAACTGTTGGAATTCAGGCTTTTGTCAGTGAATGCAAAGATATTTTGCTCTGAGACTGAGCTGTCTTACTAATATATAAATTGTTCCAGACTCCAAAAACATGTCTTGCTATGCAATAATATATTTGCGACTTTCATTAATATGTTCAGCAGTGAGTTTATCGTACCTGCAAGATAAATGAGATGTCTTCTTCCATCATCCACTGTTACGGTAAGCTGTTTTGCTGATACAACACAGAGAATGGAAACTTGGCTAACTCTAAATCTGAGGACCTAGACTACAGAGTCAGATTAGCAGTCCTGTAGCAGGCATGTTATTATATGGTATTAGAGAATATGAATGACGGCTATGTTTGGGAAAACTGTTTTCATAATTTAAGAGAGAGAGAATCAGGTCATTGTTGATCCAGATTTTGTCATAAGTAATTTGGAAGTTGTCTGTGGGTTCAGCTGAAAGCCATTTGGAGTCAATGAGAAAATGTATGTTGATGTGCATTGGATTTGAGTGAGCACCTACTTGAGAAAACAGTATTTTACGATCATCTTGGCTCTGTGGGCTTTCTGTATAAAGCAGTTCACAATTAATTTGCAAGTTCTGGGGAAGTTCAATTGCTCTTTTCTAGCTCATTTTTAAAAAAAACTGTGCTCCATGAATGCCATTAAGAGAAGTATCCTATCCAGATGCCGCCAGTGTTAGCTAAAACTTCAGAAGACTGAGCCAAACTAACAGACTTAATTTTTCCATCCTTCCTCCTTCTATTTTTCACTCTCTTTTCCTCACCACTGCAACTAAAAATAATGTGCCCTGCTTGCCTCATTTGCTAACTAAAACACATATACCTGCTTGTTAAACTGTAATTTTAGCTTCACTTTGATTGATGGCTCAAGTAGGAAAGGTTTGAATTTTTGTCTTGTACAGACACATTCAAATTACTTGGCAAGTCTGTTAGATGCATTGCCTTTGTAGTCATCACACAGACTAGAGCTTCCCAAGTGACTGAACAAAGTTTAAACGAATTCTGGAGTTTTTCTGGTTTGGGGTTTTTTATTTTTAGTTAATGCTTTAATAAGGTCAATAAAGCACTTGATGTTTTGGAAGCATGAACGCATACCTTCTGAGTGAAGTGCAGCCAAAGTCACAGCTGCAGCTCTCTTCCTATATGTGTYGTTCAATAGGCTTATGGGAACTGATGGAGCAGACTGCTAGGGTTGCCAGGCGGGAAGGTTAGACTGTTGTTATTGGCTCGGGCCCAGTTTAATACCTTGTATGTGACTAAATGTAAGAGACATGTCAAAGTGGTGTTACTAGAAAAATGATGCTTTAAGATGGGTCCCCTAGAAAAACTTAATCATGTTAATGCTTGTTCTAATTGTGCATTCTGGAGCACCACGCTAATACCTGAGGAAGCAAAGACTGGTTGTTTTAATGGCTTCATGCCTAGTCGCAGTCAGTGGTTCAAGTGCTTTGCCTGTCTGTTAGTCCATGAGCGATCTGGATGTGTAGCTATGCACACGCATCCCGCATACTGCCCAGTGCGGGCTAGCACAGCAGGCCACTGAAAGTACAGATAGCGTATTGCTTCTCATACTTCTATAACTTACAGAGTTTCTTTTCAATACAAGTGGCAGGGACTGTTTTTTGGAGCCAAATGCTTTGAGCTGAACTCAGTCTGGAGAGGTACGGGGGACTCTTTCCGTATGAAGTCCTTCCTCTGTAAGAAGGCTAGAAAAAAGAAGAGAGAGAGAGAGAGAGAGAGAAAAGACAAAACCAAGTGGTCCAGAATGAGTCCAAAGCCACTATTCACTTACTATTACTTCTAAGTAACTAATGCAGAGCAACTCTGGCAAGGTAAAAATGACCCTGCTGCGTCAGGTTAATATGCTATAGGTGATTGTGGCTACTAGTGAATACTCAAAGAAGGTGTATCAAATATATGTCCTTTCAGCAATCAGAGGCTTTATCCTCGGTATCTGGACCATCATGGTCCAGCAACTAGGGACCTGCCCTCCATCAATGGTATTTCATCTCTTTCTGAACTCATGTAAACTTTTTGCTGCCACAACACGTTGTGTCAATGGTTACCAGGACCAATCCCATTTCCTTGGTCAGATACAGGAATGAGTTGCACATTTAATTCTTCATTGTACGAAAAGTTATTTTCTTTTGCCTTTTTTTTTTAAACTTGCTGCCAGAAAGTGTGCCTGGACACTCAGTGTTCATTTCACTAGAGGGGTGACTTTTTAAAAAATTGGTTTAGCTAAATCGGCTTGTCCATTTGAGGTAGACTTTCACCCAGCTCTGCTGATGAGAAAACTCCTTAATCCACTTGAGATAAAATTAGTTGGGAGATGTTAACCTCTCGTTAGAAATGTGGGTAGTAATATCTTCAGATGGTAAAACTAGATCTGGAAGAGAACATCTGTTCATGCCTCATACTGTGAAAAGCAGCTTTTAAAACACGTGAGGTAAGCGTTGAATGACTTTCACTGAACTGGTCCAGTTGAACCTGAGGGAGCATCTTTGTGTTGGCAAAGCTAGCTTGTTATATCTTATTTTGGATTTGGCTGGATTTTGCCCTCTTTGGGCACGCTTTTGTCTTCTTTGGGTACGCAGTCTATGTCTCCTTGTGTGTGTCTTTAACTGCAACAGTCATGCAAGTAAATAAATCCTAATAATAAATGTGTGAAATCACAAGTCAATTCATTTCCCTGCCCTCATTTCTTTGTAATCAGAAGATGAAATCACTCCTGAAAATGCAGAGGAGGCTATGCTATCCATGGTATGCCATGCTTGCAGTAAGCACACATTTTAAATCACAGTTCTAGAGCTTATTTATACAGCTAAATGTCATATGTTTAAAAATAATGAGTTTATTCAGCAAGAAAAATTCTCCCCGAAGTGATTAATTAATGGAGGGAGATTCATTCTCAGCATAACAGCCAGCTAGAACTATTCCAGGCATTCTCATGAAGTCAATTACCTGTTGGAAAATCTGTTCACTCCACCAAGTCAGTCCAAATTCAACAACTAGAAATAACAAAGCAATGCTATATAGCATGAAGCAGTAAATTTTTCATAATTGCTTGTGCATCTCTCATTGTAACATGTCAATCAGACTCTGAGACAACAAACTGCTTTTGAAATTTGAAGTTAAAAATAGTAGGGCTTAGGCAAACAGCGGCTTAACTGTTTTTCATATGGTTTGCTTTTTGCTAATGTATATATATCTCCCTGAAAAAGTGAATGACAGTAACATTCTTAACACCACATCTATGACTTAAGACTCAGTATCATAGTCACTGACTCTTTAGCATTTTACTTTATATTGAATTTAATGTGAAAGAAAACAGCTGTGTCATAGAGCATTATTACAAAATTGCAACTGCTACTTTTCAGGATCATCACCTCAGCTTGAGGGCATTTGCAGAGTACACACAGAAACCCATGGACAGTCTGGTCTCCCTTGAGCACTTTATTATTGTTGCTTTCTTGCTTGTTCTTTCAACTAACAGATTTGTGCAGGTTCCAACTGAGCAAAATCAGATGAACAACAAAGACGATGAACTAGTTTGCTGGACTCAATATCCCCTTTAGTTTCACTCTTTGCCCCCCGCTTTCAGAGTTTCATAATAGAATTATAAACACACATTTCRTAGTGAAACTTGGCAAAATGACAGCCAAGAAATGTTTTTTCCCCATTAATTCTACATGCATCAGTTTAGTCACACTTAAGATATTCTAAGAAACAGAGGATGGGGGTATAAAACTATTTGAAAAGCTTGATACCTCAATTTGATTCTGATAGGGAGATGTTATTTGTCTTGTCTTCATAAAAAGATCTGAGATCCAATAATTTCAAAATATTGATAGCATACCACATAAGTATTAAATGAATACATTGACTAGGGCTGGGACTGCCCTTTTCCACTGGATTCATAACATGTCTCATCTAGTAAAAAGAAAATTTCTAATTGCAGGTATTTATTCAGCTGACGGACCAGAAAGGCTCCAGTGGAATTGTTCTTGTCTCTGAAGTAAATTAAATGCACCTCGTAAAACTTTCTAATTACATATTTACCCGAGGAACTTTTCTGAAGTTTAGGCTAAATACTACAAGGCTTATAGGAAACTGGTTGAAAGGCATTTATTCTTTTTTTTCCTTTTTGTTTACATAAGTACCAAACTTATGACACAACCTAAAAACAGTTCAGCCAGGATATTCAAAACTATGTTTGACCATGTGTTGTGGTATGTCTTTCCACTTAAAAAAGTAAAATCTCTGTCAGACATATAGTAGCTTCAAATTGCTTAGGTGGCAATTCTTGGGTTGGTATCATGAGGTTATTTGTAAGGTGCTTTCAATATTAAATTAAAAAAACTTTGTTTTGTTTTTCAAATATACCAGTTAGGTTTTCTAGCCCTTTGAGGATAGATCTTCTGCAGTTATATACAAATAAAGGTTCTGTCTGATCAAAAGTGTGTGTGTGGCCAGGGAAAATGAGATGGAAAGATGCCAATGAAGAGGTGGGGGTGGAGAGGCAGTTGTGGTTTGAAAAAGGGTGAAGCAGTAGCCGAGGGGATCTGGACTAGTGGTAGGGCAGTGCAGGGAAAGGATGGAGGTCAAGGGAAGTTTGTACATACTAAATATTTTTAGAGCACCAAAATCCTCAATTCTGCYAGGAGAAATACAGATAAAAAATCCTTATCTGCTGTGGAACTACTCCTATTAGTACTCCACGCTGTTTCTAAGATCCAGCCTTGTGCAGCAAAGAGGTTTTTTGGAGATATTTTTAACTTGTATAAAAAAATTGTGTCTTTTTTTGTTTTCTGATTGTGCCTGTAAAGGAAGAACCCTACTGATTCACATTGCTGTGATGAACAGCAGCATTTGTTTGTATTCTAGGCAGGGGGAGTGAAACAATCGTACATTCAGACGAAAACACACTTAATGAATCCACATACATAAATATGCCACCAAAAGAGATCCTTAGCAACAAAATGGATCATTACCCACACAAAGAAGAAAGACGACTGAAAACCATAAAATGCATACTACCTGCAGTAAGCATCAGATGAGACAATGCCATGCAGATTTCTGTGATTTATGGTGTTCCATTTTATTCTTTTCTAGGCTTGTACCTGATGAGAAAGGAAAGATCCAAGAGATGGCAAAGAGCTCCCTCAGTTTCATCTGCCCATTTTTTCAGTATTGTTTGAAAGAAGATTTCTCAGGCAGATGTTCTTTGTTTTGCAGCCGTGTTGTTCTTCAAATATACAAGAAATATACAGTGGAGACCAGCAAAGAAAAAAAGAGTAATTAATAATAAACTTGAATATATAACTTATTATTTTTAACTGCTTTTACAAAAGGATGTGCATTTAATAATAATCTGCTTTTGTAAAGCCTCTTTCATATGAAGACTTCAAAATGTGTAAACAAATTGTCTCAACATGTCTGTGGGGTAGGTAAGTACAATTAATCCCATTTTATAGAGGGAGAAATCTGAATATCAGAGATCTGAGAACACTGTTTTCCAGCTTTGGTGTTATAAAACAGCTGTCAGAGTTGAAAGTATTATGCTGCTCTTAAATTCCGCCCCTTAAGTCCAGTTTAGCCTTCTACTTTTCCATATTTGATTTGTCAGAACTTCAACTTTTCTACTCACAGATTATAAAATAGGCAAAGGTAGGGATGGGTGTGAGATATAGGCAGTCATTCCTGAGATGTACAACGTGTATCTGAAATTAGTTGTAAGGTCCTAAATCAAACATTTCATAAATGTGTCAAAACGGACATAGACTTCTTTCTTAAAGTTCCTTTAAACCTGAAACTGTTTAACCTACCATTACACTGTTTGTCCAAGTTTACATAGCATGGGGCAGATTTCCCAAGAATTTATGTCCCTGATGACGTTAGTGTTTTTTCAGAAGTCACAGGTATGTTAAGTATTGATTACTAGGTACAAGTAGTCAGCAGCATCACTTCCAGTTTCTCTGATAGCTACTTCAGAGATATAAGGGACTATTAAGAAAATTACATTCATTATTAAAAGATGAACCTAGAAATGCAGCAGACTACAAGGGCTGAACATCAAAAAACAATTTTCAGTTCTCAGGACAAATGTCCTTCCTGCTGGAAGGGGATATATATTGAGGTAGACTTGCTTCATGGGTTGGAGACCTCAGCTCTTGGGCTGATCTGCACTTGACATTTTGTATGCAAGGGTTTGCCTTTGCCTTACCCATGCTAATACAAACCACACAACACAACGTGTATTCATATAGTGATCATTCCACTTGCAGCCATTCCTGGGATAAGATGTTTACCATACCCTCAGATGCTGCTGTATACCACAGGTGCTTTGGGTATGCTGCAACAACTAAACAGAATGGATTAAGATGAATAAATGGCATGTCATTTAAAGAAAGGGGTATGTTGCATGGAAAGGAAGAGGGCTGGAGCCCTCACTTGTTGTTTCATCAGTGCATGAGGCCTCTGAATGACACCCAATCACACGGCTGACAAATAATGGAAAAATGACAGCATGTCTTACATTGAGTTTGGACTCCTAAGTCCAAAGCTTTTAAAAAGACCTAGTGGTGCAGAGAGTTACCTGTGCAATTTTCTGAAAGAATCTGACTTTGGAAAAAGGCCTGTGAGAATATTTGAAAATCTCATTAGTCATCTGTTTATACTTTTGAGCACCAGCAATCTTCTGCTGACAATCTTCTTTACATTTGCACAACCCACAGAAGTTTAATGCAAAGGAGAATGCAGAACTTACTGTAGGATAGCTCAGATAGAAGTACTTCCCTAATTTGGTTAATAAGAGAGGAGGAACCCTATTGTTCCGGGCTGTGAGAAAGTGCAAACTTCAGCACACCACAGGTGAAAGAAAAAGAGAACAGGATGAAAAGCATCTGCAAAAAACTAAGCATTTGTAAAGACAGAGAAAATGGTAAAAATATTGACTGGTTCAATGCTAGATGAAGGTGAAGAAAAGAACTGTCCTGTATGTTTTGGATATCTAAGATTTTTGAAGTAAAAGTAAAAAAATAAACTGCAAAAAGCAGAAATTGTCCATAGAGCTACCAACAGAATGATGTCTGTTCATGTGCTATTTGAGCTGGGCTCTGCACTTTCACTGAAAACTACTTCAAGTATCCTCAGTGATTATGCTTCAGAGAGGGGCAGAACTAGGGACAAGGACAAGAGCCCTTCTCTCCTCCATCTGTTTTACTTGTTCCTCACTTAAAATATGTAAATGAAAAGCTGGGAAGAGTCACCCTTTGGAGACAGGTTTTGATCTTGTGAGAACTACTAAATCTTAGTATTTGTATTAAAATAGGCTATACTAATAATTACTGTCTTTGCCCATACACCACTCTTCAGTAGAGATGAACAGAGAAGCTGAGCAATAGGACATGGTAGTTCTGAGTGTTCTCCAACACTGGATGCCTAAAAAAGAAACTCAGCATATTACAAGTTATGGGAGGAGTTTCCTTGTCTTCAGGTGTAGTCAAAGAAGCTCTTAAGCAGAAAAATGAAAGAATAATTTGATTCTGAATGTATTATATTTTTAATGACTAATTTAGACCTCCACAGCACTTTCTAGGAGATGTGTAGTTCCTTGCAAAGTATGCTAATGCAAAAACACCAGAAAGACAAAGGTGAGCCATTAGCTTGAATTAATAGCACTAGGAGAAAAAAAAAAAAAAGAATGAGCAAAGTTTATGATCAGCAGCCACAGCCAAAATAAATACCACCTCTGTGGAATTAGATATGCTGCTAACACCAAGAGCCTATGATAATATGACATTTTAAAAACATATGTTTCATAAATGGAAAAATGAACTAATGAGGCTGCTGGTGAAGCTTTTGAGAAGTTGAACTACTCATTTATCCATTAACATTGCAAAACCTTTGTCAGGTAAGCCAGGAGGCAGGGAGGACTAAAAGTTTTCCTTTTTATATAAACCTGTACAAAAGTTGATAGCAATGGGGACTGCTCACTGTAAGATGCAATGAGTGTACCTATCTGGTGCACAGTGTCAAAATTATTTCATAAAGTATTGCTGTTCATTGCCTTTGGTGCCAACTCCAGCTCTGTAGGTAGTGAGTCCGGTAGCAGTGCCAACGCTTGCCATCGCTGCTGCAGGGTATGGGAATCATAAGCCTGACACTCCTCCTACAGCAAGTGGAAAAAGCGCAACCGAGGAAATGGAGCTGTGCCTTGGAAAACGAGATGGATGAGAGGAAAACAGACTGCTGGCCTTTGCCATGAAGAGAGTTGTCTTAAGAACACATGACACACCAAAGCACATTGACAAGGGAAAGGAGGAAAAACGAAGGTAATGAGTTGGGGGGAAGAGGGAAATGCATAATGTGGCAATAACTGTGGTGGACCTGGGAGGAAATGGTGGGTGATGCAGAAGACTGAGAGGCTGAGCATGTGCCTCGGAGACCTGCCAGCTCTGGCCAGGGCGGTGTGACTGCGGGAGGCTCCTGCTGTGCTCCTGCACCAGCCCCAGCACTCAAGGTACCTTGCACCTTTTGGGACAGGACATATTCGCATGGTTTGGGGACACCATGGTGAGCAGGAGTTTCTTCCCATGACCTCCCTGCTGCACCTCACCCCAGGGCATGGCTGCGGGCTCGATGTGGGATGCACAGCCACGTCCTCCAGGCTACTGCAGCGAGCAGAAAAGGGGGGCGCCGGGCCCAAAGCCCGCAGGCAGCCCGTATTCACAGTCACAGGGCCTGTGTGTGAGGCCATGAGCTTCAGATTCAAGAGCAGAGATTGCAAGCGCAGGGGCCAAGGCATCACTCTGACAAACAGTGATAAATGCCAGCTTTGTTAGTGTGCGTGGCAAGTTACCAAGAACTCAGCAAATTCCTGAGCGTGGGGAGCCTGGCATTGGGAATGAAAAATGAGCTGTGAAATAATAATGATAATAACAGGTTTCGATGAGGCAGATGCAATCCACTTTTCTTCCATTGATCCTGGCTTGTTGCACCAACACTGCTTGACAGGCTTTTATCTGTAGTGATCTTTTCTATCATTTTCAGAAGTTGACACTCAAGTGGTGACTCAGGTTGATCTAGAGCTAAAATATAGCAATATTTTTTTCTTGGAAGCAATATTTACGCAGTATTTAAGTGAGGCAAGTACCTCAAAACAATTGCCCATGAGAATTAGTAGTTTTGGGAAAGGTTTCCTACTCATTTATAGTAAACTGAGTGTATTTGTGCTCTTCTGGCTTACTGTCAAGAAACCTTGGTGGTGCTGAGCTTCATGCAAACACATACTTGAGGCAAAACCATAAGATCTAGAGAACAGCAAATATTGACCCTGTTGTGTCAACAGAAAAGCAAGTGCAAAACTGGCTGTGGGCAGATCAAATTTCATTTTCAAAATAAATATTTGATGTATTCTTTCTGCTTTCAGCTCAGCTCTAGTTGTTGATGCTAAGAGGTTGAAATTCCTGCTCCTGCAGTTTGCCTCTATGTAAGACATACATCAAATTCTCTGAGATTCTTGGGGTCCAGATGAGCCTCACACGTCTCTTCCTCTTCTGACCCTGATACCATATCTCATACTGTCTCATGCAGGTTTCTTGGGGCACATTGTTCTACCCTTTGGATACTCTGGAAAACAGCCTGGGGCGGGGGGGTCTGGGCTCTTGTGCAGGTGATCTAGAGCACCAGCACACTGGTTCACGATACCTTACTACACCCTTTCGATGAGAAATGTCTGCAAGTTACTGTGAAATCACTCTTATTTCAGGTAGGTTAAGGTAAAATGCAAGTAAAAGTATTTGTTTACAACAGTAAGCAAAACAGTCACAGATATTCCTGGGAGGCTAAAATGGAAAAAAAGGCACATGGACCTTTCTGAATTCATCTTCATGTGCCATCTGGCTGGTGGTCTCCTGTCTCACACCTTGGTGAGGACTTTGACCTCCTTCCCCACTTTGGGTCCAGCTCTCCAACAGTTTTCCAGGGATTTAGCCAGTGCTGCTGCTGCAAGCATCCAACCTGCCACCCCACTGTCTGTGGCCATGTGGTCCTGCCCTGCCAGCTCCTCCATGGTGGCCTCAGACATCCTGATGGGGTCCTACAGTGACAGGGGCTAGAGCATCCCTCCGTGCCGAGACTCACCTCTATTTCCTGTTGCTGTCAGGTTACCTTTCACTGGATCATTTCTTTGACCTTGTAGCCCACGAGGCTGCACCAATGCTTGGGCCGACCCTGGCGAGAGGGCAGGTGAGGGGGAGGCAGGAGAGGAGGCAGCAAGACTGGGGCCACTGGCACGTGCTGGCTTGAAGTCTCTCTGCAAGCACAGCCTCGCTGTGTGCATGTCTGCCTGCAGCATCTCCACCTGCGGGGCCAAATACTCTGTGTCAGTCTGTTTATATCAACAATGATACTTGATACAACTGTCGAAATGAGTTAGCTGTGTGTAATCCCTGATGGGCTTTTCATTGAGACTTGACATGACAGTGATTAGCCACTTGGGGACAGCTTTTCTTCCAGGGATACTGCGATGGACAGAAATCTCTATGGTGCAAGCGTGAGTTCATAGGAGCCAGCTGCAGGACAAGGTTCAAACTAAGCATGGGGCTTGAGCTCTCTGCTCGCCCCAGAGACCTTCCCTTCCAAATAGATGTGAAGTGCGCTGGCAGCTGACACACAGTGAAGCTTGCGCAGAGTTTTAAACTGCCTACTGAGCAATTGAGGGGCATATATTTACAAACACAAGCATGAAATGGTAGCAAGATATAAATTACACTTCACCACATCACACATAATTTATTCAGCAGGCACCTAACCAGCTCATCTTTAAATGCTCATTTTGTTTTCYCACTGGACAAAAGCACTGAACTGGATTTTATTATTTAATTATAAAAGGCTTGGGCCTTATTATTATTGGTTATTTTTCTAGTTCTCCTTTTCATCTACACCTGAAGTCACATGGGTTCCTAAACTCTGTTCTTGGGAAAAGAGATGTCATGGTAAGTCTTTATTTTTGCCATCTAGGCAGTATCACTCAGCATCATATCCAACATTTTCCAATTAAGCCTATGAAACTATCAAAAAAACCCCAACAACAACAACAAGAAACAAAAGAAAGGAAGGGATGAAACAAAAGAGAAGAGACGAAGAGTTACTACTGCAGCACAGTGTTTGCTTTCTGTAATCAAATTGCATTCAGTGGAGATCTTTAAAATCCAGTTCTTTAACGTGGACCATGATTATCTTTTCTTCCAGGAAAACACGTATGTTGAACCTAAAAGGTGAAAAAATAGTAAAGGTACTATGAAGATCATAGTTTCATCTGGTTTCACATGGAATGACTGACCTCGACAAGTTTTGATCAAAAGCAGAAGTGCCCTAGCATTTTGTTTCAAATGTGTGGGATTCACAGAACCTGGCAGGAGAGATTTGGGGAGAGTTTTGCGAGAATCACAGCCCTCAGGACAACCGCTCAGGTTCACAGCAGCTCAGCAGATGCACATATCCACTCCTTTCCCCAAATCAGGCAGCCTAGACGGCTAAAGGGGTGATAGCTATATAAGTCAATGTGAATCGGAGGTCTAAACCAACTACATGAGAAATAATCTCTCAGAAACGACAGAAGTTATATGCAAGGGGAGACAAACACATCTCTTGGTGACATATGTGTTGTCAGGGATTTGGAAAATAAATGTAGATGAGACGAGATGCACAGGCAAAGTGCACTGGAAGAAGGTGTTCCAAGAGAACCAATTTCACCTAAAATGCATCAGCCAGCAGCCCCAAACCCAAATCAGTTTGGTGGCATGGTTGTAAGGTAAGGCAGGCTCATTGCTGCCTGTCTGCAGAGCCCTGCTCTTGTGGGCCTTCTGCGATGCTCTGGCACCCTGTGTCTCCAGACGGGTTAGCTAGTTTCCGGTTATGTAATTTTTTATATTTTCAATGAGTCAAAGTGAAAAGGCGAGTGTTGGCCCCAAGGATGCTGGTGGATAAATGAAATACAAAAAAATAGGGAAGTCATAGGGAATTAAGTCAAAATTCTGGTGAAGCCACAACCCATGTTGTTGTAATGGAGAGCTAAACAAAATCTGAAAAAAAAAACCTTTTCTTTTTCTTTGCAAAGGTTCAGCTAATGAGTGACTCAGCCTTATATAAGAAGAGAAGTCTGGATGGGCTTAATAAATGTGAATCACTACAATGAATTTAAAAATTTTCTGTGGGACTCTCTATTACAGGATCTTTGTTCTTTAAAAAGGGAAGGGAAAGGGAAAGGGAGAGGGAGAGGGAGAGGGAGAGGGAGAGGGAGAGGGAAAGGGAAGGAGGATTGCTTTAAAATTTATATAGCTATAAATACAGATGAGATTATGCAAAACACAAGTAAATGTCATTTGCCTCCCTTTGCATAAATACATGATAAGAAGTTGGTAAAAGCACATACGAGGCAATTTTCACAGGAGAAGCAAAGTGTAAGACTGGTAAAAAAAGACCAGACATACTACAGACTTGAGATACATGAAGATGTGGCAACTAGACCATGAATTTCATTGCTTTATCCTTTTGCAAAATGAGAGTTTCTAGTGTTGTTCAGCATGCAATGCCTGGGGCACACACAGATCACGCCTGTTTGAGGATATTATTCCCTATCCTGGGTACCCTTGCACTTTCAGACGTTACTTAGGCAGCCTTTGCAGTCTGCTGGAATAGCCACCCAAGTATGACAACTGGGTAGTACAACTATTGCTCCCAGTGCAGCCATATTTTATGGTGCCAGGACAGACACTGAATCTATCTTGCTTTTGGAGCTTGTCTACCTATCTAAAAGCTTTGGAGGGCGACAACCCTCTCTTCTCTTTCACTTTAGTCATCTCCAAAAGCCCTCTGATTAATCAGTTTTCCTTTCTCTTCCAGTTACCATGTTTGGAAGCTGGAATATTTCCTTATATTGGAAAATAAGCGTCAAGTTGCTTGGGCCACGTCTGAGTCATCCTGCAAAGTCCGTTGGCAAAGCAAGAAAAAAGAAAGAGGCGTTCAGGATCTAACCTGAATATCCAGCTATCACCAATCTGTTCTCCTTGAATCAGGTAATTCCCATTTGGTTTGATATGTATTTAATAAATTAATAAATGTTTGAGATTTTTCATGTCCCAAAGTCGATGTCAAGTTTTACCTGCTTTTCTTACTGAAAATCACAATCACTTAGGGGGTAAGTGGCTGGTGCTTTTGTCTTTGTCCCTCTCACAGATTGAAAATGATGGATCTGGTCTTGTTCTTAGAGAAAAGCCAAATATACCCTTACTGAGCACTCCTCAGATAAGGCCTACCAAGACCCTGCAGAGGCCACTTCAGAGAAAAACTGCAAGTCTGGAAACAACTTTGGAAAGGCAGTATCAAATCAACCAGTTATGAAGAAGACAATTGATTTAAATAACACCTGGCAACAAAATTAGACAGAAGTGAGAAGAAATATGAAGTGCCATTCAGAGGATCCAGGAAGACACTTCATTCTTGGTTTTTGGTTGCTTTCTAACTCTGGAGAGCAAATGAAAATGTATCTCATAAAATGAGGTTCCTGGAAAGAAGCTCAAATTCCAGATGGCTGATACCATCCAGGCACCAGCTTTGAGTAGGTAGGAAAGTCTGCTTTTAAAAAGAAATAGGCAGTGCCAAGCTGCTAGTGCTGCACTTAGGGGTTTTGTTCTGCTGAATTCATCTAGTTTTAAGGGCCATACGCATCCAGGGTTTGCACACAGCCCTTGGCGTGAGTCTCCTCTTTTTAATTGCCATTAGACTCTGTAGCATGTACCAAAAGAAATGTTATTTCAGTAGGAATGAAACCTTTGTCAAACCACATCAAGGAGCAGGCTGGATATATTTTCCATGAAGATGGAGCTCAGGATGCTTAGAGAGTCCACGGCAATCTCCAGAAGGTGAAAGATTTTTTATCTGGATTTTTTTTCATTGGCCAACATATACAGGGGCATGCTGTCCTCTGGATATTAATTTATGGGGGTAAAGAGAAGGGAAGGGGAGAAACAGGGAGGGGGAAGGAGCTGTTTTTGCAGAAGCTCCTGGCTCCTGCCCAAGGAGGTGCATGGGGAAGGAGGGAAGATGCTGTATGGTGAACCACACCAGCAGTGACACAGATGAGAGGAGAAAGCAGAAACTGAGGGCAAGGCACACCAAAGGTAGGCTGGACTGAAAGTGGCTGTGGTTTCAACAGCTGAACTTATTGAAAGGCCTCCTTGTATAGACAGTAGCTTTTCATGCCAGATCTCTGGCAGTCAGGTGTCAGAAACAGAGACTGAACCAGACTTCCAGACCCCTCTAAGCTAATAAAAGGGTTTTGKATAGCCTTTAGCTCATGGTGGACATAATGGTCTACTCTTGATGCTTGTGAACAGTAAGAAGTCTATGTTCTGATGCTGACTGGATTGGCACCTCCACATGACTTAGTCTGGAGAGCGTTATAGCTGCATGCTCATTGCCAGATGTGCGCCTGTGTGCTGAGACTCAGGTCCTGCAGTTGTGTTCAGAGCTGGGTGTGCAAACACCTGGGGACGCAACCAGCAGTGTATGAAACGAATGCAGCAACTAAGCACACACGCTTGTATCTATTTGCATGTGAAAGGGTCTCTCTCTCTTGTGTTTTTATCAAACGCAACTCAGCTACCGGGAAAATGGGTTATTTCTGAGTTATTATTGCAGCTAGGTTTCTACGGGACTATTTCGTGCTACAAAGGGGTCAGAGATGTGGGACAAACTCTTAGAGCAACTGAGATGAATGAAATTGTGAGGTTTTCTTGTTGTTGTTATTGTTGTCACAGAAAAATACAAACTAGATGTTGTTTGAATAAATGCGCATAACCCACCCACTCCCAAGTTAATACTAGATTGCCTGAAAAAAAAGAGTTTTTGAGGATCTGGAATTAAACAACACATAGAGTAGAACTCGGCCTGTTCTTCTGAAAAAAAGAAGTTTTCTCTGTTGTTCCCTAAATGGAATAATTCACTTCAATGTTTTCAAAATAAAACTTTACCTTTCCATTTTGTCACAGTACTGTTTGGCATAAAGATTTGCCTTTTTTTTTCTTTTTTTGAAGAGAGACATTAGAAATGTGTTGGGGCACATGTTGGGCCCCATGCACTCTTCCTAAATTTTGTTGTATCTGTAGCAGACGAGGCACTGAATGTATCATTTCGAGTTGGTGGTACTGGCGAGGATGGTTCTTGTCTGTTTGAATAGCACTAGCCTTTCTTTTGTTATAGCATTCAGCTATATCCTGAATTCAGCCTGTAGCATTCAGCCTTTTCTGAATTAACTGCAGTTATTTAAATGATTGAAATGATTTAAAATGACAAGCAGACTGGAAACTGCCTAAGGTTGATAATTTGCTGGGAATGATTTCAGATTATAGAAGAAAGTGAGGAATGAGGACTCCTGGCTGTAGTATCAGCTTGATCTCCATACATCTGTGTGAATTTCATGGGCAAATCCCTTCATAAAGACGAAGTCCTGTGATGTGCTGAGAATCGCTTGTCGCTTCCCCTCCAAGGAACATGGCAGAAGTCCTTTTAGCAGGATCACATGGAAACATCCCAGTGGTTTCAGGCATTCATGAAACAAGTGTAATCATGCTTATCTGCCTTGTGGGGAGGTGACAGCTGACGCTTCACTGGGGTTTTCAAGGTATTTAGGATCTTCACATGAAAATAAATAGCTAGCATGTTTATACAGAAAAGTGGGTGAGTACCTTTTGGACGCATTTATTTGAATATTTTGGAGATATATTGTTAGAACCAAGGACAAATTATTGAAGTGCTCAGCAAAAGCAAGAAGGATTTGAGGTTTTGTTGTTGTGGTTGTTGTTGCTGTTCCTGGAGTGCTTCTGCTTCCTCTCATTTCTAGGGAATGAGAGAACCAGCTGGCACAGAAATCTGTCTCACTCCTGCTTTCTCTATTTCTTTTCCATTTCTTTCTCTTTTCTCTGCACCAACTACGTGCAATTCTATTGAGTAAGCTGAGTAATGAGACTTTACCAAAAAAACAGGGAGTGAAAGGCAGCTTTGGGATCTATTTAATGTTAAGCTGTTATCAGGATATGCTTTTAAAAAAGAGTGTCTTCCTAACAGGCCTGGTACAGAAAGAATGTCTGAATCTGTGAATTCCTGCAGGCAGATTTTGATCCTTTATCTAATCATTGTTTTATCTGCTCACTACCAGACCATATTGCTGGTATGTAAGTGGATCGCTCTCATTTGGCCCTGGATAGTCGCTTCCTTGAGATCGACTGCTCCCTGACAGGATGGTACATGTTAATAGCTATCTCATCCACCTCTGGGTATTAGTTAAGAAACTCAGATGAAAACCATATTCATCTTAGGATGGTAAGGAGATATCATCTCCTTCTGTTCACATTTATTAGGAAATTGTATTTATTTGTTTCTAATAACACCTCTGCCCCTTGTAGTTTGTTTGCAGATGGTTGTTTTACCTGTAAGCCCACTTACGCAGGTACTGTTTTTCCACTTTCCAAATTCTTCAACTATATTAACAATACTAAGGGAGCCAAATATTCTCATATTCACTCTTTTCACTTAGATAAAACACTTGCTGAGATAAAGGAAACAATGATCTGAATCTGGAGTAAGTTTGGGGAGTTTTTTCATAGTTACACAAATTGGAGTAGTGGATATTAGAAATGTTACATTGCTCTGCCTTCTTTTTCATCTTGCTTGAACAATAACAATACTCTCGGAGGGGGAAGACTGGTTTCACCAGGATGGGGACCGAAAGTTTTCCAGTGTGTGGAAAAGTCTGGGTCTGCAGCACTAGCCTAGATATTGGATAAAACTGAATTTTAGTCAGTCTGGTAAATATGCTCATAATTCCTGCAACCCACATGGGTTGCATGACCCTGAATTTGGAAACTACTGGACTAGTACTCAGTGCCTGGGCAATGGAAGTGTCTTATGGAGGTGTGGTCCGGTCCTGCCAGTGACTTGAAGATGACCTGGCATAAGTCACAGGGACTTTTTGTTGTGATACAAACAGGGCTAGAAAGCTTTCATTGCTTTCCTTGCAGTGTTACAAAGCTTAACCTGCCCAAGAAAGCAGACAGCATGGGTGAAGGTGTTGCTCCTGACACAGACCCTTCGATTTTAGAAACTGCTGTTCTGCCCTTAATTGTGGTCAGAGCATTCCTCCGTGCCTATAGGATAAATAAGGTTTTTCTTAATTTTATCAGTTTACTGGCTATGCTCATGTTATGGTCTCTGCCTGGGGAGGGCTGTAGAGCCAGCAGCCAGGAGTATATCCTCAGAGGACTGACGTATCTGTACATCCCTAAGGAAAATTTTGAATGAGTGATGGCAGCCCACTTTCCAGTCTCATAGCCTATCCTTCATGCAAAGATCTTCAGGTGTGAATTTTCAGGTAAGAGACTGCCTTGTGGGATTTTTGGTGAATCAGACTTCAAGCAGAAAACATCAGAGTATGTGAGCACATGTAATACTTTGACAGCAAGAGAGACAAACAGGCAAAGACATCCTATAAAAACCCTGTGAATTTGTCTGGTGGGAGCAAGATGATTCTTGCTTGATCCAAATGTTGTATTTTGCTAACTTCGCTAATCCACTTCTCTGCCTGCTGGCTCCCTGGGTCCCATGGGAAGTCATAGCAGTTGCAGGAGGTCCCCAACCCCCAGGCCTGGGCTGACCCTGCTTTGCTGCAGTGAGGGCAGCAGAAGGGCTCTTGATGACGGGCCTCCTCTGGGCTCAGTCCTGCTGAGCTCCATGGAAATTATGTCCTTGGCAGTAAGACTGGACCTTATTGCATTTCAGAAGTGACATCTTACTAGTGCAGTTGCCCCTTTACAGAAACCCTGGCCTTATTCAGTGCTCTGCTGTGTGTTCCAATGAACATAAGGCTTTTGACAGAGGTTGCTTGCTTGTACAAGCCCTACTACCTTTCTGCTCTAAATGGCTAATTTCTCACAGGAGAGCTTTTTAAGCATTAATAGCATTTTTTAAAGAAGATCTTGACAAAGAAACAAATGTCCCTTAAATGTCTGTCTTCCCAGCATCCTGCAGCGCTAAGGACATAAACTTGGGAGAGTTATTTAAAGTAATGTATTTTTAATTGCATCTTCTAACTAAGCAAAGCACCGGGACCTCAATACAATTCCTTTCAAGGTGACTTATGCACAGTTGTGTTGTCTGGACAAACCACGATGTCACTGCTAATAAGGGCAGTCATTGGCCAAATATTATCATCATGATATGTGTTATGGCTTCCTGTAAAACTGCGCAGTGTCTGGGAAGATGTTGGTATAGCCGTTCAATGAGATCTTGGTCCCATGGAAGCCACTGGTAAAGTTTCTGCTGGGCTTGTATTAGCCAGAACTTCTCTTTTTAGTCTTTAGTTGAGAAGCAGAAGAAATGAACTGTACAAGCGAGGGTTCCTGTTCTGCTGTTATGTCATGCAAGTGAAATACTGTGCTTATTAGTGTCCTACTGTCTTAGACAAGAGAATCACTTACAAAGTTCTTGGGTGTAAAACTGGTATATCTGTTGCTCAGGAGTCTATCACGGTATCTTAGAGACTGATATGGAGGCAGAATTAGCCTTTTCTATTAAGTGATTTTACATACCAAAAATCATAAAAAATATTTTACATACCTCAGAGCTGGTGTGTACCTGCTAGGGAGCCTAGTTTTCTTCAGCTGTTATTTTTGGCCAATCATTTACACTAGGTAAGGTCAGTGGCTATGGAGAGATTACTAAATCAGAACGGCACATTCCCAGGCTTTGTACACTCAGCTACAAAACAAAAGCCAGTATCAGGGAAAGTTTATGACCTCCAGGTTTCTGGCACCTGCCTGAAAACTGTCGCCAGCTGATGGCTGCTTCAGGAGGCTCTGTGGAATGAGTTGGTGATTATGGTTCAGCTCCTGTTGACAGGCGTCCACCGTACAACCTCTGCAATTGGCAACCTTGGTGGCAGGCACAGCAGAGAGGTCCAGGACTGAATGAGCAGGAAA
Organism: Apteryx rowi; assembly: GCF_003343035.1. NCBI lineage: Eukaryota > Metazoa > Chordata > Aves > Apterygiformes > Apterygidae > Apteryx > Apteryx rowi. Next base: position 979,705 of record NW_020447841.1, on the reverse strand, counting down.
AATAAACAGTGCTCTCATAACAGGATGTGACTGCCTTGCTTCCATGATTCATATCCCGAGCAGCAATCCCCCAGGCCGGCGCAGCTCCGTGACCAGATCCTTGGTCTACCGGCTGCTCTTCCAGTTCCAAGAAACTTTCTGATATTACTGCTATTTGTAAGGAAACTGCTCCGGGCCCATTTTTTCTGGAACTACCACTCCTGTCTGTCTTATGTCATGAAAATTTCTGGCTTCAGTGAGAGCTCTCAATGGGACTTTGTAGTGCTGCTGGTGCTACCTGCTACCTTTAGAGTTAACAGTCATTAAAAGTGGAGGCTGCCTCACCTTACAGCCCTTCCTCTGGATCTGGTCTGATCATTCATCAAGGAGAAAGATGGTGAGATTTTTGGTGAAATGTTCATCCAGTGTGCCTTTTCAAACATCTCCTCCCCACTACACCCTTTTCTCCCTCAGCTTTTCAGGCAAATTTGGCATTTTCTGGCTGCTGAACCATCTGGGAATTTTGTCAGTGTGCTTTTGGGATGGCCTCTGGGGACACCAGGCTCCCTTCTAGGCCTCTGAAATGCTCTGCTTTCCCTTACAGAGTCTAGGTGGCTTCCAGGTAAATTTAGATTTTTGAATTAGACTTTTGAACAACCAGAAAATTCCCAGCTGCTACTATACAAACTTGTCTGGCCTCTCCATGCCCTTCCTGAGGAGTTTTCATCACTATTTACACCCCAGAGAACATTCTGAGAAAGAGGAAGATGGAAGATACTTGTAACTGATGCCTGGGGAAAAAGAGTTTTTATGATATACTCACAGTGTCAGAAAAAAGCAACTTTCTCAGGTGCACACCTACCCAAACTCAAGTTCTGAAAGTGTACAGTTGTCTTCCCAGATCCCTGCAACCTGGAAAACTGAGAATTCTTCCATCTTCCTGAAAATAAACAATATTATGGCTATTTTCTAATTGCTTGCACTTCTCCTTTTAAAAAGACCAAACCCTGCAACTACCAAGAGGCTCCTCTGCGCCTTACAACAAATTTTATAGCCTGTTTGCTATTTTCTAGCTAAGTTTATCTCCTGATTTGCCCTTTGTCTCATTCCTGAGGCAGATATCGCAAGTAGTTTCACTACTTATGTTTTATTTATGTCTTTATCAAGTAATTTTTGATAAAAAAGGGAAAGGTGTTACACCATATTGGTGGGAAAAATATCAAAAGAGAACAGAAACCCAAACATCCGTTCTGAAGCTCTCATGTCATTGCAATACCTGCAACAAAGGAAGGCTTTGCTGAGGTTGAATTTATTCAGTACTATAGAAATGTTTCTGTGCAAGAATTTGAGTTTCTCACATATCTCATGTAAGCTGTGTTCCCAACCAGTCCCTTAATACATAATGCATTGTTTAAAATGTAAGTCTTAATGTCCTTTTCCAGTCTGCAGGCGTCCAAGTTAAATATGAATAAACAGAGAGAGAGAAAAAAACCCACAAGATAAGTTTAAGAGATTTCTGCATGTCTGTTAGAGGGAAATCTTGACTAATGCCAAGAGGCAGTGGGAAAGGCTGTCTTTTGTCTAGGAATTTGGAGTCTGTGGCACCTCTCTGCAGCCAGAACACAGCACCACTGAGATATTTTCTATCAGAAAAGCAAACTGAACCTCTCATGCAGCAGTTAGACCAGTAAGAAGGTTAATGGACAAGTCTTTACAGTCAAGAAGCTTGTATGTTTATGTTAATTAAATCTGCCAGCCACTGTGTTTTCCTTCTATTTTTAGCCTGATTTTCTAAGGAAATGAGGCTTATTCAGTCACAGTGTCTGTCTGTCCATTTGTTGGTCTCCTCCCTTCCTCCCCATAACTTTCAAACTGTCAGCCAATTTCAGCCAATCTGGAAAGACAGGGAGATGCCCCAGAGACTTGACAATTTGCATGAATTTCTTGAAGACTGGTGGAAATTTTCCAAAGACTTGATAAATGCCCCATCAACGTAAAGCAATGTTCGTTAGGCTATTACCCTTTCCATTTGCCCTGGCCAGTCGACATACCAAAACCGCCTGCCCTGTCACCATGTGAGTGGTTTTAAAGCAGCTTCAGCATGTGCAGTCTCTTGCTCACACCAAAGCAATGCAGAAGTAAAGGTTTTGTGGCAGCCGGAGATTCCACAGGAGACCTGAAAAGGACTGGCGGGGAGCCGTAGGGAGTCAGATGGGAAATAGAAATAAGTGAGACTACTGTGGTGAATAGTGCTGGCAATATGGGAGGGAACTAGAAGGGACTGGGCACAGAGTTTTTCAGGGATTTGTCTGGTTTTGAGGGACTAGCAAACATCAGAGAACCTGGGAATTTGTGGTGGGCAGTGGGCTGAGGGATGCAGAGTGGACCCAGACGTGCTCCTGGGAAGGGACACCGGGAAGGGAGCAGGCTAATTTCAGCAGTAATTTGAAGGGGACCATAGGAAACTGGGTTAGTTCATCTGCTCACAGAACAACTTGTTTTATTAAGCTCTTTGTTGGCAATGTTATGAGAGGGAATGATTGAAGTTATTCAGAAACTATGCTCTCATGGCTCCTTTGGGGCTGTACTGAAATTATACTGATACAGATAGCAACATTTTTTCATGATCAAGTATGGTCAGAAAGCATACCTACCTTCTGCCATCTGAGTTACTTAGAGCACCCACTGCTTTTCTTTGATTCCAGGACTTAGTTTTTCTTAAAAGGGTGATTGTTTTGCTGTGCCCACATCACTCAGATGAAGCCGAACTGATTAAATAGAGCCTTTGTGAGCAGTTCCTTGTACTATGTGAGGAGGATCCTTCTTCACAGCTATGTGAAAACTTATACTTACTTGGACGGTAACCAACATGCCTTGTTAGATGAAGCATAGGCCGTCTGTGTATCATTAAGGAGCTCGAAGAGTCAATTCAGTCCAGACAGTAAACAGTGAATCGCTGACACTTTCAGCTCTGCTGGGGCTAAAAATTACCAACACACACATCTGAGCCATATCAGTGGAAACACACAAGGATTAGATTCTTTTGGTGACGGTTGCATTTTTATTGTGAGTAATCTGATGGGAGCCTGATGGTGTCCAACACATCCATTCTTGCCTTGTGATTCTTTTGCCATCTGAAATGTTGTTAGTTTTAATGACATAATTATCCTTTATATATCCAGTTAGACATGTGGGTTTTTTTCTTTTTTCTTTTTTTTTTTTTTTGGAGTTATAATTAGTTTCCCTGAGAGGCAGCAGCTTTAATGCTTGGGCAGTTTTCTGAGAAGCTGGGACTGAAAGAGGCTTTTGGGAAATGACAATTATATGTCCATGGTTTTTATTTGCTATGCTTTATTTTAGTCTTTGTCTATGCTGAAAGCTCTTGTTGGCTGGCAGAAGATGGACTGAGTCAGTGAAATTAGGCAATTTCAGTACTCCCCCCTGCTCCCCAAACAAAAACATACAAAGAACTTGTATATTGACTGAAAGTAAAGTGAAGTTGTTTTGCTGAATTTATACAGAGTACTGGCAGGACAAAATGAATACCCCCATTCCCTATACCTAGTGAGGGCACTGACTGGCCCTCACATGAACTTTTTTGCTGAACTTTTCTGAAAGTTTATCTCAACAGAAAAGTTTGTGATAGATGTGTATAGGTATGCGTCAACAATATCCTATAAATATCCTATAAAACAAGAACAGTATAGATTATTCATTATCAAGATAATTCTAACAAGATAAAAATGCTTAGTTATTATACATTGGAACCCCCCCTTCCAAAAAAATAGCTATTGGCTCCTAAATGACCTTATAACTATCTCCTGTTTTCTCCTTTCCATGGTCAGCCCAAGTTGCCACATGCCTGTTTCTGGGACCTTGGGGTAGCCTGCAAAATCCCCACCGGGATTTTGCATCCACAGGGAGGCACAAGAGCTGGGCAGGGGGTTAAGCATCAGTAGAAGAAAACATCTATGGAAACTTGTTACCAGTTGTACAGGTTGTCACATTTTGTGGCTTGATACAGGCTGTTAGTTACCTATTGCATTATGCCCTTGCTGCATGTCATGGTTGAGACAGAACAACAACGATTTTAAAGAGGTTTTTTGGGATGTGCCAAGGTAAAGGCTGCCCCAGCACCAACAGAAAAATCCTGTGGTTTGCCTATAGTTTATGGCGCTGTTTTGCAGCAAAAAATGTGAGCAAGATGATTCATACTGGGTTCATCTGAAAGGTCTTGTATGTCCTGCCTGGGTGGGAAGTTGCTTTACTGAACATGGTCACTTGCCCAGCGTGCTGGGCTCTGCTCCCTGCACCAGTCTCCAGCTGTGTCCTGCTGGGGGGAGCAGCACGGCAGAAAGTCACCCACTTCCTGCTTGCAGGTGATGTCCCCGTACTGCGAGTGAGGAAGCTAGGCTCCTGCAGCAGAACCCCTTCCCGGTCCCTGCCCAGCTTCTTCCCAGCTTCTTCCAGGACCCTTCCCAGCCCCTTCCTGGCTCCTTACCAGCCCCTTCCCAGCTCCACTGCCACTGCATACCCTGTGCCAGTGAAGCACCCAGCTGCCTCTCACCAGGCGGCATAGGTGGGAACCAGCGAGGCAGCTGGGGAGCACCTTACTTGGAATGAGGGAGGAGAGGAACCAGTTCTGCTTCTGAGTAATTTGCCCTTCCAGTTCCTCCCAGCAGCAAGCTACATCAGGGTGGGGGGAGAAACCAGGGCTTCCATCGCTTATGGGAGACTGCAACTGGTTTCACTCCAAAAGAAAACCCATGGCAGCTAGAAATGGACACCCCCCCCCCTTATTTCTCTTGGTCTCTTTTTTTTCTTTTCTTATTTACAGTTTATCTGAGAATGATGTGACCATGCTAGTTTTGCCTGTCTCTCGCAAAGGGCTTGCAGTCTCTTAGTTCAAACAGATTCTTACTCCCAGATGGAAAAGCTCATCTACTGGCAAGGTCAGGGATATAATTTGTTTATATAGATTCAGTGCAACTTAAAAGGAAAATGAAAGGAGAAGGAGAAGAGAGAGAAAAAAATAATTCCTTCAGCATCTAGTACTTGTTACTTGTCAAGTTGTGTACCCTGTCAGAAAAGCTGTGGTCTTGAGCATTTGGGAATGGTGTGGCCCCAAATGACTATTGGTGGGGAGGAGGAGACAGGGTGTCTGTCACTTGGGCTTGGAGGGAGCGTGCTACATAGTTTTCATTTTCTGCCTGCATGATTAAAATTAAAGACAAAAAAAATCTTGGCTCTAGCAGTGGGAACCACACAGATGTGGACTGAATGGAAAACTGATCTTTTTCTTTTCTTTTTTTTCTGCTATGTCACCCCTTCCTGTGACCTGAAGGATAGATTTGTCACATGGTTTTCTGCAGCACAGGCAAAGACATGAGTTACCCTTTTCAGAAATAACGGAGGAAGAGTACCATATTCGGTGTTTCGTRGTGTTCTTTCTGTGCTTTATTTTGGGTGAGTCTAGCAGCTTTTCAGAAGCCCTGTTCTGTAGGAGTTTTCCTCCATTCCTTTGTTTAAAGTTGGGGATCCCAGACTGACCTATACTGCCTTTCATAAAGCCCGTTGAGGCACACAGACGATGAAGCCTGTGTGGAAAAATACATACATGAGCCAGATGCGCGCTTGCACATGCTGTTTGGCAATCAGATCCACATATGCTGGCTGCCTCCTCAGTCATGGGACTCAGTGCACCTAGGCATRTAGCCAGATGTATCTCTGTTGTGTGAGCAAATGTACATCAGCCATATGTATTTCCCGGAGAGGAGAGAGGGCAGCCTGGATGGGGCTCTGTGTCCCCAGGGGGATCCCATTGCCTGGCTGGCTCCCATTGCCTGGCCGCAGCGGGTGCCCAAGGGGTGTCCTGCCACTTGGCACTGCAGACTAGAGGCTGTGACCGCAGGAGGGTGTCTCCTGGCTGCCCACGTCTCATTGCACCGCGGCCCCTCAAGTGTGCTCAGGCTCCTGCTGCACTTACGTTGCACACATTTTCTTCTCTGCAAGGTGATGTGCTGCTCTCGCATCCGGTGCAGGTATGAGCATGCTGGTAGTGACCTCCTGTGCTGATCTCCCAGTTCATCTGCCCAAGCACCACCAGCACTGCAGCCTTCTGTCAACGGACACAGCAAACCTCTGGCTGCAAAGCCGAGCACTTCACGTGGTGCCTTAAACACAAGGTTACCCAGGTGAGTAGAGTAGAGTTTCACTGCTACAGAACTAAGTTCAAATTCTGCTTTGGGTCACGAAGGGAGTTACGTTTAAAGATTTTTAATCCCTTGGGAAGCTTTCCAGTCCCTGGGGATATCTCTGCTTAATCACACCCTCCAGTACAGGGTCATTCTTGCTCAAGACACRGCTTGTTGAGGGACTTTTATGGATTTTTGTTCACTTGCTTGTTTTTAAAGTGAGACTATTTTCCCGTTTAATTTGGGGTTGTTTGTGAAAAGTGTCTCTTTTTGGATGGGTTTCTTTTTTTGGGGGGGGGGCATGGAAAAACTGAACATCCTTCCATCTGACAGGACATCACAACACCTCCAGAAAATGTAACTTAGAGAGGGAGTAAGGTGTGCAAAGGAGTTATGGAAGCATGAGATACCTAAACCACAATTGTCATAACACACCCAGAGAAATTTCCAAATTGAAATAGTTCAGACCTTGCTTTTTCCATGAAATACCATTTTTTTCCTAGTGGAAGGACAGAGGAACATATCTGGGTCTGATGTAACTAACTCTTTGCTTGCCTATGCATATCAACTATACTCTGATGTACAATTATGCTTTGAAAGAGGAGTTCACCCAAATATGTAGGAAAGACAAATATATCAATCCTTGCCTGTACCTTTACATTTCAGTTTCAATCTCAACAAGCCTACATTTATGATACAACAGGAATATAATTTGTCCTGCTCCGATAGCAGCATTTGATTACATATTACTGGCTTGTTAGGAAATCTTATGATATGTCTAAAGTTTTAGGCAAGGGACACATTTTTTAAGCAAGTACAGAGTGTTCAAATGATACCAACAATAACAATCTGTAAACTACAGATGAGGTGAACTGAGTGAGCAGCACGTTATCTCTCTGAATGTTTAAATTTTTGCACATTTTGGCAACCTCCTTAAAGAAAGCAAGAGCTGGTCTGTCAGCACTGATTTCAGCTTTGCAGTGCTATGGCTTTCTATTTATAATAGACATGAAAGAGGTCCTGAAGACAGCATGTCTTGTCAGTGAATTAAAAATTCACTCATGTCTGCAGTGTTTGCTTTAATTTAAATATTTGTCATGTTTAATGAAAGATAGCCTGAGAAAGGGGGAGCAAAGCAAGTTTCCCAGGTCCCATCAGTTTGTTTGTGCCGCCTTCCTGTTTGTGGTCAAAAATAGAGTCTTGTGCAAATGGTTATGAAGCTCTTCAGAAAGGCTTTTGACACTGTCTCCCATAGCATCCTCATAGACAAGCTCAGGAAGTGTGGGTTAGATGAGTGGACAGTGAGGTGGATTGAGAACTGGCTGAATGGCAGAGCTCAGAGAGTTGTGCTCAGTGGCGCAGAGTCTAGTTGGAGGCCTGTAGCTAGCGGTGTCCCCCAGGGGTCAGTCCTGGGTCCAGTCTTGTTCAACTTCTTCATCAATGACCTGGATGAAGGCACAGAGTGCACCCT
>NW_020447841.1:932694-971341 GCF_003343035.1 Apteryx rowi | reverse complement strand
CCTTCTCTGGAGATATTCAAAATGCGCCTGGATGCAATCCTGTGCAATGTGCTCTAGGTGACCCTGCTTGAGCAGGGGGGTTGGACTAGATGATCTCCAGAGGTCCCTTCCAACCTCAGTGATTCTGTGATTCTGTGATTCTGTGATTCTCTGTGGATGGTGAAGTGGGCGATGGTCTGTGACTAAGGGGATTTGACTTCATGCAGTTATCCAGGAGCCTTGGATATTAATATGGAGAGTACCTGGCCTATCTTATTTATAGTGACTGTTAAAATGTAAAGGAAAGTGCCTACCTTGAGTGCTCTGCTTCTGTATTGGGACAGTTTCCTAAAGTTGTCTTTATGTGGCCTGAGAAACATGCACAAGGCAAAGAAACTCTGACCATATTTCCAGTTCCAAAACTGCCCACGGTTTCCTATTGCAGCAAGTGTGTCACTGTAAATAAAAACCAGACATGCTCATATCACTTAATAAGCATTACAGGACTCTCTTACTTCAATTCACAATGATAACTTTGGGCAAAATTCAGACTCTCCAGTGGCTGCTAATTAATTTGTTTTCTTTTACTTTACCAAGATCTGGATTGGCACCAAAGCCCAAAAGGGAAGAATCTAGCTGTCAAAAGTGAATGTCTATAATGAGCATAAGGTGTGGACAGAAACCACATAGTTGCCACACAGCAGCTATGACATGAAAGATGCTATTGTTTCTATACTACTTCCCATAAGGGAGAAATATATTTTGGGAGGAGAGATGATTGTGATTAAGGGAGACAGCTACATGGAAAACTGTCATTGTATGCGCCACATACTGAAATGGAGTAGTGTGCAGGAACAAGGCTGTTAGAAATATTTTTAAAAATATGAAGTTCATGGACGAATAACAAAAATATCTAAGCATTAATTAAACACTGCTAATCTGTGCAGCCTTGTCCAGCAGGGAACACAGGATTCAGAGCAGAGAAGCTGAAGTTTTTTTCCTGACTCTGATACTAGTTTCTCTAGAACCTCAGCAAGGAATATTTTCCACTGATTTCATGTACTTTGGATCAGCTCTGTGCACCTCAGTTTCCTCATCTCTAAAATTCTGCTATTTGCTAGCATAAGTCCCAGATCATTGTCAGATATTGGCTGTAAATTATACTAGGACACTGGAGTGAATAGCTACAGAAGTGTGAGGTGTTTGTTAATCATTATTGTTTTTATGCACCTGGCCCTTTACTGAGGGACAATGGACTCTCTCTGCCTGTGCGCTTGTGCCAGGCTCCCGCAGACAATATCATCAGTTGAAATAGCTTGGGAATGAACTCTAGAGCAGTCACTCTTAAATTAGTCTTAATGCAGTCTAATGACCATAGAGAGTAATCCTGAAGCACAACATCTCTTTCCATACAGCACTGCACCATGCGTGCCTATATCTCAGGCAAATACTTAATGCTGCTTTTAGTCATTACATATGGTGAACTCTACTTGGTTGCTCTTGCAAAATCTTATTTTCCCTGTAACACTTCAGGGAATCTGTGACATCTTCAGAAGTATGCTTGAAAAGGTTCAAGATGAGGAAGTAAATTATGCTTTAAATAGGTTGCATCACTAGAAATGACTTGAATGGTGAAGCAAGGGAAGAGACTGTGCAAGTGACTAGTAGATGGCAAAGGATAAAAAATAGGAGGCTGATGTATGTCTCATTCGGCGACTGCAAGTCCCCTGCTTGCTTTCTGAGCAGAGGGCTATATTGTTCATTAAGCCTTACGAACCTTAGCAAGGCAGGCACAGAAACCAACAGCTCAAATGTTCTTGCAGCCGCTGGAGTCGCAGGGAGGTGGTAATGGTCATTCACAAACAGATTTTTCTTGTCCCCGTTGTGTAGCTGCAGAAATACCAAGCTGTAGTCTCTAGGCCTGCACCGGCAGTAGAGAGACAGCCCTTCCTCGGGATGCAGTGGGAGGTGTGGGGGCTGCCTCCTGCTTGTTTTTAGCAAGAGAACATCTCTACAGCTCCCCATACCACCTTCTGCAAAATGACAACCAACATATGACTTGGGTTTGAAATCCTTGCAGCTGATGGGAAAACAATTAAGATCTCATTAAAATTCTATGTAGAGAGCCAAGAAAAGGAAGATAATGTCAGAGGAAAGGTAATATGTAGGACAGTAAGGAGAATTCTCTTAAGTTAAGCCTGTCATTAGGCAGGAGCACAGAAGGTGCTAATTGTACAGTGCATTTCATTCATTCCACAAAGAATAATTAATGCTTTCCCTTCTGCCTTTCCTTTCACTCGCATGAATGGGTTCAATGCATATGCCTTCAGGCAGGAGTTGTCCTCTCCTGGATTCATATGTGCAGGAGAATTTTACTGCTGGATTTCTTCATCTGTTGACTGTTGAACAGGAATTGTTATTAGTCAGGTGAAGGAATGCTGTTTTCATTAATCCCTTTGTGTGTCTTCACCTCTGTTGCTGATACAGAAGTTATTGCCCCAAAATGAGGAAGCACTGCAAGAGCAAGCATGGACTTGCTTACAGGTAAGCACATGCTCAAATACTGCCCTGGATAGGGAAGGACATATCAGAAGGAGCTCATACCCTGAAAGTGTGTGCTGATGTGCTGATGGGAAGCGAGCACGGTATGAATGGGCACCACTTGGTCCCTGGCAGGGCTCTGAGGATTTTGCATGGAGATTGATTTCCTGCCTGGCTGATTGGGAACCAAAGCTCTTGCGAAGTGTGGACTCTGACCTGCCTTGCCTCTGTGAGACTTGCCCTGATCAGAATCAGCTCCCGAGCCATACTATTATGGTAGAGCTACCATTCTCTTGTAAAGCAGATCTTTGACGGGTTTGGATATTTGCCTGACCTCCCACATTCATCATGAAACTCATGAAAATCATGGAAAAAGCATGGATTCTTCACTTCACTTCTTCACAGAAGTCTTCACTTCCTTTTAAACCGGAGTGAGATATCACTGCATGTTGCTTTCTACCCCAATGGTAACTACACTTCAGGGTTGGGGTGAAGTGATCCGTATCCATTTGACAATTTCTATTCCATAGAAATAATTCAGCTTATTTAGTTAATGATTGTAAAGTCCTCTGACATTCCAGGTTGAAAATGCTATCTGCAAGAATAACAATAATACTTTCCACCTTTGATATTTTTCCAGGAATCTCTGTCAGAGAAGCTGTGCTTGTACAAGCTGATGTGCTTGGTATCGATTGAAGCACTCATCCAAATTCATGTTAGAGACAACCCAAAGAAACTCTCTTCCCCTCTCCCTCCATCTAGGCATCCTCAAAGCTTTGGGAAATTCGCATTAGGACACTACGTTCCTGATGCTTTAACATGGTGCAAGTAGGCAGCTGGCTCTGAGGCTGGCTACAGCTGTGGTGTGAGAGAGGGAGAAGTCCCGCTACAGAGCCACCCCCCTGCCCTGCTACCTAGACTGTGTGCATTGCACAGCGTGGCTAAGGGCATCCTTCCATCCCCGTGGTAAATTTGCCTCTTGTTGGCACTCTGGGAGAGTAGGCAGCTGCAAAATGCCAACTTATTTTCAGCATCCTAGACACCCACTACCATTGTCATAGCACATGGACGCAAAGAGTACTCAGCTGAACTCCTTCCAAATTTCAGCATGGGTTCCAGAGACAAAGGTATAACATGTCCTTGAGGCTCTTAATCCTTTGACACAACCTGAGACTGTAGCAACCTGTTGTTGCCTCCAGCCCATTCCACCAAGGTGAGAACAGCCTTTGCTGCCAGCGGCCATGGGACATTTATGCACCCACATCTCACCAGGGCTCTCCTGCAGATTCCCTGGTCCACCCTCTAGCTCCATGGCTAGGCTACCTTATCCTCATGTCTTTCATGTATACGCTCTTCTGAATGCACCCAGTCCAAGTTTGCACTCCAGTGATCTCTGACTGAAACTGGGCTTGAGGGAGAAAGAATTGAGTTCTGGTGGGTAAAAGAGGATAAGTCAGGAACACATTCTCTCAAATTTCTATAGAGCACTGAGACTACTCCCCATCTAAGCACAACCAGCTGTATATGGAATCACTCATAAAGGGTGTTCTTCTTTGGGCCAGTCTACCTATGACTACAGTGTCATTACTTTGATTTTGCCCAGCTTTTGATTTCATTCACAGAGTCTTCACCATCCATCTGTGAAGCTTATGTTCCCCTGCTATGAACCAAAAACCTAAAAGATCACTAAATGCAATATTCAAACAGGGGTAAGTAGGGAATGAGAATACTTTTGTGATTTGCTGACAGCTAAAATGGATATGGCTGCTGATAGCAACGTAACTGACGTACTGCTTGGTGCAGAGAGATGTGTGTGAGGTGAAAGCATGTGGAGTATTTGGGAATAAAAGGATGCAGGCTGCTGTTGTAGGTTAGGCTCTCTCTCCAGCAATGAAGAAATCATATTTTGTTAGAGTCAGGGAGCTGTTTGCTTATGGGATCAGTAATGCCTGTAGGTATAGATCATCATCTTACATGTCTCCAGACATTCATGCAGTGTGGTAAAAAAAGCTAGAGAAGCTGTCAGAATCCAGTACTCTCTGACCAGGTTCTTTTAGATATTCCACACACACAGAGCATAATGTTTAATATAAAAGTTTACTTGGAAGATATTTGATGCTACACAGGATTTTTGATTTAGCAGAGTAATATTGCAATATACTGAAATCACAATACAAGTGTATACACTTAGCAAAATATGACAATTGCAATATACAGTTCAATCACAATACCAATGTGATTTCCATTACTGGTCTCTATAATACACTCACCATCACAACRCTGGGCATCACCAGGAAAGATTACATGGGTTGAAGCCAACTCAAGCCTGTTGCTCTCTTCAAAATTCCTTTGGCAGTTGTTTAGGTTTTATACTCTGTGTTGGGCTGAGCCACATATACACCTCCCCCATGTTGGTTTGGCTATCTCCAGGAAAAACATTTACACCTGGTCCAATTAACAGCTATGGCCACTTATCTAAAACAAAGGTCACCCTCAGGTCCCCTTCGTGTTGAGATAAAGTCAGTTCTCTGTGCAACAGCTGTGATTAATGAGTCGCATCCTACACTGTTCCTGATCTTCATGGGGCACCTCTCCCTCTGAGCCTTCTGCCGTTGCAGGGGTCACTGGTCGGTCACAGAAGTTCCTGGACAGATAAGGAACAATTATCCATCCCAGCCTCTCCAGCTGGCTGAAGTGCCTGTCTTAGCTTCATTCCTTCATAAACTGAAATAGCAGATAAAATCTATCAAACTGAAAACTGCAAGTTAAGTGATACCAAAATAGCCATCCCCCTCATCCCCCCCGCCCTCTGGAAAGGTAGGCTATAACATTACAAAATCTATTGTGATTTTGACACAATTCCTTTGTTGCAACAAAGAGGCACTTGTGTAAGAGTTGTAAATGCAACTCAGAGTTGTCAGTGAAGGGGAAGGAAAATCTCTGTTGGTTCAGGAGACCATCAGCTTCCAAACTTTAGGAAACACTACTGATTTGGCATGTCTAAGAAGAAGATTCTCATGCTGGGCACCCAAATCTGGAGGCCGCTTTTAAACCTAGTTTTGGTTTTCCTAGTTGAAATGGAAGAAGCGTTTCTGATATGCAGTCCATTCTAACAGAGAAATTAACTTGAAAGTTAATCATAGTTCTGGCCCCAGATGGTTACAATGCATCTGCTTCTCCATCTGTGGGAGTCTTAAAGGATACTTGATAGCAGTCCAAATAAGTGTTTAAAAATTGTATCATATAAAGGCTAAATAACAAGACAGCATAATCCAGCCAGCCAAAGGAAACAAAGATGGGGTAAGTGTTCGAGGCCCTCAGCTACACTCCATAGAGCTCACCTGGCATACAGATTATTGTATGGCAGGCACAAGGTGTAACTCACAGTATTAGTACATTGAAAATGTTCTACCTATTCTTATTTTCAGCATGAAAATATTATAGAAATACACTCCCTGCTTTGCCATGGTCAGGAACCTTACAATTAGATAAAATGTAAGCAGATGTAAACAAAACATATTTCAGTCATATTATGTTATACTTTATTGCAACTTGGTGTGGCAGTCCGTAAGTAAGTTTGTTCTGCAATTTGATCTCAAAACAGCCAGCACTCTTTTCTGTACCAGAAGCCCTGGATAAGTCAAGAACTGCTTACAAACCAAGGCAAGATAAATATAGAAATCTCTAGGGCTGAGATGTGAGAGGCAGTATTGATGAGCAAATGTGTATCAGACCTCACTCAAAATGTCATTAGATCAACCGGTAAATTAAGATGGAGATGGAGCTAATTGAAATCCTGTTTGGAGCCTGCTGGGCCCCTTGGAGGCATGTAGAAAGGCCAGTAATGATAAGACCTGAGAGTGTGGGAAGTTTAAGGTGCTATGAAGCTTGGTCCAAAGCTCAGTGAAGCTGAAGAAAGACTCCCACATTGTATGAATACTGCGTGTGCTATGGGACTTTTCTTTTTGCAGAACGGTTATCCCAAACACAGAGCCACAAGAAACCCACTAAGCCTCAGCCTTGTTCTGTGCGACGGTTATGTGGGATAGCAGGGAGGAAGGAGCTTCCCACTCAAGCTGAGTGTGATGACAAAGTTAATTTCTGGACCATTTTCCAGAGCTACATTCAAGGGTATGGAGAAATAAGTACAGCTCTCTACACCGAGTGGTAAGACGTGAAGAAGATAGGGAGCCAGTACCGCACATCTTCCAAGAGCAAGCAGAGAAGGCTAGAGGGAAATGGGCATGACCCCTCTCCTCATCCTTGCTGGATCTGCTCATCAGAGCCAAGCCTGCGCGGGGCCGTGACAGCAAACTGCATCCCTGCCATGGATGCAGCAGCTTCCTTCTCTTCTGGAGCAAGCACTGAGCAGCAGACTATTGCACTGTAAGTAACACCTTTAATCAAGGCTGAGCTTTACAGCTACGCATATTAAGGCCCTATGATAATGGGTTACAAACAGGAATCATATATTTTGCTTTGTCATAATAATAATCAGCAGTACCTGGGAGCAGCTCTGCCATCACAGAGACTTCCTGCTGTAGCCTGAAAAAGCTTCTCTTTCTGGTATGAATCACACAAGGGCTGCTAATCATGTATGTGATTGCTCGTCAAAAGATATGGCAGAAGTTCATTGAACAACAAGCAAAGTAGGTATATGTAAATCCAAAAATAATAACAACATGTTACCTTGGGAATAAATACCACAGTACGTAACACCACTGGGGACAAAATGTTAGTGCATGTTGCACTGTGTAAATAGTACTGCAAGCAATGCTAAGTACAAGCATCTGTATTTACAACACTCTTTACAATTACTAATGCCACACTCAGCAATTCTGTATTAAAACTTGTATTTGTTATTTAACACATTGCTTGGGCCTGATTTACAATTTAGTTCCAACTCCTAAGTGAATTGCAATTATTTTGGCAGTTATTAATTGTGTAAATTGATGTGCAGAAGTTTATCTCGTGGTATCCAATCTGTTTTTTATGGCTGCTATTTTATTGCTCTGTGATTGCTTTAGGGCTGGCTGTGCTTGCCAATCCTTACAAGTTAAAAACAAGTTTTAATATATTTGTTTGCTTAAATGTAAGGTTGTAGTTTTCCCTGAATAAGTGACAAAAATTTGTGATGCATCTTCTATTTAGGCAGGAAGGAAGGACTCCAAGAAGGATCAGCGCTCTCCAGTGGGGGGGAGGCGTGTCACCAATGCAACATCATAACACTGCTATGAGTTTCTCAGCCTAACAGGGTTATGGGATGGGGAGGCCTTGGCCTTTGCTAATACTGTATATCCTCCGCCCTCAAATCTCTTTTTCCTAGAGGGATGCCTCCTCTGCACAGGGCAGCAGTCAGAGCCAGAATCGATATCAGTGATCAAGGAAATCATGGGAACCAGGGTGTTCATAGCTGGGCCCCAGCAGAGTGAGAAGAAAGAGATTAGCTGGCCCAATTCTAGGTCAGGCGCTCTGTAAGAGACCATTAGATGGGCAATCCTCAGGGAGGGAAAAGACATTTTTAAGCTAAAAGCATGGCAAATGGTCATGACAAATGGTCATGAATATATGCACATTAGCAATTAGAAAGTTCCTAAATGTTACAGCAGTGACAGCCTAGAACAAACTACCAGTAAGAAAAATGAGAGGAAAGTTATGTGGCTTTAAAGTGAAGCTGTAACAGATGATCACAAATATTTCCAAACACTGCCTCTGACAGAGCCTGGACTATATGGCTTGTTCACACTCCTACATGAAGTTCATGCAGGTGCCATAAGGCCAAAGTAGCCACCTGTCTGTGTTGCCTAATCATAGGACTCTTARCAATGGCTTTATGGTGACCGGGGATATTCTTAGAGGGAATCAGTGGGTGAGCTTACCGCAGTGTCCTCTCAGGGCACACTCACCTGCAGTGTGATGGGGTCCTGTCACTTTGTGCAGTTTCCCGCTCTCCTGGTTGGTCTTGTGGTGACAATATCTGGCAGACAAGACTATCCAGATCCTACCTTTCAAGGATCCTGGGCCTCTCCAAAGGGCTTTGACGTTGCCTACTCAAGATCAGACTGAATTTATAGTCAGCCTGAACTCCAGCTGAGAAAACCTGGCTGTCAGATGCTGGAGATCTTCAGCTTCAAAGCACCCTCGGGAGCGCTCTAGCAGGCACTGTGACCCCCAATCCCTTGTGAGCCCCTGCTTCTTTATGGGTAGTTATGCTGGGCTGATGTTTTGGGTCCTGCTGGTTTCCATGTACTGTGCTGCCTAAAGTCTCTGACCTCAGAGTGCTCAGGGAATCATGTAAAAGGCCCCGGGCTCCACTGAAGTGTAAGGTACTTCAGGTTTCTGCAATGCCATGAGTGTCACATTACCCCTAGGTCTCCACACCAGTCACTAGCCACAGCTTTTGTGCAACAAAAGATCCTAATGTTACGTTAGAGGGGCTGGTCATTCCTTTATGATTTGGAGTGAGCTGGAGCTTTTGCCATGACGTCTGGTAGGTTTGAACTGCCAAGAAAGAAGGAAAACATGCTACCTTTTCTCAAAAGGTTGCAGAGTTTATCCTTAGTATCTGCTCCTTGGATACATGTGTAAATCTAGCTAAACTACCCACATCCTTTCCAGAGCTTCTGCAGCACTGAAGCACCCTCAAGGTTTTAATGCGGGCTTTGGCTTTTAGCCAAAATTACTGTTATTTCCAGTAATAATGAGCTGAATGATTACTACCATCAAGTCCTGGCTGCAACAGATAACAAAAAAAAATATTTCAATTATTTATCAAAAGAAGCAATAGAAAACAAATAAGCCTTTCTGTTCTGGTCCCAAACTATGGGTAAGGCTAGTTCTGAAAACTAGAAAGTGGAAAATTCTACTTTTAGATCATGAAAATTTATTTTAAAAATATGTAGTGACTGTGTAAAATATGATAAAGTAGGTGAACATAATCTTAGTGGCTCAGAGATACAGAGCAAGCCTGTGATATAGTGATTAGTAGCAGCCCTTTGGGTAGATAGTGTTTATCTCACACCATATTGATATCTGCACTAGGTCTGAACTTGTTAGACATGACATCTAAGAGTAGATTAGTGCAGCAGCTTTTTACTGCAGGACATACGTACTCCATCCTACTAACACCATCACAGATAAATTTTCCTGATACCTATAAATTCCCTATCGTGTACATCAAAAACTGATCAAGCCTGGAATGGCAACAAGCAGAATGTGAGAACATTCAGTAATGCCTTCATATCTCTGGGCACGCTTTTGTTTCCCCACATTTATATATGCTTCTTACAAGGGGAGGAAACAGGAAGAGTTTCATCTTCGGCCGAAAGACAAGAAGACATGGGGATATTTATAAGTATTTGATCTAATGTGGTGCAGAATAGCCTTTCAGTCTTGAAGAGGGCCATACTCTTTTGTCTCAAGCAAAGGCAGACTCAACAAAGGAACTTTGACTTTGGGAGAGAATTCCTGCTGGTGGGAGCTGCACAGGAAACATAGACTGAGGAGCTGTTTACAAAGTGAACAAGAGAGAAAAGAGTGAATTTGAAATGCCTGGAGGAGAGAACATCAAGAGGACAATATACCATCTTCTGCCGAAGAGTTTATTAAGTTTGGCCTGAACTTTCTGGCTTGAGGAACTTTGGATACTGTTGTCCAAAAGATTAGTCATGTTTGTTTGTTCAGAAAAGCTCACCTAGTTGTGGAGCACTGGTGATTGCCTGGTTTCTTTACAAGGGGAGGAAGACTGTTTCAGAGATGAACTAGGTAGCTTTTGTGATAAAGGCTAGTGAAGTGAGCATGGCTRCGATGATAAGGGATAAGAGAAGAGTGCAAATCATGATGAAGGTTGGTAACAAGGAGGAATCTGGCCATCCTGACTGAGCATTTTGGAGATGGAATAGTTTGTCTGACAAAGGAGAACATGAGAAGACTTAGGCTGGGAACAGGTAGTAACAGGAACAAACCTATATATAAGTATGGAGCCAGATCCTTCTCAGAGGTGCATACTGACAGGACAAGGGGCAAGAAGCACATGTTGCAATGCAGGAAATTGTGATTAGAAATTAGGATATTTTTTTTCTCACTGTGGGGTTGGAGCAGCACTGGACAGGTGCCTGGAGAAGGTGTGTGATCTCAGACCTTGGGGATACCCAAAACTTGACTGGACAAGGCCCTGAGCAACCTGACCTCAGTGGGCCCTGCTCTGGGCAAGTGGTTGGCCCAGATAACCTGCAGAGACCCCATCCAACCTGAATTATCCTGGTGATTCCTAAATTATTCCTGTGATTCTAATGAGTCAGACCCCATGGCTGGAGATGGAAGGACCTCATGCACGAAGATGGGGAAATGTAAGTGTCAGACTCATGACTAGGCTGGAGTCACTGATGAATTTAGTACATTTCATGACTGTATGTCAAATTTTATTGGGAACCTGACAGCTGCAAGCTTAATGACTGTGCAAGGCAAGAAATGATTTTCTGACTCTTATCACTAATAAATGCTGGTATTTATACTGTCCAGCACTGACAGCTGATCCCTTTGACCCTTTCATAATGCTTTGAACCCCAGCAGAAGGTTAGTTCCCTTGAAAACTGCCTTTTTATGCATACTCTGACCCAAACTTCCAAAGCCTCCAGTCCCCCAGCCAAGACCTGGTCTGCAGAGGAGAAGCTTCAAGCAAATGGGCAGCCAGATGTATCAAGCAACTGCTTTGTGCTACTCCCTGTTGTTGAGGGATGCTCTGGTGAGAACATTCTTTGTTGGTTCTTCATCGCAATAGTAATGTTTTGACTTGCAGTAGATGAATTGCTGAATTACTGTTTATGTCAATATTCTCTGCTGGATAGCAAAATTCAAGGAACAGCTCTGGTACTTCATCTATTCTATGTGGAAACATGGCCACTGATGCCCATAATTCATATCATGTTATGACTGTGATGCTGGTATGTCACACAGCTTATCAAAATTGAGAGCAACAGCTCCAAACTTAGCTGTAGGCATGTGTTTCGGTAACCATCTGAAGTACATATAACAGCTTCTTATAAGAATAAGAAGTGGGCTTATTATTTAGCTGGAGAAATACCACTAACACAGGGGCAGGGGTACTTTAATTTGAACAAAAAGCCATGTTTCAGTCAGATATAAAGTACAGAATTTCATGGAGATGCATTTTCCTTTGCCCTTCCATAGCATGGAAAGGAGTCTGGAGGTACTAACAACAGTGCCTCAGATTCCTGCAGCAGCTGGTTGTATGTTTGTCCCCCAAAAGCACTTTCTTGTCTTGGCATGAGCAAGTGCATGTGTGTGTGCTGTGTGCAGTCTGTTTGATTACTCCTGTCAGGCATAGCCTGGCAAAGACGCGGTGTTTCCTACACGAACTGCCATCTCTTCCCAGCTCGGGAGTGAAAGGCTAAACATTAAGCAGAAACTAACAACATTCCAGTTCTACAGCACATTTTAATTTTCAGCAGTTTTTACTCTGCCATACACCCAACACTGTCTCTTAAGGGAAAAAAGCAACATAGTTAACATGGGATAGATTTGGTTCAATGTATTTTGTTTCCTTTCATTATTCCATTTGTCAGAGGAACTATTTAGAGAGAAGGATTTTCACAATATTGTGTATGGTCCAAGTTTTTGTTTTTTTTAAAGAAAGCACTACTTTAGAGGTTACATTTTCAGAAGCCATTGGATTTCAGCCATTTCGGATTCATAGTGAGAAGGGAGGAGACAGTAAGAACTAAAAAGAAAAAAGAGGATCATTTTCCCCGTTACCAGCAGGAACATCCTCTTCTGAGTCCCATTAGAGAGGTAACTGCCTCCATTAATAAAATAAACTGATACATAATCACTACAAGTCTTAATGCTGGGGCTGAATGACCCAATTTAGTACGCTCATCTATGCTATGTCCTAATCCTGCAGCCTCTCTGGTATTAGCTGGGTAAACAGACCAGATGCAGATGCTGGCCAGAGGTTCAGGTTCTCACAAACTTGTCTCTACAGAAGAGCCTGGATGTGCCTTATAAATCACTGATCTTCACTTCTTGGACTCAAGCTTCAAAGCAAGCATAAAAGTTGGCCATACAGTGTTTATACTTGGAGATCTAGTTGCTGTAACTCAGGTCAGTCAAACAGCAAGAATGACTTGGAGAGGGAAACAAGAGTAGTACGTGAAGCACCTCTTTTATTAAAAATTTTCCATTGACTTTACTGAACCTGTCTTCCTTCAGTGTCTAAGACTTGGTGAAGATTGTCATTTTAGAGGTGTTTTCAGTCTCTTACAGATCTAATTATCTAGCTCAGTGACACCTGGTTTGGAGGTGAATAGGACCTTTTCTCTGTGGTTTGTCTTTCTTTCTGTGGTTGCCTCTTGGTTTTCCGTGTTTATTCCACATGGGTGAGTCCGTTTCCAGTGAAAGACACCTGTGTGCTTTGGAGCGTGTTTGCTGAGGATGACGAGCAAAGTGTGTCAATAGCTGCAAATAAACGTGAATCCACAAGAAAATCCAGTTGTCCAAAAACAACTGATGAAAATAAACACGGTGAAGCATGTCGCCCTTCTACCCCCGCACCAGGCATCAGGTTGGCCCAGCTCCTCCGAGGCTCGCGGGCACCCACCAGTCCCCGCGGGGAGCTGTGGCTGCCGTGGCTCTCTCCAGGCCCTGCTCACCAACCCTTTCCCCCAAAAGTGAGCTGCCGTCATCCCTTGGTGCCGTGTCCCTGCCGGCCAGGATTCACAAAGCTACTGGTGCCTGGGGCACCAGCCAAAGCCGGGACATGGGTGTCCCAGGTGAAGGCAGGCAGCACCTGTGTTTCTAAGAAAGCCCGCGTGGSTTGGTGGCTTGTCCAACTTGCGAGTTGGCATGGCACTGGCACGAAGGGCAGCTGGGGCACTGGGGGAGGCTGGGCGCCAGGGTGTCCTTGCATGCCTGCTGGTAGCAGGGAGACTCGCCGGGGAAGTGGGAATCACGACGGGGCTGCTCTAATTGCTGCTCTACACCATCCCTTCCCCAGTGGAAGAAATGACAGCGTCTGTCGCAAGACTTGTTTTTTGTTGTTGTTGTTGTTTTAACATTAACAATGTTATTTCTTCCTTTTCCAAAACAGATTGATCTGAAGCCCTGACTTTCAGTTGTTTTTCCATGAGCATATTAATTCTTTGAGAAAGAATTCAGTTCTTCCGGTTGCCTTCTTAATCTTACAAATTTTACTCTTTTTCTTCCCATCATCAAATACATTTTCTCAGATGATGGAGAGGTTCTTCTCTGGAGGAAGAGAGAGCATGGCTGACACGGAAAAAGATTTGCACCAAGGTTTTCAAGGTGCCTGGTGATTATGGGGTCCTCAGTGTTTCAAGCACTAAATATGAAACATTGTAAAGTGACAGAAAATGCTGCCCTCTAATCCTTGATACTATTTGAGGTATCCTAAATTGGCACACAAGATCACCACTCATTTTTGGTCTAAACCTTATCTCAGACCTACAAAAATCTTGTTGCCAAACTTCTGCTTCTTCTCCAGATCAGAAGATTAGCTCAAAAAGCATAAATATGAGATTTAAAACAAGCAAATAAATAAATATTTTGTTCTTTTTAATTGCCTTCTGCTTTTTTTTTAACTTTTAGAGTTCATGTATTCAAGCATAATCATATGGAAATCTAATTGATCCTGGCTTTCAGAGGGAGAAATCTGCCTTCCTTCTTAACTAACTAATTAACTAGCTAAGTAAGGCTGAGGAGCTAAAAAAAATTGCACAGCTGAAGGAGCTTTCCCACAGGGGATATATCTACACTAATTTAGCCCAGGCCTGAGTAGAGAGGTTTGATTCTATATTTGTCTCRACTTTCTCTGTAAATTAGTGCTGTAAAGTCACTGTATAGACAGGGTTGCAGATCTTTTTCTGTACTTATCTAACATTGATCTTCTCCTTTTTGTCCTTCTGCACAATCTCTCCAGCCCTCATATGTGTGAACCTTGTGGCACCTGACTCCTGCTTTTCTGCTAGCTGCTCTGCTGTCTGTCTCAGCCTCCCCTTGGGAAAGGACTCAGGATGGTAACTGCCAGGCTTCACAGATGAGGTATGAACTGTGTTACTTGTGTCCTCTGCTGCTTGATGTAAGTCATGTATTTTCACTTTTTAGATTTACTGTTTAGTCTTGTTGGAAACTGAGGATGTTGGTGGAGACTTCCTCCCTCCCCAGACACGAACACCCAAAGGCACGATGGGTTTTTACTAAGCCTTAAAGAGTGGTTCAGTATAGGGAATTCTCTCACAACTCCTGTGTGACTCCATGAAATCAGCCCTGCCAACTTTCTGAAGCCTGAAAACAGCTAAAGACAGGATTCCAAACAGTTAACTTCAAATAGCTCATTTTCTCTCAGCTCTGCACAAATTCCTGTCATGTTGCATTACATGTAAACAACTCAGAAACTTAATGACATGCCTTTCAGTCAAAAACTGATATGGCTTTTCAGTCTGAGCAGATTAATTGCAGTTTGTAACAATATGAAGTGTTGCAGTCTGATTAGAGTTTCTATTGCTTTTGGGGATAAAATATTTTATGTGAATGTAAAGCCAAGTTTTTTGCTGGCATGACTTTATTGACTTCTGCAGAAAAATAAAATACACATGTAAAATCCATAATACATTATTGTTTGCATGCTGTTATAGTAAAGAAATGTTATGAGCTTCTGTAAATTAGATGTGTCAAATCAGATCCCAATCCCTATGGAAATGGAATTGCCAAAGAAGGGAGGCACTAGGAATACTTTACACTGGAGGAAACACTTGGGAATAAATCTTTTAGCATTTCATGGCTTTTTGAGGGGTTTCTTACCTTCATTTTCTCACTGTTCCCTGTTTTCTTTCTGAATATATTGCTCTTACAACCTGTGTCTTGCCATTCTCTTTGGTTTCATTCCCATGTACTCTAGTGCTGCTTGGCTATTCTGGCAACAGATATCGCATTTTGCAGCAACCCAATAGACCTCAGCTCAGGAGCCCTGTGACACAAGTCCTGTTAGCTACTAACAGGATTAATGTGAGGAACTTCCATGAAGCCTCTCTAAATATGTCCCTCTCTGAGAAGCTCCTCAGTACTTTAGGGCTGGGATTTTCACCTTTCTTCTCCCCTTTCCACTCCTTTTCCACCCCCCAACTCCTCCCCTCTTCTAAAGCAAATCATTCCAGAAAATAAATTCAAGTGGATAATTAACCCATGAGTTTTTCTTGGGGATTGGTGGGGGAGGAAGAGTGTTGGAAATCTCTCTGAGGCAGACATATTAACACGTAGCTGCTTGGCTTGATCTCTTCCTTTGTAAGATTTTGATTTGGTTGCATAAAGGCAATTTTCCTAAGTTGCTGTTTATTTTTTCCAGTTTGTAGAATGGTGTGACTGATTAGGGGCAATCATTGCTTGTCAAAGAGAGCACAGAAGTTTTTTGTGGTGTTCTGCATCCTATGTAACTGTACCAGTAGGGGTGACGTGTGTGTGTGTGTGTATATGAGCTTGCCAATGCAATTCCACCCTGTCCATGTTGCTGGACTAAAAATTGAAGGTCACAAACACTCTACAGAAAGTGCCAATGTATGGTTGTTTTGCCTCTTGCTGAGTTATTAGGATTCCAACAGTTTCACTTTTATAAGACTAGCCCATTTTATAGAACAGGAGACATTTAAAATGTAATATTTGCAATATTATGTTTCAATATTATGATACTGCCTGATGCTGGGGACCAAACCAAAGGTGCTAGATGGAAAAGTACAAGCTGCTGCACTTTGAAATAAAGCTGTGTGTATTGGCACAGGGGAGCATGTAATTAACATCACCAATGGGACATGTTACACATAGATCATTTTAAATCAGTCTACAGAACTGGAGATACTTAAATCAGCACTGTAAAAAACCCTCAAACGGTGTAAAAAATAAGGAAAAAATTAAGTTACCAAAATATTGAGTATTTTGTTTTATATGTGTAGGCTCACCTCCTACTTTTATAGAAGCAGACTCTTCATTCCTGCTCATTTCTACAAGGCATCCCATTTATTTTATGTGGTAGCAATACCCATGGTTTGTCACCTGAAAGTCTTTTTTTCTTGATTTATCCAGCCTATCTGTTGTCAACTATCACTTCTTAGGCAATACATGGTGTTTCTATCTCGGGTTGTATGTTTATTTGTAACTTTTGCTTATTATGAACAACTTCTGATGAAATATTACTTAATTGTCCAATAATCCTATGCAATTGGAGGACCAATGAATTCCTTTTTGGGTGACATTAATTACTTTGTTATGAATATTGAGGCATGGTACAGTTGTTCCTCACATGAGAATGTTTACCTCTTTTTAAGACCCAGGCTGTTGGGAATATAACAAAGCATCTGACAGAATCAGATGTTTATTTAAAAAAAACAAAACAAAAAACACATCCCTTATAAAGAATTTTTTTTAAGGGAAACATTAATGTCAGTTGGACATTACTGATCACTTGCGCAGCTGGATACCATCAATTCTTCTACAACTGTGGGCAGAGTGTCAGGGAACTGGCAGTACTGGAAAAGAATGTGAATCTTCCCTAGCTGAGCTTTCCCAAAGCAATGGGGGTTAACAGGTCACGTGGTGACTGCACGGGCAAAAAGGATATATAGCGTACACCAGAAAAAGATAGGAATCAAAACTAGGAAGGGTTTTAAAAACAACTGTGGTCATTTCCAGAGTTTGCCAGTTAAGAACTGTTCCTTGTAGTACAAACCAGATTTAATCAGAACATTTGTTGTAATTAGTAGTTGTGAGTATCAATAACTCTGAAAACAGGATTGTATTTCCTGCTTTCTTCAGACTCTATTCTGCACTGAGCCATAGCTATGCCCGGAGCCCCGCGCTGAGAGCGCACAAAGACTCTTTCATCTAGTGAAGGGGAAGTGGCATGTCTGTGAAGCATGGACACCTTGACCTCTAGTACACTCCTGCCTCCACCAGCAGTGGCCAAAAGCTGTGGCCACCTAACTGCTCTCTAATGTCCCAGATGAGGCACCTACTAGTACCTCTGCACTGTGAAATCCCCTGTGGCAAGCACTGCTCAGAGCTGCTGTCAGCCCCTTTGGACTTCTTCAGGCAAGCATGGTGAGGAAGGACGCCCATCCCTGCCTGTGCTATAGATGTAAGGTGGGTAAATGGGTCAGCTCAGTTACCCCATGTTTCTGGCCAACAAAAGCATTTAAGCAGCATCTGCAAAAGCGCACAACTTGGACCAAGCAGAGGTTGCTTTCCAGGAGATCAGATTTACTTTCTAATACTGGGAAAATTGGAATGTAATTTCCTTTTTCTCTTTTGTTTTCACCAGGCATTTTTCTTTAAAAGAGCTGACACTTTTTGTAAGAAACCTGTGAATTATTGCTTAAAATTAGGGTTATATCTAATACTTGCAAATCTCAGTATAAGCTGACATTGGACATGTTAATATATTTACCCCATTCTAGCATAGTAAAACATGGGGTTGCAATTCCCATGAATATTTAAAGGACATCTCTGGAGTAATTGGTTTTGTGCCCTCAAGGGAAAAGGTGAAGGAAGAAGGAAAAAAACCCAGAAGAGTGTTACTGTTTCTGTACTGATTCATAGGGCAGTTTGCAATCAAATCTAGCATTGTAGTGATGACAAACTTATTAGAGCTAGAAGCAAAGAAGGCAGGAAAATAAGAGGCTTTTTTTTTTTTTTTTTTTTAAAAATGTTTTGCTAAAAAGGAGGACTGCAGTCAGATTCACATTTAAGCTGATCCTAAGTTCCTTGTCCCCATCCTTTTAAGGGGGCACTTTCCTGAGTCCATTTATCCTTGAAATACTCAAGGTTTGTATTTTGAGTAAGGTGCTGATCCAAAACATGTAAAGGTGGTAGGAAAAAAAGCCTTTGACCTCAGTGGGCATTGAATCAGGCCTTCATGTGACTGGTAATCCATAGCCTTCAGCCTGTATAACTCTGTTTGAAAGAAGTGTTAGTTCTCTGAGGTACAGTCAGCCAAGGAGGTATAAGATGCTCTGTGCTGTGTGTTTGCAATTTATCCTTCTTGTCAGCCAACATCTCCACTGCTGAAGGCAATGGAGATGTTCCTACATGAGCGGTGGAAAGGCATCTAGCTGTGCTTTGCAACTGCTACTTCATGTTAAGCTGTTACCAGATAAAGAATTAACCCAGGCTCTGTTGTGACATACCCCAAATCTGAACCCAGGGTTACAGTGCTATGTTTAAACAAGCACAGGAAAGGATCTAAAGACGCAATGACCCCAGTGAATGGGGGATTATTTTTTTCCTAAATGGAAAGGGGAATGTCAGAAGATCAGGTTACTTGTGTCTATCAGCGTGTTTTTGCTGCCTGGTGGGTCAGCTGGAGTTCAGGCTCTCTGAACACCATGGAGGTGGCTCCAGAGCAGTTAGCACTTCAGCAGTTCGTAGCTCAGGTGGCCTGAACTTGGGATGGATTTCATAGCATGTGTGAAAGCCAAAAGCTTCTTTTACTGTTAATTCAATAAAGAAGAGTGAACCACTGGGTAAGTCTCTGGAAGGTAGACTAAATCAAGTTAATCTGTTATATAATAACTTTTTAATGTGGTGAATTAAGGTGACGGCAAGATGACTGTGTTTAATTCTCCAAATAATTACTGGTGGGTACTGACATTAAAGATGGGAGAGAGCAAGTTAATTTCTGTTTGTTGTTTTCAACATGTGCCAAACTCTTACTTCACACCAGTGAGGGAAGGCTAGAATTTGTGTATTCCATATGCATGAAGTAACAGTTGGCTCAAATCACTGAGGGGAGAAAAATAAAAACCACAAAAGCCCAGCAACCCAAACTGTCACTTGCTGACAATTTCTTGACTCTCACTGCTTAAATAAATTAGAGAGGCCTCACACAGGCTATTGCACCTGAATAAACTTTGGTTTCTGATCCTCTTTGAGGCAAATAATTTGCTGAGACAGCAATGCTAGCCTCAGTTTTCCAACCTACTCTTTTCTCCTTTTGGGGAGTGCCATCACAGACAGTCCCAGAGTGAGATGAGAAGGAAGAGAGCACCTGACTCAAGTTGGGCCCTTCTACTAAGGCTCTTGCTCATGAAAAAGCAGCTGTTCTTCTCCACTGCTAGAGCTGGAGGTGCTACAGGGACTCTGCATGGGTAACAATGTCTGTCCTGCTTGCGGCGACTCTCGCGTTGATCAGGGTAATGGAATTTATATCCTCCCTTCACCAGCATTAATGAATTTGCCCCAGAACAACTGGAGGAGTCTGTATCTGCACAGTCCACCTCTAACTCTACAAATCGTGCATGTTCAGGTTGTCCTGGGGTTTCTTTGGCATTTGGGCTACGGCTGTCCCTGAGGACACCACCAGCCCTCCCTGTCAGTGACCACAGGCCTAACTTCTTCCATAGGAATAGATACTTGCAGGCACCACTGCCCAAGTGAATATACACTATGTATAAAAATACTATGCGAGTAAATATGTATGTTTATTGAGAGTAGAAACATATATCTGATATAACACATGAAAGTGCTATATACTGCTCCTACATGATTTACCCTCTTGCTATTTGGTGATTGCCCTTTCTTTGTTTTCTCTAATTTGTGTACTGGAAAGAAGATGAGCTTAGGCTATAACTTTAGAGCCTAGAAAGCATGTAATGACACTGGGCAAGTTCATATCAAGAGTTAATTTCTGCATGTTTTCTATCAAATCACTCCAGAATCACACACACAAATACTTTTCTTCTATTTTATTGTTGACTAGAATATTACTTGTAAGCCAAAGCTTGCTTGTTGAAATTACTTTCTCATTTTCTTTTTAAAGAAAGACATTGGTTTTGCAGTTTGACATGTTTCTTGTTTTCAGACTGTGTTGATTATCTGTATGGTTCACTCCAGGCTTCCTGTGACTGACAGCTTGTTATCTCACCTTATGAAAATCATGCATGACTTCTGGGAGCCATTGATCAAAAGGGGAAAATATACTGAGATACTGGTACTTTTTACCTAATTAACCGAGTTAATGGCTGTTCAATGAACCTATTAACCACTTGAAGTGACTTGCATCTTTACAGGTACAATACTGCATGGTCTTTCTCTGCAATATTTAAATGGCAAATGCTACCCCTGTGAGGTGTCCCAGCCCAGCTTCTCCTCTGGTTTCCTGTTTCCCAGGTACAGCTGGTCTCACTCATGTCCTGTGCCTCCAGAAGCAATGGCTGCAGGTGAACATGGCGGCCTCCTCTCATTTCCATCCTCTGACAATAGCTTCAGTTCAAGGTTCATGCTAGTCAGTACTTAAGCACACTCTTAGCTCTAAGCGCTTCATTCCTCTCATTTTATTGATTAAGGATGGATTTAAGTGCTTATTTGCAGTCCATGGCTAGCCAGCACTTCAACAGTTTCTTTTCCAGTAGCTAGATAAGAAAAAAAAATTAGGAGCCAGTCCTGACAGTCCTGCCCTTGGGGAATGGTTTGCTTTCTAGTAGTGATGGGCAACACCATTGAAACCTTTCGTGATGCCCTGAAGTGGCAGGGGGTATGGAGCATCCTGCTTCTTACTGGGAATGGAGGAAAAGTGCTCCCCAGAAGCCTGGCCCTGAGCTGCAGATAAAGGGGAGATGGAAAGCTTCCCCCCACTTTCTATGGTTGTGGCCCACAGGCAGCACCACACTCTGGGGCAGAACTCATGGTAGGAGCACAGCTGGGGAGTCTGGCCTTCCTGCCACAGCCACAAAATCTCACTTCCCCAGCACAGATCTGGTGGAGGCAGACCTGCCCTATATCTTCAAAATCCTGTATCATCACCCCCAGTCACCCACATGAATCTGTTCCCTGCTGTGCCTCCTTCCACGATCAGCTTACCCTTAAGAGTAAAGAATATGGATGCTTAAGGGCAGGTCAGGAAGCAAAAAGAGAGAGGAAGTACATCATTAGCTCATGCCCTTTGGGTTCTGACTGACTTATTAAATCTAAGCACTTTGTCCAGACTGGGAATCAGTAATAAGAAATAACCAATCACAAAAGTAAGAGAAAAATAAACAGGCCACATTCATCTGGATGGCAGAAACTCTCTGTGGGGATGGTGGCACAATGAAATGTGCTGAAGTGTGGCCAGTTAGACTCTGCTTTTTCACACCTGTTCCAGCACAGATGAGTATAGAAGCTATACTTGTCCTGGGAGGAGGGGTTGAAGGGTGGCGTGTAGTAATCTGTCTCAGACTGAGACTTTTCATAGAGCTTTTGGCTGGTATTTGGAAGTATTCTTGGAAGCTTACAATCGTCTCATTTTGCTTGTATTGGTGTGCATTATCATTTGTATTTATGGCAATGAAAAAGGAGGTTGGCTTAGGGCTAGCTGTCACTGGCTTCCTGAGAATTAGACAAGCCAAACTAGTAAATGACCTTGACCAGCTGGCAAACCTCAGTCTTGCCCCCTGTATTCCATAGCTGATTGAATCCAGCCAGTTTCCAGCTCTGGCAGCTGCTGGGGGAGAGTGGACTACTATGTCCACCAGAGCCTTGGCAGAGCTTCAGCTGTAACCAGCTTTATTTAAAGGCTTATTTTGAACATACGATAGAGCATATTCTGCTCTCGGTTATACCAGGTGTAAATATGACATAAGTTTCTGGCCATGCTCCAGCCCTTTTGTGCTGCTGCAGCAACAAAGGCAGTGGAAAAACTCTGCTCACCGACCAAGTGTGAAGAGGTCCTTCTGCAAAGGAGTCATCTGGCTTGGGCAGCCCCTGCCCCTGCTCTACTCCTCATGCTGCCAGCGCAGCGGAGCATCCTTGGGACCGCAGTTGCTCAGAAACTCTGGGCTGCCAGCGTGGCCCCTGGCAGGCCTGAGTGGCACGGCTCTGCCGAGGAGCCCTGCGACTGCACTACCTTGTGCTGATAGCCACAGACGAGCTGTGTTCTTGCCTCTCTGCTTCTAAGAAGTGTGGCCAGCAGGCATGGCTGATTGCATGCCACCTGCTGTAACTGAGAGCAGAACTGAGCTCATCTGCTGATATGGGGCTTTTAAGTTGAGCATAGCTAAAAATTGTCAGGTTAAGTTGGGAGAAGGGACTCTAGTCGACCTTGGGAGACCCTCTTTCTGAACATAGATGGTATCTATTGTCATCCTGCTTCAGAAAGCCTTGTTGTGCAAACCCCTGGCTCTTTAGCGATCCAGTGAACTGTCAGACAAAAAAGAAAGCATCATATGTCATTCTGGGTATGTACTTGCTGTGAATAAATACAAAGATCTATTCATTGCTCCTAGTGCTCACATAACTGACAGATTAAATCACTCTCTGGCTGTGAAGATGATGGTGGTCCAATAGCTAAGGCTGTCTAACACTTTCCATTAGATGGCCTAGTTTTTGATTGTTCATAATCTTGCCAGACTTTCGCTGTTTGAGCTGAAATTTCCCATGCCGTGTGTCACCACAGACTGAATTTTTGTGTGTGGAAGGACCTACATGAGCAGTCATGGCATTTCCAAGCTCGTGAGTCATCCTGTTCCCTGAAAAGTCACTTGAACACAAATTTTCAGAAACTAACTGTGTGTATCTCCTTTTCTGAGTGACCAGGAAAGACATTCAGAGCTAGATGCTCCCCAAAGGTTAGCGCTCAAGCTGACGTTGGGCTCGTAGCTAAACTGAGTGCAAGGGAGTCCATATCTGAAACTCACAACCTGATAGATATTCTTGACAGTTTTAATCTTTTCCTTATCTTTTCCAGAGTGACAAAATCAGCGCTTGTCTTATAAGAGGCAGTACTTTGATCCTTTGATGTACCTAGTCCCCTATTAAAGCCTGTGTTGTTGACAAAGGTTGTTTTGAGCAGACTGAGATTACATTACCAGGGTGCAGTTTAGGAGGGTGGCTTTGATGGCTTAAGGCTGAGCATATCTCAGGTTTGACTGTGTATGACTACTTATAGCTCTCTTCAGTCTACCCTTTACCTTCTCCGCTACTGCCCATCTGCCATATCCTGGACCAATGTTCCCTGTTCAACAGCATCAGGACCAGATTTTTAGATCTCTGTGCTGCTCAGAGAAGCAGTCTGAAGTTGAAAGCTCCTGGGGTTGAATGAGCTCGGCAACCTTTAGAATGGCTTTTCTTTGGTCCGTTTAATCCACTTTTTTCYACTTCCCGCCCATATTGGAGAAGTCAACAGGAAGAGCTTTCAAGCTGAACTGAGTTGCCCCAGGTGGGGTGCTTGTGCTGGGAGCCCAATGGGAGGCCACTAGTTGACCAGAATTGGTGGCATGGGTGAGGGTCAGGAGTAGCATGGGGTTTAGCAGACAAAAGATAACTTTGAGGATGAATTGGTATTCATGAAAGTAGTATTCACCGATGACAATTCAACTGCAGATTAGAGGAACTGTGTTCAACGTAA
The DNA here is from genome assembly GCF_003343035.1 of Apteryx rowi. NCBI lineage: Eukaryota > Metazoa > Chordata > Aves > Apterygiformes > Apterygidae > Apteryx > Apteryx rowi. The sequence continues at coordinate 947,418 of NW_020447841.1, read as the reverse complement.
TGCAGCCTATATAACCCTTTTCCTACGAATATTTTTATTAGAGGGAGTTTTACAAGACCCTAGGAAGGACCTCCAACTGCCACAGGAATCTGAGAAGACTTGTGTTAAAGTCACTAGAGGAGTTTTGCTCTAACCATTACGCAAGCCAGAAAAAAAATCCAGATCTTAATAAAAATTCCCTTTGTACTATGTTTTCCAAAATGAGCATCAATGAGAGTGGCAGGATCTAGGAACTGTCTAGAGATAGACTTTACACTCGCCTAGGATAATTTTATTTAACTAGTCATGCTACAGAACCTTCAGATGAAAGGTACAATTAGAGCTTGCTTTGAAATACTTGAATTACGATTAAACTAGATAGCTTGGGTCCGGCTAGTAACATCATTCCAGGAGCACAGTGTTCAGCATAGCATGCAAAAAATACCTATTTATTGTACTCAGCTTTTATGGTGGGTTTTACAGTTGTGCCATGTTTTGTAATGGCATTGCTATGGTATTAGCAGTACCTTAGCTGGCTAGTTCAAAGCTAGTCAGGTATGTCAATGCCATGCTGCAGTTTTAATAAGGTCTGTGGTAGAGATACACCTGCAGTCAGAAATCATCATCATCTTGCTCTGCCAACACCATGTAATATTCTGCATAAATCCTCAAGCCAGACCTTAGGAAATGAATCTGGCTCCTATAAACATTTTTAGGAGGAGGAAGCAAAAATATTTGTGTGACCTGCCAAGTCTTTTTCTCCCATAGGTAGGACTTCATATGTGGGTGTTTTTTTCCCTTTGTGATAGTAAAAGTCCTTTTATTTTTCTACAATGGAAAGACCATCCATTATATAGATCAAACTGAACAGTAAACTGCAGATGTCTAAGTTTCCATTATAAACTTGATTTTATTCCTGTTCCTCGCTTTGCCGAAATTAGCCCAGTACATCTAAAACTTCACAGGCATAATCTTATTCTGGGATAGATTTTCTGGAAGAGTTGAAGGAAACTGGACAAGGTGTTTAAGAGATATGATGGCTAAAAAAATGAGATCATCTGCTTGAGATTTTCCTAAAGACTTTTTGGCTTGTCACATCCTGAAAATTCCTTTACCTAGAGATTCAAAAAATATTTTAAATCTGTTGGTCTTGGCTAGAATTGGTGCTTTTGAGTAGTTTTGGGCTGTCTGGTGACAGAATTATTTGGTTATTGAAAGCAGTTTCTGCCTCTGTGTGTGTGTGTCTTTATGCGCTTTGTGTACTTTGGAGATCTTAATTCCACTAGTCAATTCCAATGTGCTCATAAATTTGTAATGGCATATGTAAGGTTTCTAAACAACTCCACGTGCATCCTAAACATACACACTCCTTCTCTAAAACTAGTCCTATCTCCATGTTCTGCTGCCCAAAATTCTTACCTGGGTGTTTCCTAACTCCCAATCCAATCCATGCTGAGGCTGACAGTGTGGTTATAGGGTCACCTCCGCATGATCCCTGGAGACCTCTTCCAAAGGCAACAGCATTCAGATCTCATAGATCTCATTCTAGTGTTCTTTCTTCAGTCACAAAAATCATACCTGCCATGATCTGTGTCAATGTCACTCTCTGATGGCTGCGAGCCACAGACAATGATATTTAAGTCAATATTATTTTTCAGCATTTATGTTTTGTGGCTTATTTCTGCTTTTATGACAAAACAATTTCTGAGGCCGAATGTTGTTATTCTTAAAGAGGATTTATTTCAAAAGATATGCTTGAGGCTTTCTCAAAATTGAGTCATTTTTAAAATGTTTCTTGAAGTGTGACCAAAACCAGAGGCAAACAGAATCACTAGACAATTTTGAAAGTCTCTCATTAAATAAGAAGAATGTGACATCTGGAAATGGTATGGATGTGCTATACCGTGCACTAATGCAGCCTCCTGGGATAACTGCTTACATGCTGCATCATCCCCTTTGCTTATACAGAAAGTCATGGAGTAGCAACGTCAACAGTAATGTCCATATCAGTGACCGTAGGACATTGGCCATGTCCCGTAAGACCTGATTTTCAGTCAATAGTGTTACCAGGTCTTACCGTTTAAGTCTTGATCTTCCTCACTGCGTTCCTGACTCTAGCTGTTTTGTTGTTGTTGAAGTTAAGTCCCTGACCTACAAATTAGCTGAGCCTGTGAGTGTATTTGGGGGGAGTATGACAATATGTTTTCTTTGTTCTTTATTCTTCCCTCAGCATCTGTTCATGGCCACTATCTGAGACAAGCTGGAGGGCTAGATGGACCTTTGTTCTGACTCACTGTGGATGCTCTTACACTGTGTTCTCAGTGTCTACAAAAATAGCTCATTATTTGCTGAAAACAGGGCTAGATAGTCACTTGGTCATCTTAAAAAAAACTCTTAACAATCTTTTGTGTGTGTGTGTGTGTGTGTGTGAAGAAGCTCAGGTATCTCTGTGCTCCAGAGCTAGGACTTGAACCTTAGGGGAGACATTATCTTGGGGCCAGGGATATGCTTTTTTCCCCACTCTGGATCAAATCTGTTCACTTCTGGCCCTTAACAATCTCAGTTTGAACATGCTCAGTAGAAACGTGATAGGATTTTGCACTTGGACCCTATTGGCAGTGAGCATGCTTTGACAGGACTGAACAGGAGATGCCTGGTTGTAGATTGCTCTATCATGCAGCAGAGGAACTGAATGCAGCACCACTGTCCTCCTGGGAGTGCGAATGGCTATTGTCCTCTGGGATGGAAGCAGAAAGTCTGCCTGCCTGACTGGACAGCAGAAGTGAGAAACAAGTTTTTAGGGTGTTTCAAGAGGGAAGGTGGCTTATGATGGCAAGAAGCTGAGATGTAAAACTGATATCCAGATGGACTAGGGAAAACTGAAATGTGGCTGGGTCAAGAAGAGTCCAGGGAGATTACAATGAGAAGAGGAAAGGCTTATAATAGGGAGAAAGAAGGATGATTTGTGATCTCAGAGAAAACTTCCCTGAGGACCTGGAGCAGAGCTCAGGCTTTCTGTGTTTTAGCAGTCCTTGGTTCTTGGCTGTGCAACCCACTGGTGAGGAACCTCTCATCTCTGCACAGATACTGCATAGATTCATCAAGAGATTCATCAAGATTCATCATAGATTCATCAAGAGATAGGCTTTCACTGGAGGGGATCTGGAGAAGTCATTTACTCCACCCTTCTGCTTCAAAACCAAAGCCAGTTATAGTCATGTTAACCTGAGCTATGGTATCTTGCCTTTGACATTAAGATCCCATGTGTAATCTAAATCTCTCATGCTGTAATTCATATATGCTGGGTTATACTTCTTTATGTTTTAGTCTTTTTGATCCATCCACCAAGAACAGATTATTTTCCTACTCTTTGCAACAGCTTTTTACATGCTTGAAGACTATTATTAAACCTCTCTCCTCCTTTCTTCCCAAATGTCTCTTCTTTAGGCAAAAATATCCCAGTTCTTGCAGTCTTTCCTCATGTTTTCTGGACTCTGCCCATTCTTGTTGATCTCCTCTGGCCTCTTTCCAACCAGTCCACATCTTTCTTGAAGTGCAGGACATTGTCTACTAGGTGAGTCTTTACCAGTGGGGAGTGGACCAGAAGGCCTCTTTCAACTATCTTGAAGGCTCTTTAGACACCTCGACATGATATTTGCCTTTTCTGCAAAAAAACCATAGCTTTGCCATTCATGTTCAGCTTGTGATCTATTGCATTCCATCCATTTTCGATGACTTAATTTATCAAGACCATTTTAAATTCTGATCCTGTCATCCATCATATTTGCAGCCCTTTGTAGCTCCATCTGCAAGTTTAATTATCATCCTTCATATTACATCATCTATGCCTTCAATAAAAACGTCAAATATAACTAGATACATGCCCAAGACTCACAGAATTCCTTGCAGAATGTGTATTTTGATAATTATTATTGATAATTACTCTGTGGATACAATTATCTAACCAGACTTGACCCCCTGCCCCTTCCTACAGCAGTTTCATTTATATCATGATTCACTAGCTTGTTTACGAGGATATTATAGGAAATAACATTAAAGACCTTGCAAAAAAAAAAAAAAAAAACAAGCTATATGATATCTGCGGCTTTCCCTGTATAACAAGATCATTTACCCTTTCATAGACAGAAATACTAGTGTGACTGAGTTTGTTCTTGGCAAATCCTTATTAGCTGCTACTCATTTCTTTCTTTTCTTCTAAAACAAACAGATAGTACACTAAAATTTTCCTGGAGATTGAAATTAGATTTACTAAATTATAAATCTCCTTTATAAAAAGGCAGGCATTAGGTTCATTTTGCCCAGTTTGTAATCCATCCTCCAGAAGATCTCAAAGATAAGCAAATGATATTCTGACATCACTTCATCTGCCCTTTAAGTCTCCTAAAGTGAAGTTGATCAGGCTCAGGCAATTTGAAAATATCTAAATTAGCTGGTTACTTTCTAAGCAGGTTTACTTATTTTAGGCTGAAATTTTAAACCTTTATCCCTGGTACTAATTGCACTGTCTGCTTGCTGTTGACTTTTTTAGTAAAGACTGATTAAAAAGAAAGAGAGATAGAGAGAAAAAGAAAAAAAAGGAGCATTAAACTCTTTGGCTATTTAATGTCCTCTGCTGATAGTGTCCACTATCTTTGAGTTGTGGTCCAAACTTTCCTTTGTTTCCTTCTTACAGCTGTACTCATTTCTCTTCCTTTTGCTAAGTAAGTGTTGCTAGTTGCAGCTTGTGCACTTTGTCTTTATGGCTGGTAGACAGACAGACAGACAGACASACACACACACGAGTGGGGCATTGTGCTGGGTTCTCAATCATCTGACCTAGTCTCTGTTTAACAGACACAATTCTCTCTTACGCTCGAGAACAATTAAAAAAACTGTGAATTAGCAGACTTCTACTGAATTTCCTTGCCTTCCTCTGAACTGGTGTGGTTTTGCACTTGGTCTCTTAATAGCATTTCTTGAAGAAACTGACAGCTCTCCTTAGTTTGTTTTTCCCTTAGACTTGCCTCCTATGAGATATTCCCTACTCATTCTGAGTTTATTGACATCTGCCTTCTCAAAATCTAGTGCTGTCAGTCTCTCAGTTGGATCAAGTGGCAGAAGTTGACACTATATTCAGTGCAGCACCAATTTTTTATAAAATGTCATATCTGGCAGTATACTTTGAGTCATATGCTATGCTGACCTCTATTTAAGTGCAAAACTGCCACTCAGCTGAAGAAGATAGTGACAATTTGAATATGTATTAGCTGTTAAGGTTTAGGATGCAATTCAAAACTTAGAACAAAGAACAGGAAGAAAAACGTAACTGCAGAAAAACCTTCTGTAAGGCATTAACAGCTGCCCTTATAACAGACCTCATTCCACGTGAGCAGAGTTAACTGTGCTGATGAAATGTTTAGAACTCAAATTCTTTGTGGTAATAAATAATGTGTATGTAATGTGTAAATAATAAATAAATAAATAAAGGGACATAATGACCTGTGATCTAATTCATTTACTAAAAAACTAACAATTTTGTTGATAAGCAGCTGTTTCATGGGGCGATGGGCAGACAGCAAGACTGCAATGGGGGAGAGAAAGAAAAAAAGCACTAAGCTTTACTTGAAGCAAGAATTTCTGATCAGACCACACTGGGACTATGCCTTGTAAGAACAGTGACAGAAGCTCTTATCGGTATCTATACAAAAACAGTAAGACCTCAGGTTCTACAAAAAAAGTCTAATATTCCTTAGTGTTGGTTGTGAGCACTTAATGGATCCTCTCACGGCCTGACCTCTTGACATCAGTAGTTCAACCAAGTCTGGTACTCACACTGCAAAGCCTTCCTGTTACATAATTATTTTTACTGATAATATTAAAATGCAAGTTTCTTTACTATCACTTCAAGTACATTTGGATACCCTAAGCAATGAAAGTTAATTACCAGTAACCAAATCTCAACTATGATAAAATATTTTGAGAGTTGTAAACTAATCAAAATGCGGGCATCATAATGGGAACATGATATTGGAAGACAGAGGAGCAGGCGTTGGCCTATAATCAATGTACTGGTGATGCTATAGTGAAATCCACATTCTTCAATCACTCCAAGTTACATACTGCAGAGAATGAATGTGCAGTGTCAACACGCTATCTAGTGGTTGTATCAACTATGACATTAGTCCTGAATTCCTTTTACTGTTCTTGTGAATTGCTTGTATAAAAAAATACCTCAGATGAAATCAAGACTTGTAAGTCTGTAACAATTCTGTAAAGAATCTAAGATATTTTGAGGTTATAGGTGATTAACAAAAATAATAAAAAAGTACTAAAATCTGTGTGAAGCTGCAGACAATCTTTTGCTGTGAAATTCTGGATAGTCATTCTTGTGATTAATAATATTCTGATGGCCACTGGATAAACAGTACAGATTTTTGTCTTTCATGTGCAGAGTATGTCCCAGATGACTAATAAACAAAGGTCCTGGTTCTCAATAGCTCAAGAAGCAGAGTCCTTTCAAATGTTTTCTTTAGTTGCTATACTATATGATATTTTGTGAGGTAAAAGATGACAATCTCGATACTTTACAAAACCACGTGTAGTTTACAGTAATGCAAGGCCAGATGTGTTCCACACTAATAGGGGGAAAAAAAATTCCAATGCTCCCCCTCACTCGCCCCCCCAGGATCATAGACTAGGAAGAAGAGGTGTAAATCATGCAACAGGCTTCTGGTTTTCTGTTTCTGCCAGGGATGCAGTTGACCTTCAGTAAATCATACCCCCTTCTGCTTAATTTTTCTTATCTGTGAAACAGAGAAAGTATTACTCCACAGARGCAAAAATAGTTTAGTTCATGAGTAATTCTGTTGCAAAGATCCACTTTTATATATATATTAACTATAATTATATAAAAWATATATTTATATATGTGTATGGTATTTTCAATTTTATATGACTGGTACCAGTTTATTTAGGGTACTATGTGAGCTACAGATAGCACATAAACTTCTTATATTTTTAAAAATGAAAGTCTGCCTCACCAGGACTCTCAGAGATTTTGCCCTTTCCTACCTATTAATTGAGAAATCTCTCTAGACAGCTTTCATCCCATTTACCTTTAAGTACACTTCAATTAAATATGTGTATTTGTTTTAGGAGGCTGAGTAAAGACATGATGCTGCAGGTTCCAGCTTGGACAGGATTTCTTGAACTGTTCTATCTTTCTAGGAAAGCAGAAATACTGATTTGGTATTTCTTCAAGCATTGTGAAATGAAAGGTCTTGAATTTGTTCTCCATTTTAGGTAAATAATTTCTGTATTTGATATTGTTCTGACTTGTTAAAAATTCAAAATAGTTGGAAAAAAATGTTGTCCACATTACCTATATTTATTGTAATTGTTTCTGATATAGAGCTTCTATTGTGCATGTCATTTACTACATAGTATAGTTTGAGAAAGTTGCTGGACTAAGTTTAAAGATTTATAGCTCAGTCTCTAAGACCAGGTCTGAGCCATCTCACGGCCATCTCTGAAAAACCATGATTTTTTCAGAACAGTGCAAAAATGTCAGTTTCTTGGTCTGGTTCTTTCAGCTGAAATAAATCCAAGGCTCAGAAGTTTATGGAATAAACGCATAATAGTTGTCAGGTTTATGGACAACCTGCTTTAAATGCTCAAAGCTGAGGAGCTTAACCTCCTTTTCCCTCCTACCCCCAAGCATTTTCTCTACTTACCTTTGATTCAACATTCACTCTGGACTAATTACCTGATAAATGGTATTACAAAAATGCTTTGAGAAAAACACTTAGCTGTTTGTTTTTAGATTACTGCCAGTAACAGAGCTAGGCTTAGAAACACGACAGAAAATTAGATACACTCCTTTCCAGAACTTCCTGCATTACACTTCCAGCTCCAAATTGCATGAATCCCAACTTTTTAATTGCTGTACAGCCAGCACAACCCTGACACAAAGTGTCAAAATAATTAGGTATTACAAGAAAAAAAGAATCAGACACTCAACATACATTGCACAAACATTTAAACAAAAGAAATAATTTTTTACAAATGTATTTCTCTTGTATAAGAATAATTTTGTAAAGAAAATAGCTCTTTATACATTTTACAGAAATATGCTAACATTTAGATTCTCTATTCATGGATAATGATTGAATGTAATTTAAGATTTTGGTTATGCTTTATAGTTACCAAATATCAGTAAAGCAACAACACATCACTTTAATATCCTTAAGCTTCTGGACTTATCAAGTATTGAGTCAACACAGTGAAAACATTCCTAGGACCATGTTCATCTGTAGACATTCAAGTATCTTGAAACTGTTAGTTATGAAATACTTTTGTATTTTTCTAAAAGTAATACTGGAATTTAAGTGTCAAGGAATAGGAATGTAAACCTCAACAAGACAGCATTACTTTCTCACTTAGATTATCCTGCTGGCTAATACTGTAAGAACAAATTTGAACAGAAGGTTTTATACTAAACCAGTTTACTGTTAACATGACCTTCAAAACGAGATAGCATAAGCTACTCTAGTAAATGCTATAGAGCATTAACAAACATATAAATGTAATAAAAACATTTTAATTTTCTTTAAAAAAGACCATTCAAAGAGAAAAATCCAGTAAAATACTACACTATAAAAAGTAAATCTGTGAAGGGTGGGAAGAAATTGAGAAACATGTACACATATTTATATATAAAATGTAAGGGTATGCTAGGAAGTACATAAATTTAAAAAAATACTCAATTTCTTCAAAGACAGTGTTGAAGTCCACATGGTATCATGTAGAGCTCAAGTATAAACCACATTCAACACATACTTTTCTCTACAAATGCTGTTTCAAGCACTTGTACTTATATGCAAATTTCCTTTGAAAATGTGTGTGAAATACGGAAATGTCTCATCACAATACAACTATATGTAGTCATGTTCTCTTGCTTTCCAGATATTTTGTACATTTAAATAAAAGATGCAAGCAAATATTATATAACCTAATGACAGAAAACTGAAATTTAGATTATATATGATCTATTAAGTATTCATACACAGCTACCTAAGAGTTTGCCAGCTGTAGCCTATGTGAGTACTGTTGATGTTTTCATGCTTCAAGATTCAAATGTGTAGCTACATTTAGTCAAACATGGCTCTCTCTCACTCTGAGTTAGCTAGTCTCCTAACACATACAATTTTTAAATAAATTCAGTTGGAATTGATGCACCTCTCCTTCTCAAAAGCATTGCAGCACAAAGGTTGATACATGAGACAGTAATGAATCACATTTTACTGGGTCACATTTCCACATAGCTAGAAGGAGAAACAACCTCCTTGAAAAACCTTATTCCAGTGATTTTGCAAATTCTGCATAGTCAATGTATCCATCATTGTTCTTATCATCATCTCTTAAAACATCATCTATTAGACTAATTAGTTCTTCTTCTTTCATTGCCTGGGTATGCTCACCACCTTCCTGGAAAAACAAAAACCACATTAAACAGTTTAGCAGTTTCCCACCTAGTGGCACATGAGAGATTACTGATAACTAGTTGCTTGCATTGCAAAACATTCTTGTTACTTAAATCTTGTTCCAGCTTACCATTCAACATCAGTTCACAAACATGTTGGCATATTACATAGATATATTATTGATACCAGAGGCATTTGCTATAGAAAAAGAAACTTAAGTTCAAAACTTACTAACTTCAGGTTGGCAGTCCCTCTACTGAAGGAAAACTGAGGTACAGCCAAGGGGCAAATTGTGGCTATGTAGAAAACAGTTGTCTTATTCTCTTTGACTGAAAACGTTCCCACATAGGAATGCATTATATAGTGCATGTTTTTAAAAGCAGTTAGGCTTTGGGGTGTAATCACCTTAACTCTCCTACTTTCCTAAATAGGAATTTCTTAAGCCTACAGAATGGTATAACTCTTTTCATAAAGCACAATTCTGCCTTCCACTGTATGCCTCAGACATCTTTAACTAGAAAATATGCTTTTGCTAAAGGCAAAAATTTGTTAAGCAGTTTGTATTAGGACAGTGCCAAATTAGGCACCAAAGTTTTGTGTAATTGTTTATACCAATATAAGGAACTTTACTAGATGCAAGCTATGAACCAAAGTTCTTTGGACTTCAAAACAAACACTCTGTATCCACTGAATTACAGTTTATATTCTTAGCCAAAAAGATCTAAAAGCTAAATAGCAGAGTGTAGTGATAGGTACTAATCTAACACATGTACTATTAATTTGGATCTTGATGTAGCACAGACCCTGTAGTTTCTACATAGTACAGAAACCTCTTCCTATGTGTCAGAACCTGCAACACAGAGTTTGACAGAAACAGACTAGTGGAAAAAAAAAGCAGGTTAGGTACACTGTAGCTTAACTTCAGCGTAATTCTTAGCATCATCTCTTAGGAATAAAGGGGTCAGCAGGTAATTATTCTTTTCTTGGCTTCATATCCTTTGACATGGATGGACACAAGAAGTTACATTACTTTGAACTTCCAAAAGCTCACCAGAAGATAACATGTTAATATTATTTTCCCAAGAATAGTATCTTCCCACTTTGTCTTTAAATGATCCTAGTTGTAGTGAGTATTTGTATTTACAAAAGGATAACAAAACAAAGGCAGACCGTGATCTGTTCTCCCAATACTAAGTGTGTGCAAGAAGTTTTTCACAGTTTGCGTATCCATTGCAGTGACATTTCTGAGTTGAAAGCAACATCCTTAGAACTAGGAGTGGCACTGTATTGTATGCTATTTCCATAAGCTCTTATCAGCAATACTCCATCTGGGCCACAGTTTTCAAACTTCCCTTTCTCCTCTCCCCATCCCTGGCTATCAAATCATCTTTACTCTACAGGATGTAAAGGATGTAAAGTTTAAACCAGGATGGAGTCATTTTGGAACACTGCAATGTGACATGAAAAGCCATGATAAAGCTAGTACATTTATAAATCGAACCAAAACTAACAGAGGAAAAGGTCTCATTTTCAGGCAAAACTGCTTCATTGTGACTGTATTGCAACTATATTGTAACTGTTCTATTGTAAGCTGTTTTTAGAAAGTCAGTACTGTTTCCAAAGACACATGCTGTTACAATGTTCCACTTACCTCTTTGTGGACATGTGATATAGCAGCAGCAAGCTCTAACCCATCTAGCAAATTATTGCCATCATAATCATGCATTTTGAAGTAATGAAGCTGCAACTCTTGTGGAGACATCTCAGACTCTGGTTTCTCAATAACACCTTCCAAATGTTCCATGATGTGGCTAAGGAAAAAAAAAATCAATCAGTTAATATTTAATGCATTATTTACATCAACTTTAGTCTTTGATCAGGTAGTCAAATACACAGGCAATGCTGTATTTCTAAAAGTACACTGGACAACCAGGAGGACTGAAAGCTACAACTTTAAACAACCTTTGTACCCCCTTCATCCTAGTACGTTACAGGTGCTGTACTGGCCTTTGGAATGATTTAGATAGCTATTCCTCTTTCTTCTTGCCTACTTATAGTGGGTTATCAAAACAACTGAAGTAGTGCCCCAGATCTCCTTTTGGCTGTCTTTCAAAGCAAAGGAACTGGAGGAAGATCTTTCCCAGTAAAACATGGAGTATACTAGGGACTCTGTTTACTGATAACACTCTTTTTGTGTGTATAAAGAAGTAAATGAAAACAAAGCTCTTACTCTAACTGTTCAGAATAAAATTTTGTCCAGAGTACGTTGATCGAGGTAAGCAGGATTCCTGTAAGAAATTCTATATAGTATAAGTAGGGCTCAAGGCTCCAGGGAGACCTTTCTAGATCCAGTATCTCTAGTAAACTTATTGAACAAACATAGCTTGGTATCTGATTCCAGCTACTCATACAACATCCTTAGATGAGAGGGTGCCCTGGGCTTAAGCCCAACTCACGTAACAAGACTTAGAAGATAAGCAAGTCACTGGGAAGTAAAGTTCACATTTTCAGAATACGAACACATACTCTTTATCTTGTACCAGGTTCTTATCAAGCCGAATATTTGCATGTTGACTTTCTCCTACAGACTCCTCAGCTAAAGCAGAGATGAAGAAAGCAGCCAGAAGGGAGAACAGCAGATGTTTTCTAAAATTCTGTAGGGCCATCGTGATCTCCTAGAAAAAGGGAAATGGATGAAAAATACAATCTATTTCCTGCAGACTTATAGTGCTTAGAAACAACCCTACTAAGTTCTAGGATGCAAGAACTTATTTTTCCCTCAACATTTCAACCATTTAAAGAGCAGAAATTGAGAGGGCTCCAATTAGGAATTTTTATGAGGTTCTGTACTTCAAGGGAACACACAGTAAGTAGTCTTCAAAGAATGACTCTTTTCACACTGTGAATGTGCAGTGCCTAGCTGTCGGGTCTTCAACTACTTTCTAGTCAACTTCATGCCCGTTTCCCTCAGACCTGCCTTACAGTTATGGGAACAAAGGTTGCTTAGAGTATCAAAGTGGCTGCTTCTAACTAGTGAATTTATTAAGATTTCACGCACTGAACAACCTTATTTATAAAACTTGCAGTATTTCACAGTCATTGCAGCTTTTACTTCACAGAGAAGTAAAGCGTTAAAACACCAGGATAAAAACGCGTAGCAGACTGCCATATTGAAACCAGCAAAACAGCTGTTAGTTTGGGGTGGGTTTTTTTCCTTTTAATTTTTGTTATTTCCTTTCCCCCCCCGCCCCGCAGCCTCCGGGGGAGCAAGCCCCGGCGCCGGGCCCGTCCCGGGGCGCAGCCTGACAGCTGGCAGCCTAGTCGCCTCAGCAGAGCCGTTAAACCGTCGCCCCGGAGCGCCCGTTACAGCGGGCCCAGGAAACCCCCACCGGCGGGCTAGGACGGAGCAGCCGCCGCCCCCTAGCCGGGCGCCGGCCCGAGAGCCCAGGGCGCCGGCACCGACCGCCGCCGCGCCACGCACCCGCCCGCGGATGGCCGCCGCCGCCGCGCCGTCCCTCCCCGCGGCTCCAGGTCACGAGCAGGCAGTGCGGCGTTTGGGCCAAGCTGGCCACCATCCCCAGAGTCACCTCTGACCCGGCGCACGCGCGCAGGCACGCCACACCTCCCCACGCCCGCCCCGCCTCTCCTGCCTGCCCATTGGCTGCGCTGTGCCCCAGAGCTGGCGACATCACCGCTCTTGGAATTCCACGTGTAGCAATAACAAAGGGACAGGTGGCGCGGCCACCCCCCCGGGGGCGGGGCCTGCGTGGGCAGGGCGGGGCGAGCACGTGCGGGCTGCGGCGGCGCAACGTGCGCGGGGCGGGGCGGCCATTGGCTCGCTTATACCGGCGGTTAACGGTTTTCCTGCCCTCGCCGCTGCCGCCCATGGAAATGCACCGTCGCGCTGGGTCAGGCGGCGAGGCCGAGGTGCGGGGGAGCCACTGGCGGGCACCTCTGAGCGGGGTCCGGGTTAACACTGAGACAGATAGGAAGGGGTAGCATATATCTTACCCTCAGTGAGGGTTTAGAGGTGTGATTAATACTGGTTAAAACGCCTGGGATTATGATTCTTTTCCTGTACCAGTTTAACCTGTTTACATTTTTAATGCTCTCTAATGGGTCTGCAAAAATGTTACTTTAAGTATGAGAGCTACTCGCAGGACTGGAAAGTATGTGGAATTTTGTGTGCTTAGTTTATGTTATCTCCCATTCTTTCCCTTTTTGTGTCTTATTTCTTGTGCAGCACTGAACAGTGCATTCCAAGACTGATTCACTTGTTTTTTCCCTACTCCACTGCTATTTTGTAAATTACTATGCTCCTATTACTGTTACGTTCAGTAATTCTCTAAACTGCTTATTTTCTTCTTTTCCCCTTTTAACCAAATGTTGACTATCTAGTTGCTTTTACATTATACTCTAAATAGCGGTTGCTCTCACCTGTCAAGGGTATAATCCTCAGAGTTTACTGACTTCAGGAAGTGGTTCAGACTTTTTGGCCTGTTCCTGCTTTAATAGGAAGTACTTTTGTTATTACTATGTTAAAATCATTGTTAAAGAATTACGGTGTTTTTCAGAAACAGCTGACAGAAAATATGTGGTTTTAACTGACAAAACACCTTAGAGGGAGTAGCTAAGTAATAACGAACAGTGTCTTTGGCTCTTCCTTCAGAGGTCTGGTGTTTCAGGGCTTAGGTGAATGATAAAGGGGAATCTTTCTTACGCTCCCAGTCTCTGCTTGCTGAGCCCAGGCAGTTGCTAGCCTTGCACAACATGGATGTTGCTCTTTGACAGATTAAGATGTAGTAAACTTCATGTAACAGAGATAATAGCAGTGTTTTTCAAGCTGTGGCTCGCAGAGGCCTGCAGGCCAAGCGTCACACTGTGACAAGTCTGTGAAGACAGCTAAGAAAAGCACATCTGCTGTCAGGGCTCTGCATCTCTGCCAGACTGCTCTAGGGATCGGGAACTCAAAATGAATAAAAYGGCTCCTGTTTAACAGCTCAGGCTCCATATCGATAAGAGGGGCTATAGTGGGAGACAGCGCAGACCAGCGCGGGAGGCAGAGCGCCCTTGGTGGGGTGGCGGAGGGCCGGGACAGCTTTCCAGCCCCCTGTGCCGCGGCGTGCGGCTTCCCAGCGGGAGCATCAAGCGGGAGGCAGTAGTGAGGGAGCGACGACTTGGGCTCCACTTGGCGGCGGGGCGGGGAAGCCGCCCCCGGGTCTCCCTTGCGCCTTCCGGGGGGCTCGGGGCCGGGGCCGGGCCT
>NW_020447841.1:916710-932294 GCF_003343035.1 Apteryx rowi | reverse complement strand
GCTCGCGGCGCCGGGACGGCCCGCCTGCAGGGGCGGGTCGGGTCGGGTGGGGTCTGTCCGCGGGAAGCCTGTCCGTGGCGCGGGGGAGCCGGCGCCCCGTCTGCTCCTGCCATCCCTGTGCGGGGCGGCGCGGTGTTTCTCCCCTGTGAGAGGGTCCGCGGGAGCCCGGGGGCAGGCACTCGAGGCTGGCTGCGGCTTCCTATTTGTTTCGGTATTTCCGAGCCCCCTCGGGCTGTAAAGAGGCATGCTCTCCTGGAGACTGTGAATGTGAGAGTAAGTGGTGGCAGTGCTTACTTGGTGCTCGCTCTGTTTTGGGGGTGCTGCCCTCATCCCAAGTCCGATTAGTACCTGAAGGCAGATAACGAGTAGGGTTGGTTACCGCTTTCTTTAACAAGCGAGCCTTGGTTGTGGCCGGGTTATGGTCTTCAGACTGGAATTTTCCGTGTCTGAAAACAAACCTAACTTCTCAAGGCATGTGACATTGCCTCTCACCCTCCTCTTCTGGACGCTCTTAAACTGTCTTGCTACATTTGTGGAGTACTTTATTTAAATGGCTTGTGCTCATTAAGTATCTTTTGACATGGAGGGCAGGTTTCATAAATAGCTAATGCAGTTCTCTGTTCTTATTATAACAGATTGCTTTGTTTTGTAATCAAATTGCTTGGTAGAAGGGAGGCACTCTAGTTTACAAATACTAAAAATCTTTGCAGTCATAATGTTAAGTTGTTCAGAGGACCTGATTCTAGCTGCCTTACTGATGCAAGAGGGTCTACCTTTAAAGTCAGGGGAGCTATTTCTATGAATAAAGCCACTTTTCTAGAGGAGTGTTTGTAGGAGTGGGCCCTGGAGTTAATCAAAGCTCGCTGGGATGCAAGAAGCTTTACGGGGCTTTCTCATAGCTGGGAAAGCGTGTGTGTGGGAGGAAGGGTTGATAGTTCAATATACATTTATTTACAAGGTTTTCTGAGTGCATACTTGAAGCTGACCTGAACCCTGTATTGAGAACCACACAGCCGATCTTTGAGCTTAGTTTGATTTCAGCAGCACTTCATAGAGGTGCGAAGAGCATCATGCAGTTTGGGGGCATTAATAGTGAATGAGTTCTTACTCATTTGCTTCCTTTTAATTAAGAGGAATAACAACAGTATGATTGCTCTAAAAACATTATTTGTTAATCTGTTGCTGTCATCATAATTTGCTAGTTATGAAAGAATCATGCTTTGTTACTGCTGCAGAACTTTTTACTCTGGAAGGAACTACCTAGTTTTGTGTTTCTAAAAACAGTAGTGTGTCTGGATGGGATTTTTTAATGATAATATTTCCTTTAGAGATCTTGTATGTGTGTGTATTTGTTTCTTTATTGTATGTGGTGTTCTTATGTAATTAAGTCTTGCAAAGATGTTAGTGATTTTACCTGAGTGCTCTTCAGCATTATGTAGTAATGATTGTATGCATAAAGAAAAACACCTTTCAGCATAGTGTGTGTGTCATTTTCTACTTTTCCTACCTCATCCTCAAAAATGTTTTCAGAGCCTACTTTATGTACATACTTTGTTCATAAAAGTTATTAGATGTATACCTGCAATTGAGCAGGTAGAAATATGGCTAGAATTTGACGCACAACTGAGCACTTTAGATTTTTTTGTTGTTGTTCTGGATTAAAAAACAAAACAAAGGTTGATTATTAATGCCTTATAAATATGTACATGGAATAAGTGTGAATAAGTTGTCCCACAGACTGAAAATACAGAAATAGATAGACTATTGTTTTCTCTATGTTCTGGACTCTGAAAGAAGAAGTATATATAAAATGTAGCGCTTTGGTCTTTGATTTACAAACAAAGATTATTTGACTCTGCTTGACACACTAGGCAATTGATTGAGGTTCTAATTCTATGAATAAATGAACTGAATCGGACCCATCATACAAGGACTGCCAGTATACTGGCAGATGAAACACTTTACTTGCCTGAACCTTTGCACTGTATCCAGTGCTACTACCTGTGTTTGAATTACTCTCCTGTAGGACTGTGAACAGGCATGGATCTTAATGTAGAAAAAATTACATGCAGCGTATTAATTATTTTGCAGGGTCAAGCCTTAGGTTTGTCTTTAATAATGGATGTATAGGATATTTCTAAATAAAATCTTTATTTAATTCTTTTCTGCAAACTCTTTCAACAAAATCCATATCCATAGTCCAAAGCATGCCTTTCATGCTTGTGCATTTGTAAATTTAAAGCATACACTTAAATGTTTGTTAAGAGTGGGCCTAGTTTTTAAACAGAATTTTGTGATGAAAATTCAGAACAGTTATATTGGTGATAACATGAGAATGAACTGTCCTGTCAAAATTAAAGGATCTGACCAGGGAAAAGGAAAGTCTTTTTATTTTTCATAGAAAATACAGTGTTTTCAATAGTTAGAAGTTAATGTAACTTCCTTTTTCTGTCCACTAGTTCTTCTTAGACCTTAGTTTGTGTTGCTGTTTGTCTCTAAAAGTTTTTTTTTTAAATATTGTTTATTGGCAATACAACACTAAGTGATGTTTCTTCTTGATTGATGTGTGCTTTCAGAGGACTATGGGAGTATGCTGCTTGCAGAGGCTCTGCTGGAAGAATGCTTGAAGGAAAACTTTGCCAAATTGAAGGACTCTATTCCACTAGTAGAAAAGAATGAGCCAAAACTGAATGAAGCTAAACGGTATTTGACCAATATCTTAAACAGAGGAAAACTACAGGTAAGTGTGCTATGTAGGTGTAATTCTTACCAAGCTGATGCTTCTGTTGTATGATTATTAGTCTGATACAAAGGTTCTGCATTGCTTGTTTGTGTTTCTCTGCTTTCTGTACGATGCTGTATTTATAAATATCAGTAACATACTGGTAATTCACTACCTCTTTGCAGTGTCATCTGTTGGGAAATTTGCTTTTTCATACTCAAAAAAAAAAAAAAATTATGTACTTGTTTTCTCTTACACATATATATATATACACTCCTTTATTTTTGATTAGAAAGAAGTGGGCTAAATGTTCACTGTGGTGATGAGGCATGGCCCCATGACAGTGCAGTTGGGTTACCACAGCTGAGTGAGCTGCTGTTGTGCTGAGGGAATTACATACACCTGGCCAGCTCCAGGTCTCAAGCTGCTGTCAGGCTCTTGAGGTTGTGGTACAAGTCCAGGATTACAGCCTTGCATCATTTTTCATCCCTGCCAGAGAAGTTATGCGAAGGGTGGTTTAAATTGCTTCATTTTACTTTGCAGTCAGGGCACATAGTAGGTAGCTGCCCATCAACCAGGCTGCAGGGCTTTAGGGATGTTTTAAGACTCAGTGAATCAGTGACTATTGCTGTGTTGGTGTCCTTGGACACACTATTGCATAACTGTCTTTAAAGAGATTATGAATTACAAGAATCTCAAGTTCTAGATTTGCTATACTACTTTTGGACCTGAAACTTACTGGATAGTTAGCTTGGAAGCGTATGTTACACTTTCGTTCTGTTATTTTCTAGGGAGCATGTGTTTGACTGCTTTTCTAGGGGAGATCCTTGTTCTTAACTTCTTGGAAGCTAGGTTTTTTTTTTTGTTTTTTTTTGAGGGGGAGGGGAGATTTGTCCAACCCCCCCCCCCCCTTAGGCCCTGGGAGCAGTCAAAACCACTTTGAGTTCTTGCAGGTCTTGGTATTAGCAGTTGTCACAATCCATCCATCCAAACTTTTTTTTGTTAGTGGTGACTTGCCTACATGTGCAAGATTGACCCTGTGTTGTAGTCTATACTGCATGTATTGGAAAAAATGAGGGTGTAGGCTTTGGAGCCTTTTCATGCTTTCTGGGCTATGGGGAGGGTCTGAAAGGATTTATTTATTTTACTGAGGTGTTTTTTTTTTTTTCTTATGGATTTGTCTGCATGCTTTCAATCCTTAAGAAACCAAACAAAATCTTAGAAGTAGCAGGAATACCTTCTGTTTTTCTGCTTTTGCCTGAGGATTCTTTGGGAACTTCAAGAAGATGACTTGGGAGCTTTCTCACTCATCGTTAAAAGTGCAGAGGAGAGGGGAACATTTGACTAGAAGACGATGCTTTCTGTCCAGTTCTTTAAAAACAGGGGAATTATATATGCATATGCAGGTAGTTCTGAGAAGAGTGGTCTTTTATGTGCAGTTCATGTTTGGTGAATCAATAGACTAGATCTGCTGAACCCAGTGAGGTGGCTTGTAAGCTGTGTGTTCCCAAACTGAGCTCCAGAGTAGTTGCTTGGTCCTTGTTACCTGCTGCTCTTGTGAGCATAGCACTAAGGTATCTAGACACTTAAGTCCTTCCTAATCTGGCCTGTGGAGTTGGCACGGTTCAGAATAAAGCATTTTGTGTCTGCGTAATGCACGGTTTGTTCTGAACTACCTCTTTTTTGCTCTTTGGTATCTTACCATGTAAACACTTTTTTTTTCTTTTTTTTTTTTTTTTCTTCCCTCCCTCATTTCAGCCTAAGCATATGACAGAAGCTATGCTGATCCTAGGAAAGCTTCATTATGTGGAGGGATCCTACAGAGATGCCATCAGCATGTATGCAAGAGCTGGAATTGATGACCTCTCAATAGGAAATGAACCACTGTACATGCTACGTTTGGTGACAGAGGCTTTTGTTATTAAAGGTAAAGGACCATGTAAATATTTCTGAAATATGCTGTGTTTAGGTTGAAGATGAAGGTACTTCTCCAAGTGATTAGATTGGAGCGGAGTTAGGCCAATGCTGTAGCCTTTAGAAAATCCTACTAGTAAGGTCTGTGTAGTTTAAAAATAAAGGCATTATGGAGTCTTAGTCCATGGTTTTTAAACTTGGCTGACATTTAATGAAAAGTTTGAAAACGGTGGAAATCTCATAACTGTGGCTGTGAGTCGGCAACACACTTGAGCCTGTGTCCATTTCAGGAAAATCTAAATCAAGCACTGCTGAACTGGGGCTTATGCTTTTGCTTGGAAAGAGTTCATCTACCTGCAAATTTGAATGATTTCAATGAAATAAGCAGGTCTATGTTTCCAAGTTTTAAACTCTGGACTAACGGAATATGTGCTTTCAAAGCAGGTAGTATATCTTTGCAATGCATGTCACACAGTATTAGACACTATGTACAAACAGGAGTCTCTCCTACCTCTTTTAATTCTACAGACCTTGCACTGTTTGAGAGATCTTAGTGAAAGCTTCCTCTGTGAATAGTGAAATTGCATTTTGTTTTTGTCAGTGGGAAAGGAAGACCCCAGTCAGTTATTGACATGGGGGAAAAATGTCAGTAATCTTTTCCTTCGTTTGCTTTCAGTTCCTTTATAAATGCTGCTCAAGTACTGCTACCTATCTACTGCTTTCTACTCTTTTCAGCATGTCCACCAGCTAATTAGGTGAATGAGAACTCTGTGATGATCAGATACCTTCAACTGGTATGTAAAAAACTGAAACCAAATCAACCCCCAAAACTGTTTGACTGGGCTGTTAGTATTAATGATGATAATTTGGGTGTTTCATGATCTCACACAGTCATTCTGCTTTTTGAAAACCTGTTTGTGCTGCTTTGCTTGCTTTGGATTTGTTTTCTGTGGCACTGGATGGATCTGCTTTGTTAATAAGCTTTTGTGGAACAGAACTGATTAGTTGTAACTTGCACTAACACTTGGATGGGGCAGAGGCATGAGTGACTGCCAGTGCATTTATACCTGTGCATTTGAGGGCAACTAATGGTGCACTCCAGAGTTTGCGGAGCTGCGCTAATTTCACTGGGTATTTGATAAGGCCCTAGATGAGGTGTGAGTGTAATGGTAAACTATGCATGAACACAAATGAAATAACACTGTTCCTGTAAGACTTCTTCTATGGGAGCTGACTTGCTTCACCTCCTTATGAAGCCATAGGAGTGAGGCATTTGCCTCAGAGGACTGGACCCCAATTTTTTTTTTTCCACATGGGTTAGCATGGAATATAAATACTCTTTTGCCACTGTGTGTGAAGTTTGAGGAATGCCTGTCATCCCAACATAACCTCTGTGCTGTTCCTGTTCCATACCCTTTATCTCTCATGATGATTATTTTCAGATTAGCCAAGATATCAAGAGCATGATAAGTCACAAAGTATTGCACCAAAGTCTCATAGAGAAAGAAGTCCAGCTGGGTGGAGCTTGACCAGCTGAGTTTGGAGAGAGAGCTCATTGCTGGGATCACTATAACCTTATTCCATGTGATGGAAGCAAGCCCCAAGTGCTAGAAGTTTGTACTGAGAACTATGGTGATAGTGAGGATTTAAATTTTCAATTCAAAATATGTCTACCCAGACTAGCTCTGTAGGGCAAATATCAGATCATCAGTTTGAACTACTTAAAATTTATTTATACAATAGTATATGCATGTTCTTAATCCACTTATCATTTGGTATCTATGTAGAAATTCTGTTGATTATCCATACTATTTTGTTGCCTGTTAACTTATGCAAGTTGAAACCAGCTCTAAAGAAATTCTTGAACATCACTGGTAGTAAATTTTGTGCAAGGATCATATATGCAATGATCCATAAAAGCCAGAGTTCTGCCTGTATTTCAAGGCAGAGCTTGGTTCTCCACTTAATTTCTTTTTCAGTTTTGGTAGTAGTGGGAGAAGGAAGTCTGTTCAATAGAATATTCTTGTTCATCCAGCATTAGTTACTTATTACAACTTCATAAAACTTTAGTGTGATCCTGAAACCACCTTGGTTTTGGGTAGCTAGTCTGTTACTACTGCTGAGTTGTGCCTATAGGATGAATGGCAGTGTAGGCTCTCCAGCATTCAAGATCATGCTGGAAAGGTAATGGAAGAAAGGAAAATCAAATCAAGAGTAGTCACCCAACTTTTTTCAGTTGGAAGCAAACTAAAATATAATGAGAAGGAGACGGATACCCTAGGAGGAACTGTGGAAGTGGAGAGTGTGGTAGAAATGAAATGAGAGCCAACAAAACTGAATTTGCTTTCATTATAGCACCTTTCACATTTAACGACACTGAAAGTCAGACATTGAGCTAAATCTCTATGGGCTCCTCTGAAGATCTCTAGCATGTAGTAGGTTAGTATTATGGTAACAAGCAGTCTGGATTAGAAGTTTTGTTATTGCACTGTAGAAGTTGCACAAGAAAAACAGTTTTCTTTCTGGCTTTGCTCAGACTTCCACATGAGATGAGTGTCAAGCAGTAAACATTTGAAGTTATTTATAAATGCTGGGACTTGACCAGCTAACAAGTTACAGGAGAAATAGCAGCAAGTGCAGGACCCTTCCACTATCTCGGCTGGCTGCTTCTGCCTGTCCTGTTTCTAAATCTCTAAGCTGTGGGGAGAAGAGAAGCATGTCATCTTTCTGTGGACACTGAGTGGAGCCCTGACAAAATTTGATTTTTAGCAATGACTAGTTCTAACCTCTATGGTTAGTTAATAGGTGGTTGGTCTGTACATGTCTCTCTCTGTCCTTCGTACCCGCCATGAGGTTAATTCTTAAAACCTATGCTCAATTTACTCTATTGCATATAGTCTCTGGTGCAAGCAATTCTGCCTGTTGCATAAAACAGAATTGAGTAAGCAAACTTGCTTGCATTTTGCTTCTGATGCACTTGGGACATGTGGCTTTGTTATCTGGTGTTATCCATTCAAAACAAGCAAAAAACCCAACCTCAGAACAACTGTCAGAGTCCACTGGTTTGTCTCTGGCCATGCTTGCTGCAGAAGCTCTGTGGAGATCCCTGTCGGCTCTGGTGGATAGATCTTCCTGGAAGCGGAATAGGGCACAGCTTAACCCTTTACAAGACAAAGTACATCTCCAGCAGGACTTAAGCATGCCTAGATTCCAGGTTTGTAGTATGGCTGTGTGTAAATAATTTTCATAGCAATATAATGTTTAAAACCAAATACATCTCCATAAGATGAGTTAAGGGCTCCTATCTTTGGTGTTTGTCTATGGCGCAAGAAGTTTGCATTCCCATCTCTGATCCCTACAGAAATGTGAACAATGCGGTTTCTTTTCCTGGGTAGGTGGTGTTACTGCTGGTATTTGTCTTTTTAAAATGAATATCCTTGAAATAGACTTCATGTGGGCAAGTAAGATTCATTAGGTTAGTTGTACAGGTGGGAAGTCTGAGGTGCGGAGAACTAAAGAGAGTTGCTTCCAATCATATTGTGAGTCTGTGGCGGGACTGAAGGAAACAAGGAATAAAAAAAGTCCTCCATGGGCAACTCATTTCTCGACTGAGTCCCTTTTTATATTCAGTTAGAGCCGTTGCAAACTGTTGGAGAGTATTTGCAAAATATATATATGACATGTTTGTATCTTAACCAGAGTAAGAAAAATCTTTTTGTTTGTCTTAATAATGGAGTTGTGCTCTGTCCTTGTTTGTTGTGCAGGCACTTGGTGTGAACGTAGGCAGGTGGGGCGCAGAGAGGTGCGAAAAGTCTCCTTTGTGCTACCCTGCTGTTTGGTGCGTGGCCATTCTTGCTGTGCAGTGTGAGAGCATGGCGAGAGCTGCTTTAGCCGAAGCTGCCTGTTGCCACGTCAGCCCTTCCCCAGCCTTCGTCGCTCAGGCTGGTGTGTGGGTGCCTTCCTTGTAATGACTGTGAGCCTCTCTGGCTTGCTGCAGTGCTTCCAGGCAGTATGTGTTGCGTTAGAGCTCCTGCGGTATGAGTCAGCCCCACACAGGGGAACACCCTGCACCYGGCAAATCAGCTCTGTGGCCGGGCACTGCTGACTGGACTTCACCCGTGTGGATGGGTGTGCCCAGAGATTGGTAACTATCTAAATCTGTGCGTGCAAATCAGTGATGACATAGGATTGCAAAGTTTTTAGCTGGTTTCCTAGGGAAACAGTCACGCTGCCTCTTTCTCTGCTTTTCCTCCCTGTCCATCCTCCAATAATTTTATTGTTGTTATTGGCCAATTTCAGCTCAGTGTAACAGAGAAGTAGGAATTTCAGAGGTACAGAAAGGATTTCATTTGTCCAGATGCAGTCTAAACTCTCTGCGCAGGCAGAAGTTGGCAGTTTTGGGGTGATTCATCGCCTCCTCAAATGGTGCCTGACATGAAGGAAGTGCATGGCGTTGGACAGTGCTGCCCCCTCTGCAGCACCTGGGAAAGGAGACTAAGCAGTAACTTGTTTGTGGGTGTCTAAAGTTGGGTGTGATGAATCCCTTGTAAATTTGTTTTTAAAAGTTTCGTGAAAATAGGTGGCAAAGCAGAGCAGAGATCCTCTCTTTTAAGATATCAAAAGGCTGCTGTGTCAGCTCAGCCTATGTTAGACACCAGAAAAATCCATGTGGAAGTGAATGTGATGTGATACTGTGACTGTGAGAAACTTTCATCAGAGATTGCATTTTGTTAATGATAAGTCCAACCACAAGTTGCATGGACAAGAAAATGGGCTTTATTAGTTTAGCAGCTTGGAGTGTTATTTATGTTGTTGTTCAACCCAGTCAAGYTGTTTAAAGATATTTAAAATCTGTAATTGACATTTTCTAAAAAACCTGTAAGACTGTGACACTAAACTGCACTGGATTGGGAGTAGTGCATGTGCTTCAAGGGACAGCGCGAGTCCTCCTGGCAACTGTGGTTTGATGAAAGCAAAGCTCTGAAACCAGCATGGGAGGGTTATTCCTGAGCATGATAGTGCTGAACAACCTGGAGCCTAGATTCTGGGTTTGGTTTTTTTTTTTTTTTTCTTCTTTTTTTTTTTTTTTTTTTTTTTTTTCTTCCCTTAAGCACAAACTACTGATCTTACATTTTTCCTGTTTCTCTGATTTTCTTTTTAAACTTCTATGATCATGAGGTCTTTATTGCTTGGAAGGATATTGCTCCTTCTGCTTTCTCCCCATGTGAAATCTTTGCCTTGGGTTTGTAATACTAGAAGTGGTTGTGTTGGAGGTAATATTAGTGACCTGAATGGAAAATGGTGGCATCTTATAGAAATAATAAACAGAAAAGTCGATCTTTTGCTCAGCTGACCTGAAAACTACCCACTTGGTTTTAATCGTAATTTAAATGGCCAACAAAAACCTCAATTTTGAATTAATGATTTTAAACTTACTTTGTGCTTGTGTTTCTTAATTTGCTTCTTACAAGGATGGTTTTTGTTGGTTTCCAGAACTGTTAAAAACATGTGGGTTTGCATTCACTAAACGTAATCCTGGCATTAAATTGCTCTTTCTAGTTAATCAGCAAATATTTCTCCATTTAGTCACACACTTGACTAGTGTCTTAAATTTTAACATTTGTGTGTCATTCATTATTTTCTGATATGGTTTTCTGCAGAATGACTAGAAAAATGACTAGTTTTCCTGTGTATGATTTGTTCCAGGCTGTGTTTGTGTGCAAATTAGAATAAAATGTACAATGTTTAAAGATGTTTTTGTCATAAAGCCAAGTTCTGGGAAATGYACTTTTCTCCTCTGTCATTCAAGATTTTGATTAAACTAAGTAAATCTTTTCAGTTAAATGGATGTCACTTGCTACAGATAGTGCTTGAACTCGATCTTCATGGTCACTCTGTCCTTCAGCATTTTAGAACTAGTAAACTTCTAGTCATACCTGTTTTTGTTGCTTTCTTTAGTGTATGGATTAGAAGAGAAAAAACAGCTTGCTTGGGTGATTTTACTCAACCAAAACTTTGTTGGTTCATCATCTTTGGAAGTCTAATCATTGAACTAAATTGGTGGAGTGAACTGAAAGGGAAAAGCTTTCTCCCTTCCTCCTGGGGGAGGGATACTGTTATTTTAAAGACTGATTTCACCACTTCATCAAACTGGTTTCAGATCCTTAGCCAGTGACTTCTCCAGTTTAGTTTTTTACTGATTGGTAGTAATCCCATATTACTAGGATGTGTTCTGTTCACATAATGTTAAGGGTATATTCTGTGTTATGGGCTTAACTTAAGCAGCATTGCTTTTAAATAGAATTGCTCTAAAAACAGGATTTCTGGTTAGCTTATCTGACATAAAATTTTTGTCCACTCAGGTTTTTTTTGAATGCGATGCTAAAACTATTGAGTTTATTGGAATATAGACTGTGTGGAGTGAGTCTGAGTGCCAGCAGTTTGAACAATTTCAAGTACAGATAAACTGTTTCAAAACACTATGTAGCTTTGCAGGCTTATAATTTGTTTCATAATCCTCTTCATAATCCTCTTCAAAGTGAATTTACACTTTTAATTTCTTTTTGCAGGAAGCTATGTTTAGTCCACGTCATGATTTACAAATCTGTTGCAGACTATGTGTATTTTCTGAGCTGGCTCTCTATTTCGGAGGACAAGAGGTTTTGCAAGGTGCATTCTCCTTTTCCGGACTAGCACTTAGAATGCTGTTCTGAYTGTTGGATGCCAGAAACCCCTATGGTTATGCATAGTCTTGTGCTTAGGATCTTTTCATAGGCTGATTTTCAGAGTTCTTGAAGTTCTCTAAGAAAAGCTTTGCTTAAAAAGAGATGATGTGGGGATCCTATTGCATAAAGGCATATCTGTCTTATCAGGAGAAGCAGGTGTAGGAAATGGATTAATGGCAGGTTGATGACATCTTTCAATGTTCAAATAAATCATTTCATTTATGTCCTCTCCTGGCACTAATAGGGGAAAGTAAAAGCATGCTGTAATTGCATATGTCAAGATAACGATAATCCATTTCTGTGTTATTGTTCAGTAGTCACATGATTAAAATGAAGATTTCTGATTCTGCTAGTGCTAAAAAGAAGAAGGAACCCAGCTCTTCCTCCCTCCTTCCAGCACTCCCTCCCTCTTGTCCCCCTACCCCCTGCTCTCAGCTGGATTTGCATCCTCCCTGTGTTGCTACTACTGACTGACCTGGGGACAACTTGCTATAATGCACCCATATAGCAGGAAGGAACAGTATGTTGTAAGGGGCTGGGAAAACCCTTAAGAGCCTGAATTTTTCCCTCCTTCYCCCCCCTTTGGTTTCAGTGTCATGGTATGCTTACTGTAGACTTTTGCTTGGGGAATCTAAATCTTCTCTACCATAATCATCTGGTTTGGACTGGGAGGGTTGTTATCTTAAAGCTTGCTCCCTTAGCTGGGGCCCTGATACACCACTGCCTGCAACCTGCCAACCTGTGATGCTGTCTGATGCACCCTTGCACCTGTAGTGCTCAGGAGAGCATCTAGGACTTTTCTAAAGACTACAAGGAACAGTGATGGTGTCTATAGGAAGCTGCTGCTTTGTGACAAGCCAGAATTATATTGGGCACAAAGTTAAGAGAAAAGCATAGATAATGGTTAAAGGTGAAGAAAGATTAACTAAAACCTTGCTTTCAGTTTTTTAGTACAGATGTATCGAGAGCTTGGATGGTAATAAGCTTTTTGAGGAAGACTGACACTTGGCTGTATACAGCTGTGTTAACCTATATGTTTCTTTTGAGATGGTACACTGGCATGTAATATTCTCTGGCTAATCCTGCTCTTTCTCTCATTGAGGTTACTTTGGTCAGAATTTGCTGCTGCTGCTGTGACTAAATAGAACTGATAGAACAGTGGAGAAAAATAACTTGTCATTTGGTTTCTTTTTCTTAATAAAACTTTAAAAAAAAAAAAAAAAAAAGGTTTGTTAGGGGCAGGAAACATTCCTTTTTGTTAGAATCCTTTCATTAGAAATTTGGCTTTTCTCTGTGATGGCAGTAAAAATGGGACAGACACATCTCTGAGCATTAAGGTATATGGGGAGATGGGTTCCTCTGAATAGAGCCTAGATAATAAAATTAGTTTTCTTTTCTTGCCTGACAGGAAAATTGAGTTGCAGCCACAAGGATGTATGATGCCATATGACACTGAAAACTGACTAACCAACAATAAGGCATTTTGTTGACAGAACTTATTTTCATTTTTGCTTGACAAAAACTGCATCTTTTAAATGTCAATCCACATCTGAGAAAGACTTTGTTCTACGCCTGGTATATACTTCAAAGTGCTGCTGTTTGTAATTATGCCAGCTAGACAGGAAGCATGCTGTTTATTCATGTTGGCATCAGAGTAGCTGTCTGATAGGCAAAAGCCCCGGTTTGTAGATGCTGATATCTTGATAAAAGGACCTTGTAGTAGTATAGCTTATTTCTAGTTTCAGAATAGACTTGAAATCCAAGTGATGTTGGAGTTGCTCTTACACTGTTATAGTGATGGCCTTGAGCTGTTGCATGTTGGTGAGCTGAGTGCCTTTGCTTTCCAGCTTGGATGTGAAATGTCAGTTTCCCAGGTCAGCCCTGACATTCTTGGTGTACTTAGGCTGCCTGTGGCAGTCAGCGAAGTTAGAATTCACTGCTGCGCTCCATGAACTTGTCTTGCTGTAGAATAGGCTAGTTCTGTTCCTTTTTTTTCCCTCTGTTTGCATTTTAGAAGTAGTTTAATATAGGAGCCATCAATGTTATATACAAATGCAGCATGGGGTATGATTTTTAGGCTTGTGAGCAAAGGCTCCCTGATGGCATCGAAGTGCAAATAACTGAATTTCAGGAAAAAGAAAATACCATGTTCTTCCTTTATTAATGCGTTTTGGTTTCTGTGATGGTAAGGTTTTGTGTCCTGTTATTCTTTCATGTCTTCCTACACATACATGCATACCTGCATGTGCTGGGCTCACACATGCATAAAACCTTCCTTACATCCTGTACTCTGGTGCCAGCAGCATCAGGAGGTAAAAGAACAGTCATAACTTGCTTTCCTGAGGAGTCAGAATAAGGAATGCACAATGTTTAAGTGCAGTAGCATGAGATAAAACGCTATGGTGTTATTTTCACTAAAATAAATGCAAATCTACTCTCTATTAGATGGCCTAAGCTAGAGGGAGCTTTTAGATGGCTCTGATGCTGTCCCTAGGCTGGGGCTGTGTAGCTGACAGTGGGGTGTCCGAATGTTGGGTATTACAGGTACTAGCTTTGGGAGTAAGTGAGCAGCAGTCACAGTAGCTGAGGCTGATGCTTTGTACCCTGTCATGGAGTGTTGTGGTCACTGGTGAGCTGTTCTCCTGTGGCTGTGAACTGCTTCCAGTTTTCTGCATCCTTCTGCTCTGTGAGGATGTGGTATGTGTCCTGTGGCTCTGTGGAGATTTCCATGTGTGGTTTACCCTTGAGTAAGTTCTGGATGCCTTTGACTGTCTTTTAAATGACAGGTGAACAAGCTTGTTAGTTGTCACCTAATAATTTTAAGTAGAACTAGCTTGAGAACTTGATGTGAATTAGCACAGTTTAATATGCATTGCCCTCCTCTTTGCTCCCTTCTGCTCCCAGAGTAGAAACACATAGTCTGTCTCGGTGGTTGTGATTGCAGCTACACTAGAATTTTCTCACAAATGATGCTGCCTGGCAGTGATACAGAGGAATTCAAACTGAATAAATCCTGATAACCATTCATCATCCGCTCCATCTCTCTCTTCCTTGCACTCCATACATCTTACTTTTATTCTCAACTTCTAGCCACTGAATTTAGACAAGGGGGAAAAAATGTGATTCTTGCAGCATGCCATGCAAGTGTATGGACATGGTTGGTGTTGACCAAGTCCTCTATGTGCAGGGTCATAAGAGGGAATGCCTCCTCCCCCATACCTGCTGTGGCCCAGAGCATCACTCCATCTGAGACATCTCTTTAACTGCTGTAAGGTATATCCTGGGAACAGAGGTGGCCTGTTATACCAAGCCACTTAATACATTGTGTGTTAAAGCCAAGGTACAAAGATCAGCCAGGAGGCTTAAGAGCAACCAGCTGATAGGTAAGAGGTTTTGATATGCTAATGAAAACAAGCATTTTGATACACTTGTGAAAATGAGCCTTTTGATTAAGATGGCTGAATTTTCCTACACAGTAAGATATGCAATGTGTTGCAGAGCCTACATAGAATTGATCAGGGACTGATGACTGAGATTGCATCTTGGAGTAGTGGTGGCCATCCTCTGGCTTCACAGGCGCTTGATCAAAAAGTTTTTCTAGCTTTAAAAATCATTTTTTTTTATCTGTATCTACAAGTCTAAGCAGATAAGGTTCTCCACTACAAAATGCTACAAACACAATGAGAGTGACAGCATTAGGATTGGCTTGTAGGGCCTAGTTGGAAGGCTGGGAGTAGGCCTCCTGAAATGTTCGTTGATTTAACTAAGCAGCCATGCACACGTTATTTAAATTTTCAGGCTGTGTCTGCCCCTTAAAAGGGGGTGAGGGGAAAGGTCTTCAGATGAATGTTAGTTTGGGTTACTGGAGTTTTCTGCCCTTCCACCTTTGAGACTTTTAGATGAAAGCTACCCCAAGGTCATCATGGATTATTGTGATTACGTAGGGCTATTGTGATCATAAAGGACTATCGCTACAGAGGCAATGATGAAAGATCTTCTTGTGGCTTTCTCTTGCAAAACAAAACTTTTCTTTCTCCTCTCTTCCCCCTTCCAAAAGATATAGTATGAATGAATGGATGTCCTCAAAATCTAGGCATTCTAGGCCTTTTTTTTTTTTTTCCCCCGCCTTCTATTTGCATTGCAAGTATAGGCATACCTCAGAGATATTGCAGGTTTGGTTCCAGATCACCGCAATAAAGCAAGTATAACAATAAAGCGAGTCA
>NW_020447841.1:848319-916065 GCF_003343035.1 Apteryx rowi | reverse complement strand
GGGCTGGAATCAACTTCTTCCAGACTCCTGTGAGTGTTGATATTTTGACCTCCTCCCATGAATCACAAATGTTCTTAATGGCATCTAGAATGGCGAATCCTTTCCAGAAGGTTTTCTATTTACTTTGCCCGGATCCATCAGAGGAATCGCTATCTATGGCAGCTCTAGCCTTACAAAATGTATTTCTTAAATAGTAAGACTTGAAAGTCAAAATGACTCCTTGATCCATGGGCTGCAGAATGGATGTTGTGTTAGCAGGCATGAAATGCGTATTGGCATGAAATGAGCATTGGCTTCAACTTCAAGTCACCAGCTGCATTAGCCCCAAGCAGGAGAGTCAGCCTGTCCTTTGAAGCTTTGAAGCCAGGCATTGACTTCTCCTCTCTAGCTATGAAAGTCCTAGGTGGCATCTTCTTCCAACAGAAGGCTGTTTTGTCTACATGAAAATCTGTTGTTTAGTGTAGCCGCCTTCATCAGTTCTCCTAGCTAGATCTTCTGGATAACTTGCTGCAGCTTCTGCATCAGCACTTGCTGCTTCACCTTGCCCTTTGATGTTATGGAGACGGCTTCTTTCCTGAAACCTCGTGAACCAACCTCTGCTAGCTTCACACTCTTCTTCTGCAGCTTCCTCCCCTCTCTCAGCCTTCCCAGAACTGAAGAGAGTTAGGGCCTTGCTCTGGATGAGGCTTTGGCTTAGGGGAATGTTGTGGCTGGTCTGATCTTCTATCCAGACCACTAAAACTTTCTCCCTGTCAGCAAGAAGGCCGTTTTGCTTTCTTATCGCTCATGTGTTCACTGGAGTAGCACTTTGAATTTCCTTCAAGACCTTTTCCTTTGCATTCGCTACTTGGCGCAAGAGGCCCAGCTTTCGGCCTATCTCGGCTTTCAACATGCCTTCCTCACTAAGCTGAATCACTTCTAGCTTTTGATTTCAAGTGAGAGACGTGCAACTCTTCCTTTCGCTTGAACACTTAGAGGCCATTGTAGGGGTATTAACTGGCCTAATTTTAATACTGTTGTGTCTCAGGGAATAGGGAGGCCCGAGGAGAGGGAGAGAGACGGGGGAACGGCCGGTCGGTGGAGCAGGCAGAACACACGCAACATTTATTGATTAAGATTGCCATCTTATATGGGTGTGGTTTGTGGTGCCCCAAAACAATTACAATAGAAACATCCAAGATCACAGATCACCTTAACAGATATAATAATAATGAAAAAGTTTGAAATACCGAGGGAATTACCAAAATGCGATACAGAGACATGAAGTGAGCACATGCTGTTGGAAGAATGGTGCCAATAGACTTGCTCAGCACAGGGTTGCCACAAACCTTCAATTTGTTTAAAAAAAMCCCAAAACACAGATATTGCATTTTTTTGAAGCGCAATAAAGAGAAGCAGAGTAAAACGAGGTATGCCTGTAAATGGTGCTGAAAGCTCTTTGCTCAGTAGCTGGGGAGAGGAGTATCAAGACCAATGATGTAAATTATTTAAGCAGCTGTGAATTCTGGCAGGAATAATACACAGTGCTGGGTCTTTCTTATGTCGAACTAATCCAGACTGCTACTTTGGCTTTTTGAAGTTCAGATTTTTGCTTTCTAAGACTCTATAATCTAAGAGCATAGTCCTCAAACAACCTATTTAGACACTGTTGGAGGTCTAAGATATGAACTTAGTACCACTTGTAAAATGGAAGTGATTTGGTTGTGCCTTTCAATTTTGTGGTCTTTGAGAAAGTTAAGTGTTTAGTATTCTGCTGAGCTTTGATGAGTCATTAAGTATGGATTATATTTACATATTAGTTTGAAGAGCTTGTCTTAAAAATAGTCTTGTTTCAATGCTAGCTGATTTCCTAGAGCCACACTTCTGAAGTAGGCTGCAGGCCATGTACTAGAAATGAAACATGCCCTTCCACTGGGGATAGCTACCTTGAATGACCTGACGTTCACCGGAGGATGAGCACGTGATCACAGTCAGTTTCCATGCAGTGGTTGCCATGCAATATATTCACACCCTGGTTTACCTCAAGATAAATTATTTATGTTCCTGTAGCTTGAATAAAGCCATCGCATACTCTCAGCGTAGCATCATACTCTGGCTTCTGGCCAGAGCTGCACATGAGCACAGACATCGTAACCTTGCTCTGTAGCCTGGGGCAGATGCTGTTGGTAGGACAGTAAGTTCCACCCTGAGCTGTCTCTCACTTTGAGTTCCCATGGCTGTGTTTGACACACATGTAACACCAGGACGCAGCATGCAGACTTCGCACTGTGCACTATGGAGTTTCTTTGGTTTCTTCCTTAGATTGCCAGATACCTCTGCTTCTGGGCTGTGGACATTTAGCAACTACTGGCTAACCCYGTGTGTGAAAGGGGTTTAAAGTAGTGTACTGCTGCTGACCCTGTCTTCTTGCACCTATAAATGCACTGTTTCCCAGTTGTTACATTAATGTAGCCACAAATGTGAAGCTAAGAGTCGATATTGACAGGAAAACGAAAAGAACTGGTGGGTGGATTGGTATCTCTCTCCTACTCAGAAGCAGCAATGCTGCTATTTGGTGAACTAGTTAATGAATTGGAGGAGAAAGAAGTAAGTTGCCTTAGCTTGCTGTTCTCCTTAGTGGTTATGCTGTCTCCATCCATGCTTAGAGGCTTTCAAGACCGGACTGGGTAAAGCCCTGACCAGCCTGATCTGACCTCATAGCTGACCTTGCTTTGAGCAGGAGGTTGGTCTACAGACATCCTGAGATTCCTTCCAACTTGAGTTTTTCTGTGATCCTATGTTGCTGAGAATCTAAGCCCCAATGTCCTGCAAGTGTGTGCTCCAGCTCTGGTAATAACTTCACCTCTGAGCATTAGAGCCAGATGATGTACTCTTGTCTCTTGGTGAGGACTGGGTGAAAGGGGATGAAAGCTGAAATAAGCTTTCATAAAATGTCCCCTTTCAGGTTTTCATGAATGCAAGCAGCACGTTTTAAGTGCAGGAAGAAACTTTTTCAGTCAATGTATGCTTCTTGTAAACCTTTTTGGTTTTATTTCTGGCATAAATGCAGATTAGCTTTAGAAGGAGAGAAGAAAGGAGGAAGATTATAGAGAGATCAAGGGAAAGAGATGAATCTATGGGAGAACTAGAGGAAGTGGATGGAAGCCTTATTTTTATTCAAGAAAGAGAACCATTATTTCTATACATAGAAGGCTACTGCTTCTGAAGTGGGTGGAAAGTAAAAGGGTTGAAAGAGCTTATTCTTTTAAAAGTATAACTGGGAAGCMAGTCTCTCATTAAGTCTTGAGCTTGGACCAAACCCCATTAGAAAGCTGTATCTTCACTATATAAAATATTTTTTATGGTATGTGTGTGTATGTATGTATATATATATAAAAAAAAAATTTGGACATCTGATTCAATAAAAACTATATAAATGTAGGTAAGTTATAAATTAGTGTTATCTTAGCATAACTGACTGTGATATCTACTAAAGGACTCAGGTATTTACCCTAAGCAGCTACTGCAAGAGTGAATGGCTTTGCTTTACCCAGAGCTAACTCCATTGTAGACATGCTTTCTTGCTAAATCCAGCATGGCAGTATCATGTGCTTTGCAGGTTTCTGAGGCTTTTGGGGAACTGAGTTGAATTCAAAACATATTTTATGATGCAAAATATTTTTTGTACTGGTAACCAGAGGAGGGGGGCAGGGAAGAGTTTTTGCTCACAGGGCTGGACGGGCTAATAAACAGTGGTGTCCAGATAGACAACTGCCTACCAAGCAAATCTGTGGTTGCTGGGACTCTGTCTGCACTGTGAGAACTGAATTGGTGGCAACAAGAGTAGGGAACTCTTTATTCCTGTTATTCTTCTGTTCTTTACTTTGTTTGCTGGATTTGCAGTCTGCTTGCTCTAATTTCCCTTCTCATTATACTTCTGTGGTAGGGAAAAATGGCCCTGTCTGGGTTCTGTAGAGGATTTTATACTCTGACTGCATTGGCTCAGCACATATGGTATTAGTGGAAAGCACTATCACTAATGTTGCATCATGTGGGTAATTTTTCCTTTTTGCCCTTTACAAGTGGAAAAATGTGTGCAATGTAGCATAGTGTGTGTTTTAATATGTTATATACTGCTTGATGTTTACTGTGGCAAGGGTCTTAGTTGGAGGAAAAGTTGGTGATGCCAGCAGTGGTCTGTATTACCTTTTTGGAGCTATTTATTTCCCCATCTCTGATCAGCCCCAGCTATGTTCTGTGGCCYGTGTGGATGGACATGTTTGCCATCAGTACTTGGGAATTTGAGCAAGGGTTGTTTACTTTTTCTCCCATATCGGAGCTTAGAGATAGTAGCTCCTGCAGTGGGCTGTAGCATGTATGTAAATGGCTTTTTATCAGGCTGTTCTCTCTGTGACATCTCCCACGATAACCACCCCCACACAGACTGTGCTAGGATGGCTCTTGCAGTCTGATTACATGCTGCATGTGTGTGAATGTCAGTGGGTTGTACTGGGTTTCTTTCAGGGTCCTCAGCCCTGCTTTGCACTGAAAGGGGTGGTGACTCTGACATAGACATGTTTTTGAATTTGTTTTCAATTGTGGGGGTTGATTAGAAGTTCAGAAGTAAATAAAACTGGGACAGATCAGAGAAGAATATTTGTAAGTTGATTGTTACAGCTTCAGCACTTGGTAGCTTCTTGTCTTTTTCTGTATAGAGGGTTAACATCCTCTTTTCCCCTTCATGACATAGCAACAGGGTGGGGAAATAGAAGCTTTGAAATAATAGAAAGAAACATAATCTAAAGCCCAAAACTTTGCAGATGGACTGGAAGACAAGGTCTGTTGGATGCCATTCCTCCAACACAAGATGGATATTGGTAGAA
Source organism: Apteryx rowi (assembly GCF_003343035.1). Lineage (NCBI taxonomy): Eukaryota > Metazoa > Chordata > Aves > Apterygiformes > Apterygidae > Apteryx > Apteryx rowi. The sequence goes on along the minus strand of NW_020447841.1, from coordinate 911,203 downwards.
AGGTGAGAACATGGAATGGGGTGTTAGTTAAATTATCATCATACCCTCCCTCCTCCTCCTTTTCATTTTGAAGTAAATCCATTCCCTCTGCTCCAGCCAGGTCAAAACTTACAAAAGTGCTAGGTGCTGACATGTATTCCTCCTAGATAGGTCCTTGGGGAATGTGCTTTGCACTTCTGGGGCATCTTACCTTCTCAACCCTCTGAATAAACTGCTTGTGTGTTGCTCAAATGCAAAACATTAAATTGGGTAACTCCAAGCACAGTTACCAAGGGGACAAAAACAGAAACTTACATTTGTTTACTTTTCAAGTTTAAGACTGCCTAGGAACCTCAAGCTCCTCCAGTGTGAGAGCTCTTACCACATCATTCATTGTGGGGAGATCTGGCATCTGTTTGCCACCTCATAGTAGCTTGTGATGAGACTGCTGAAGCGAGCTGTGCTGAGGTGCCTAGGATTACATGGGCTTAGGCAAGCATGGCTCCTGATGCATGTGGTAGCTCCTCACAAGAGGCAGAATCCTTTGGCTTATACTGCAGCAATCTAAATCACTTTTTTGGAGAGCCTGTTTAGACAGCTGAAATCTTTCTTCTTTTGCTGCATTTGTGGATCTGTGTCAAGAACAGTAGGATTTTGTCTTACACCTTGCAAGTTTTTCATTAGTTTTAGGGAGCGTTAATATATAGAGTCTATTGGGAAACATGTACTAGACTGTTTACAGCCTGTGTGGGCTACTGGGCATTTGTGCAGTTCCCTTTTGGTTTAAAAGGCCTGAGTTTCCAAGCAGAGGTATTGTGTGGATCCAGTATAACTTAAGAACCTGTGCAGATCAGAGTAAAATCAGTGTGGGAAATGTAGCCTCCCCAAGCAGGTTTGGAGATGTAAAGAATGTGGTAGCATGTTGCCAGATATGCCAGATGAGGATCTGGTGATAAAAGATTTTCATGTAGGGATAATAGCTGTGGGTCTCCAGTTAACATACTTTTTGTTTGCAAGAGGGGTTGGTGATGGAAGAAAGAGTTTGAGTAGTACAAAAAACAGTTCTTTTTTTTCCTATGGAAAAGAGGGCAATTTGTAATTAAAGAGTCTCTTGTGTCCTGCCAAGAGCTTAGTGCATGTCCAGGTGCGATTCACTCGTGCTCAGATTTTCCAAAAGAGGCTTCAGATTTTCTGACTTAGATATCCAAGTTTGCTCTTAAACTGTTGAGCTTCAAAGCTTCACATGGAATAGTGGATGCTTAGAAAATCTCAAACGCAGTCCCAAGGTGTTTCAGGAATGGCACTTGTGTTGAAGCACCCAAAATCTATAGCTGTCTTTGGAAATATAGGCCTTAATTTCTCTGCTTACTTATTTGCACCAGAAGGATTGTATGTCCTTTCTTCATAAAGCCTTTGAAAGGTGCTATAGAAGTGTGCAGTGTCACTCTATGTTAGAGCAGCATGACATCAAATGCCTTGCATGTATAGGAATTTTATGTTCCTGGGGTTCCTGAAAGTCATTAAAACAAGGGGAAAATCCACATACCGAAAAGCTTTCCTGTTACCTGGTAAATGAAAGGAGAAAACAACAGTGTTGCTATTTGTGGACTCCAGTATGAGAAGGTGCTGCTATTTTGCAGGTCTGTCACTGGAGCGCTCAACCAACTCAGTTGCCTCACGTGCTCGACTGTGTGAAAGGGAGGAGGAAGTCATGACTTGTTTTGAGACAGCATGTGTCATTGCCCAAGTGTACTTGCAGGAGCTTGAAAAGGTAAGAAATGAGCTTGAGGTGTTTATTGATGAGCTACATGGAACTTCCAGGAATTTTGACAGCAAGAGTGGTAGGACAATGCCATGTCCTCATAGACAATAAAGAGTTTAAGAACAATTTTGCAAGAGTTAGGTGTCTTAGTATTTTCATGGGCTAAGTTTTTCTGTGTAAGCAGTTGTAAAACAGCTGTTTACCTTTGTCTCTGCCAGTTCCTCTGAGAATGAGGTATGGAAACCTGTTTTGTCTGCAGTAAAGCACTGAATGCCTCAGATATGCTTAGGTCTTATTTCAAGTTTAGCTCTTACTAAAGAGGAATCACTAACTTTATGTAGCAAATGCCACCTTGAAGAAACCCAGGACCTTTTACACATCTGCCATGTAAATGATACACAACAGTGGACACTGAGATCCCTAACAAGCTGATAATAAACTGCTATGGTTGACCCAAAGAATTAACTGCCAATGATTCAGCTTTAGCAGGTGAAACTGGAAGAACCTGGATCACTAGCAAGGAGTTGCTTACTCAGTGGTTGGCTAGGATGCTGAGTAAGCAGAGTGCTGTGGGCCCTTTGCTGAGTGATAATATGTGCCACTGATTAGCTAGAGTGTACATGCTTGATGGCCTCCATCTCTGTAACTTTGCCCAGCTATGTTTAATGGGTGCACACCATAAGCTCCCATGCCTTTCTTCTGCCACGTTTCATGCTTGGCATCAGCAGCATTGATGGTAATGCATGTTACCTACTGTTCTGTCAATTAACTGCCTTTAATCTTCTGACCAGCTGCTTTTGCTGTCATCAGCAACAAAGGTGCATGTCTGTTCCAGGTTTTGTTTTTAACTGCATTAAAACTAAAAAAACTGAGCTAAATATGTATATAGAAATCCATTAAGAAAACCAGCTAACAAGGTTTTGGTCTGTTCCTTTGCAAGAAAAAGCTAAATGACTTTTTTGTTTAGAATAATTTTAAGTACTGTCCTTTGCTTGCAGAAGGACCACCTCCTGCCAATAATGGGCTCAGTAAATGTTTTTATTGATAGCTTGTGTCTGCCAAATACAAAAAGTTTGAATTGTAATTCATTCATCTTTTGGACCTGGAGAGACAAGGAGGCAAGATTCCTGACTGATGTACTCAAAGTCCATAGGTCTCTGGTCCTGGGTAAAAAAAACCCTGCTCTGAAGAGTCTATACAGGGCAACTTCCAGCAATGAAAGCTGTTTTCTACTAGCACTGGAAGACACAATATCTAAGGAAGCCAAAAGCAAGAAGGGTTTGATGGGAGAAGCAGAGGAAGAGCTAAGATTCTTCCATCAAGACTCCTTGTAAACATTAAGAGTCACTAAGCTGTATTATGTTAGCAAAACACGCTTACAAATTGCATTAATGCTTTGTGCGCAAGGTGCTGGGTCTATGTAGTTGGAGTAGTACTTCTGAGACACTCAGTGTTAATGTTTAGTTAATGTTAAGTGTTTGGTTTTCTATTTACTTTAATAAAGGTGCAAAGTAATAAGGAATGATGTTTCAAAACTCACATTGCATACAGATTGTGTAGTGGAAGTCATTGTATAGTTTCTTTTGAAGTTGCCTTGAAAGGTTTTTCAATAGCTAGTGAAGATAAAAAGTTGTCAGGTAGTCTAAAGAGGAATCTGATGATGGAAGATAACATTTTATTGTTTGAGTTAACTCTTTGGCTAATGAGGAAATGGCTAGTTCAAACAGTTATTCTGTAATTCCATTGGTTTCTTTCCTCCCCTCACAGACCTTAAACAACACGCATTCAAGGAGTATAAAGGGCAGCAACGTGACTTACTCTGAGTTTGAACTGTCCTACTTCCTGGAAGCAGCTCTCCAGAGTGCCTATGTGGCTCATTTAAAGAAGGGGTAGGTGAATGCAGATGTTTAATAAAAGTAGATAATAATAGATAGTATTGAATGTTTTGTCTTAGATCAAAGCTTATTTCTTTGTATCTGTATTGTGGTTTTCTTTCCTTCCCCCCCCCCCCCAACTGGTTCAGCTCATGTTTCCTCAGTGTCCTTTCCTCCTTCCTATTTCTCTGTCTCTCTCCACCTTCAAGTAGGGTGGARTAGAACAGTTTTGTTATTTTGGCTCAGCTCTGTTCCCTGTGGAGATGAAGAGAGTTTGACCACAGAGTTAGGAGAAGGTGGAATTTAATCACTGCTGAGTGCTTTTAGAAGTTTCAGCTAGAGGGCCTGGTTTAGAGCTCAGTAAGTTCTTGAGGGCTTTTTTGTTACCATTTGGTGTGGGTTTTTTTGTTTTTGGTGTCCCCCCCCCGAAGTTGTGATCAAACCCGAAAATCTGTGTGATTTTACTAGAGGGAATGCATCCAGGAAGAGCTCTACTCCAGAGTATTATGACCCTAAAATACAAGTCTCAGTGAACCTTAGAATGGCAAGAGGAGTTGGTATCTGCAGGCTTACAGCGAACTTCAGCTGAGAGAAACCTTTTCAAGAACAATAAAAAAGACTTAGTATGTGCCCGCTTCCAAATGACATTGTCAAGGGTACCTCTGCCCCAAAAACAGAACATGTCTTTAAAACGTATCAGTTCTGTTTAGCTGATGAAGGGATTGCCGTGAGAGGAGAACATCCTTTTTACTATATGTGAATAGTACATGTAAGAATCCATCCTCCTTTAGTCCTGTGTTTATAGCATAGTATCTCATTTGATTCTTTGAGAATCAAATGCTGAATATTTTCACTCCTCTGTGTGTAGTGTCACTGGCCAAAGAGTTACACCCCCCCCCTTTTTTTTATTATTAACAAACCATCTTTGAAAATACTTAATTTTGGTTGTGTATTCAGATTTTCTGATGAATGAAAAGCAGAAGAAAGGGGAAAATAGGGGAGAATGAAAGGAGAAAACTGGAAAAAATCATAGCAAAAATCAGTTTAAATTCTTTTGTAGAAAATGATACCATTTTTGACTCATTTGGTAGGAAGGTTGCTCTTGTTTGAGGCTTTTTGTTTGAGTTTGTTTTTTTCCCAAGAATGATTTTAAATGCAATTATGAATATGCTTAGTAGTGCCCATTCTTTCATTTTAAGCCAAGATTAAAAGCCTGTATGTACAGTGAAGCTGTACTTGTAAACATATCCATGCAAGGTCCTTTCAAGTCATGTTTGATGCAAAGTAAGGCTCCATACCAAAGAAGCACAAACTTCATTAAATTACCCTTTCAGTCAAATGAGTACAAGTTCCTGTACGAAGATAGTATGAAGTTGTAAGTATGAGGTACAGTCTCAGTATCATCTGAATAATAGGGAACAGGTTATCTGAAATGGGGGTTGACCAGTGGCTGTATCACAGAAGTGTGCTTTACTAGCCTGTTGTCATTTCCATGGCAAACAAAAGGCTCAGGTCCTGCCAGTAAGCTCATTAGCTATGTAATAAAATAGAATCTCATTTAGAACATATGGCATTGAAGTCCTCTAGGCACCTTTTGAATAACAAACTCCCTTTCATTTTATTCAGCAACATTTTAAGTTCAGCCTTTATCAGTTCAATATATCCAGTGGGKTTTTTTTAGCTATTACTCTGGGCACTGCTTGCTCCCTTCCCACATTATTTTAATGACAGCCTTTAAAAAAGAGGAAAAAAAAAACCCTGCAGTAAAGTAATTTGGAATAAAAATACATGTGTGAATTAAGCATCACTTTGATTGTAAGTTGAATTGCTGCAATAGCAACAAAACGTTCTCTGAATTTGTCTCCAGATGAAAGAACCGTCTCGTTATTGCCGTGGAACTAACTCGGATATGACAAGTGCAAAGTCTTATTCTCTTTCCACCTCTTCCGGCGCAGATCAGAAATCCAAGCCAATAAACTTAAAGGGTTGGTTGGGGGGGAAATGAATCAAGTGGAAATCTGCAGCTTGTCTCTGTGCTTCCGGCTTGTATTAGTGAGGCGTTTCTGCCACAAGAGGGCATAAGCGGCATTGGGATATATTAAGGGAAGAGGAGGGAAATGGGGGAAGGGGAGAAGAGGCTTTGTCAGATGTTTCATGTGTATGATGAATTTCTCTGCCTGATACTAAACAGCTCAAAGAAACACTTTTGTTCTCCTTGTTGCTTTCAGCATGTTCAGGTAGAAAATAGGCTCTTGATGGTGAATGCCCAGGCTGACAGGGGCAGGCCCTACAGGATGGGATGTTCCTTCTCAGTGGTACGAGTGTACAGAGAAATTGGAAGTGATTTGTTCTTTTTAGGAGAGCTGGTGTCAGGCAGATGAACTGAGGGATATCTGTGTTGTTCTGCTTTTGTGTTTGCTCCTGCTGGCAACCTTTCAGAGTGTGGCCAGGGATGCATTTTTCTCTTACAATTTTCAGTGAAAAAAGGCACCGCACCCCCTTCCTATGCATCCGTACAAAACAAAGGTCCCTTCTCCTCTGCAGATGTTAAGCCAGCTGTAAGGACCAGCAAGTTTTGCAACTGTGGAAATCCCCAACACTGTGGATACACATTTACTTAAAAATACTGTGTTGCTGAAGGCAAATCTGCAATTGTTTGCCCTGCTGCACCACAAAAAGGCTTTCTTTTATTCTTTCAGTGAGCAGTGTTGCTGCTGTGGATGCAGAATGTAGGCAAGCAGATGTTGTCTTTACTGTAGGAGGCAGCTTGCTGTTTTGTTAGCATCTGCACTGGGTTTGGTTTTTGCTTTTTTTGTTGTTGTTGTTTTTTTCCTCCTAATGTGAATGTCTGTGCAGAGATTAGGCTCATCTGTGACGGCCTTTCGTTTCAGAATATTGAACAGGTATTATTACCTTATACAGTTATGGGGGCTTTGCTCTACATGCTCTTAGTATTCTCTTGGGGCAAATAGAATTCACTTGTGTTGCTTCTATTTAACAACATTTGAAAGATGTATGGAGTTCACAGGCAAAAGAGAAAAGTCAGGGCTTTCCAGAGAAAGTAGTTAGTTTTGGAAGCTCTACATGGGACACTTCTAAAGAAACTGACTTTCTGAAAAACAAATATTAGGCATTTATAAGATACCAGATTTCTTTTTGGTCTCTCAAGTTAGGGACCTGAATTATGTTGGAAACCCCTGATCAAAATGCCTACTAAGGAAAGCTTATGCAATGCTGCTTCTTTCTTTTCCTTCTTCCTGTCAGTTGGCTAGCATCCTCTGTTTTGTTTTTGAAATCTTGTAGGCTTCTTTTTGTAGAGCGCTTGAAAAGAGCAACTCCACTTACGTGTTACTTTATAGTAGAATCTAATAAACAGGCAGGCAGGACAGTCTCTGCCAGACTATTCTCCTGAGAATCCTGCATGGGCTTTCTTGCCAGATTCCCTGTGTGGTTTATCCCTTCTTCAGTCCTCAGAAGCTAGCACCTTGTCTGGGACAATGCAGCTGGTAATTTGGGAGTGAGTCTTACCACTGGCTGGGTGGGTCTAGATAAGTGCTAAGCTTTGTCTTTTGAGAGCCTCACTTCTGTTAGACAAGCTGCCATCAGGAAACTCTACTGTGCATTGGTACAGTTATCTGACTTGTCTTGTATCTCTACTCATAGCAATATGAGGTCCACTTCTTTAGATGTGTTTTGTGCCTATATGTGAACAGCTGTTCAAGGAGAAAGTATGATTTTTTAGAAATCTGCTAAAGAGATGCAAAGATGCAAAGGCAACTGTGTAAAGGCAATGGTGCTGCTGCTGGCTGTGTGGTCTAGGTACAGCTTTCCTCTGGAGAGGTGGAGCTGCAAACTGTTTGTCAGGCAGTCATCTCAGGATAATCGCTTTCATCTGTTAGAGGCAACCTGTTTTCATGGCTAATGAACAGGGATTAAGGAAATGATCTCCTCATGCTGCTGTTGGGGGACTGTCTCTGCAGATCTGTGTTCCTAGGGTCCACTTTGGTTTATTACCAATAATTGTCTGGTAATTTGTACAAAAATGTGTTTAATCTTCCCATATTTTAAAATCAGAAGTGTAGTGTTAATCAAATGATATGACTTAAATGTGATATGACTGTTTTGATTCATGGACTGGTAATTAATTACCCTGTATTAATAGAGTACTTCTACAACCGAAACAGGTTCTCATGCTAAGGTGTTCCCTGACGTTACAGTTTTCACCTGCAATTTTCCTTGTTCCTCTTTATTAAATTGGCTATAATTGAATCCTAAGCCATATTTCATCATGGTTTTTCAAATGCTTTTTTTGCCACCTTTGTGGCTAAAACCAAGGCAGTTTTTTTTGCTGACCATGTGCTTTTCTCCTCTTGTTTTTCCTCATTTCTTTCTCTGGCATCTTAGCAGTGCAGTAGGGCCATATGGAGTCTTTCAGCTCATTTAATTTCTGTGGTCTGATGTTTGCTTATGATGCCCTGGCTTGCGCCTGCTGTACGTGGAATATCCACATAGTCCTCTATCCAAGTCCTGGGGAGGCTCAAGATTGCTTAGTTTCAGATCTAGATGAAATCAAATGGATTCATCACAGGTTGCCAAAGGTTATACATGCTCATCTACATCAACTTAGTTCTGTTCAAACTACCACTGTTCATGTACTTTTCTTTTTGTTAACTTCTTTAGATCCCATTTTCAAAAATCTCTTTAAGTGCATCTTTAACTTACGAATAGTCCCATGTGAGCAGAACAATTCACGTGTTTAAAATGAAATGTGTGCTCAGGTGGTCTCCTGGCTTGCAACACTGGAGCGTAGCAAGGTTTGTTTGTGGGCTCCTGGCGGTGTGCTCTGTCTCCTATCATGACTCAATAACGTTCAATGAAGTTCAAAATAAAAAGCTGCTAAACCGAATCCTTGGTCCTATAGAATCGCGTTGTTAAACGCTGTGCATGTTTCGAACTGTCCAAGTGCTCGGTGCCAGGAGCAGAGAGAGAATCTGACCGTGTCAGTGCCTKCCTGGGAGGTGCAGAGTGGTGGGTGCTTCTCCTGGGTTGCCAGTTTTGTCTTGCTACCTTCCTTTGAAGATGTGCCCAGGTATTTGCCATGTGGCTCATGTTTCAACCCTGACTAGTTGTGAAAGGGCAGCAACTTATTTATTTTTTTCATTCAGTTCAGTGTGTCTTATTTCCCTCCTTTTCCTTTCCCCTTCCCCACAGAGCAAACTGCTGCTTCTATGAAGCTTAGCTCAGTTTATGGCCTTGTCTAGAATGTGGAACTGTAAGGATCCCATAGTAATCAGAGAACAAACTGCTGCCTTTTTTTCTTGCCCGCATGTTCTTTAGGTTTTTCATCTCTATGTACTGTGCCAAATGTGGAATTAATTGGCTTTGCAAATGGTCACTAATCCTCTTTGTGACACTAGTTAATGGAATTCATCAACACCTTAAGACAAATACCATCACAACAAGAAATCTAAGCATACACGTCTTTGAAAATGTTGTAGGACAATATTACAGCATAACTGTTCTTTCCAGCCTCTTGTGCAGCCCTGGGATGTACAGGAAATGACAATATTTTTAAGTAACTGAGGGGAGTAATTGGGGAGCTGCTTTTTGCTTATTTGGGGGAATTTCTTGTTTTATTGCCAGATAGTGGAAATTGAAATATTCTGAGTGTTTGAATGGTTCTGTTGGCTTCAGTGTGACTACTCATGTGCGTAAAGATAACCATATGCTTAATTGCTTTCCTCAGTTTAAGGTTCACAATTGCATGTGTGTGTAAATATTCTATCTTCTACCCCCAAAAATGCACTTAAGGTCTTTGCCCTGTAATTGGAGAGCACTGAAACACTGAAGTCCAAATTATTTACAAAAACTTCCTCAAGCTTTTTATCTTTGATAAATCTCAAGTACATTTTTTACTTCAGATCAAGTGGAAGAAAAAAAAGAAAACAGATTTTCTCCAGAGGGGCAATGATTTTTTTTTCTTTCTTTCTTTTTTGTTGTTTGTAGACTATCCATGACTAAGTTATTGTGAGAATTCTTTATTCAAAGCTTAAAATTTTGTAATTAGTCTTGGTTGGAAGTAAGGCCAGACACATTTGCCTTCTGTGACTTGGTGACCGTAGTTTTTTGGATGACATTTTATGTAGCCAATACTCATGGTAAACATTATAAACTTTCAGTTTTTCCTGAAAAATAATTATATTTTTGTTGTTTCTTCAAAAGTTCACCATTAATTTTGGAATACGTTTAGAGTACATCAAAGTGGGCATGAGCGCAGTCTGTACTGGTTATCTTCAAAATTTAATTAGATTCATGGAAATGGTCATCATTGTATGTGGCTTTTTTAAATGAAATCTAGATTTTGCCTACACAGAAAATTTTCCTGGAATGAGCTGAAGTGACAATTAATGTACCAGTACAACTCCCTATCTGGTTGTCATATCAGAAAATCAGGCTTTTCTGGTAGGTGGAAATTGCCCAAAGAAATACAAACTATCAATGAAAATGAGCAAAACCCTTTTGTAGCTACCCTGGTGTAAGGGCCAGGTCTTTATACTAGAAGAGCTTACAGGCTGCAAATGTGTTACCCAGTCTTTTCAGTGTTTATTTTTTCCTGTCCCTACCTCTTTTAGTGCTCAGGCATACGATTAAGATATCATTTGACAACAATGAGGCTGCTTTAACTGCTCATGGTGTATGCAAAGTAATGTGATTTTTAGTTTAACCCTCTTTTATTACAGGTTAAGCTATGCTTGCAGACAGTTACTACAGCTCAGCTGGCTGATCATAAACTGCTYAAACTACTGTAATTTCATCATGTATCTGGACCATCAGGCACAAAACGTTTAAGCACCACCTAAAAGGAATCATCATTTAAAAGCATCACATAAGCTCAGTATAATTCAAACAAGTACAATCTGTATGTATGACGAGGAGATGTGGATGCTTTTAAGAAGAAGCATCTGCTTTATAAATATGAACTATGAAAGGCTTCCAAATGTCCCCTCTGTTCCTCAAATGTGAATGTGATCTTCTCCTAGGAAGCCATCTGGAGTAGGCATGCTACAGTCGCTGCCTAACTCGCTGCCATTGTCCTATCAGTGCCTCCGAGTGACTTGTCTTGCTGCCGTGCACCCAGAGTGTTAGAGTAATTATGTTTCGTTGGTTTGTTTGTTTGAATGTCAAGTTTGTTGCCCAGCTTTGGCTCATTGTAAAAATATTTTGTCTCAAATGTGCTGGTTTTTTGTGTTCTTGTTTTTTTGTGCCTTCCCCTTAGAAATATTGTGAAAGGAATGAGGAGTCTGCGAGAAGTATTACGGACTGTGGAAACAAAAGCTACTCAGACCTTCAAAATGGTAAGAGGAGTGAATGGGAGATGGGAAGGTGGTGTAATCAGCTATGCAGGAGTTCTGTTTCTTAACCATTGCAGTAGGACAAAAACTTATTTTTCCTCCCTTGATTGATGCTTTTGTTGGTCTCCTGGGAGTGATGTGTGTAGTGATGCACTTAATTCAAAGAACTGTTCAACTGAAATCTCTGAGCCTTTGGACCTGGACATGTGGGTTGCTTTCTGTTGAAAACATTGTTGGTTTTCTCCAGTGCATTTCCTAGCCATGGTAGGAAGGGGGGTGTATTCAGTCTGACATTGCTGTCCCCAGGTGATAATGTCATATTTTTTCTCTCTTTTCAGTGCATGCATGCACACCTTTTCACATTAGCATATAGCAGCACTTAGTGCTTCTGCCTCTTGCAACAAGCCGGGTGTTTAGACTGATGTGCTTCAGTGTTCTTCTTGTAAAAGTCTTTTCAATACAGTGCAGTCCAGAATGATTTTTTTTTTTCCTTTCTTTCTTTTGGGGAGGGGAGTGGGCGGGCTTTGGCATTCTACCTCCTGTTGTTCTGAGTGCCTCTGGCAAAGAAATCTTAGAGAAAGTTATTTTTGTGCCTGTTTAACTACTTAGACCTTTAAGTGGATCTTCCGTGTCTCCCCTTTAAGAGATCTTGTCCTGAAGTTACTCAGGAGGTGACAAGATCAATAGCGCAGAGAATAGCTGTCTTAAGAACRTGAATGAAAACTTTGCAACCTAAAAGGCATTGATATTGCTATATCAACTTTTGTGCTTGGTTCAGCTTTGTTTGTGGTTTATGTAATCCCAGAGAAGTTCTGAGAAGGAGGTAGGCATGGTTTTGCATAGCATTTTGGAGATGGAGAATGCCAGGTTCTAGTGGATGGACTGTCCTATGTGTGTCTAGTTCATATGCAAATCCAGTGCTAAAATGAGTAGTGAGCAAACAAGGTATGCTGGGTGCGTTTTTGCCTGGGTTTCTCGCATCTGTCATTTTTCTGTATTATTTTGGGGCTTCTATGCTGGAGGTGATTTTTCTTTTTGCCTTGGGATCACCTTATATGCCTAGTCAAGAATACAGATGCATGTGGAAGCTTGTGCAGGGAATTAGAAAAGGTAACTTAAATAATTGTCACATTCAGATGGTCACATCCTTTTCCAGATAGAGATCAGGGCTCAGGGGAATTTCTTGCTCGCCCGTTTTATTGTTCTGCTGAAGTGAATGTAACCATCTGCTGTTCCTGTACCATAACAGAATGTGGCACACGAATGCTCCTGTCCCTATGCTGTTAGGGAGAGCTGTACAACATCCCTGAGGAGATTTATCCCTAAGGGGAAATTTGAAGGTGTTCATCCAATAGCTTTTCCTGCAGCCTCCGTTTTACTGGAAGTTGTATTTTCATTTACTTATTTATTTTTAAAGAGCTGTCAAGAGGGCAAAGGGAGGAACATGCTTAATTAAACAAGTTTTTTGAGCATGAAAGTGAAACGCACAATTTTTTTTCTTTTTTTTCTCATTTGCGGGATCACAGTGTACTCCAAGCATAATGATGCCTTTTTTTAGCCAAAGGCAGTAATAACATAAATCAGTCTTGGCTTGTTCTGGTTTGTTTGGTCTTATTCAGAACAAGAGCGAAGCTAATTTACAGGGCTGCCATGTTAAAGTGTATGTTAAAGTCAAAGACACTAAAAGTATTTGGTGCTTGTCTTGAAGGGTTGTTCCCAAATTGTACTCTTAGTTCTGTGCAAACCAGTAGAGATCTTTCTATTACTGCCACATTTTTTTCCCTTCCCTCTAAGGCTGTCGAAAAAAATATAGGAGAGTTGGCTCCTCAGGGTAAAAGTGACTAAATAATTACACATTGAGATGATAAAATGATATTGGCTAATGTTGCAGTGCCCAAGGCCGTTTTGCTCATGGTTACTTGCTATAAAAAGCATAGAAAAGCCTAGTTAGAAACAAAGCTTTCTGTAACTTTCAGTTAACTGTCAGTAGGAGTACATGGAGGTCTCGGGATTTCCAGGGCCTGTGTGTGACAATATTTCTTTGAGGCACCACCAGACATTCAAAACAGTTTGCCATTTGCTAGGTGTATCAATGAAACCTCTCTTTCTGGTAGGTGCATTTTAGACTAACTTGGTGACTTCTTGGGTGAAGATGAAAATAAAGAACTTTGCATCAAAAGCAGTTATTTTTTCTGAATCTAATAACGGGAACTTTCTTTAACCTCAGTATGATTTATTTGGTCCTATAGATGTCACACCTCAAGTGATGTCACACTTGAGTTTATCAATCATACCCACCCTGGTTTTAAAAGGAAAGTCACTCTTGGTGGCTTCATGCCACATCTTTTATGTGTAGTTTTTCTTACAGGGTGTGTGTGTATGTAGTTCTCAAAGTGCAAATTGCAAATAAAATACATATACAGTAGTCAAAAGTGGGGTTCAGAAATAGTAAATATTAGGACAGAAAGTTTGTTTACCTCTGTTCTGGGCTATGTTTGGTTTACAGTAAAGTGTCATGATTTTTAGAATTCCCAAAAGATACCATCCATTTGACTTCTCCATGCATGTTTGCATACATGTCTATTTACGATGCAAAAAATTAGAAATCTGTTTGATGTGTCTAAACAGGGACAAATGCCAAAGATAAAGTTTTGCAAAGTCAGGTTAACTTTTGCTCCCTTTTTGAACCAAGCTTGTCAGCTTTGGAGTGTTATGTTATGGATATGAGCTGGAAAGCAGGTATTCAAGGACCCTTGGCCACTCACTGGTCAAGAAGGGGCATGTTGTATTGCTGTCTCAACACAAGGTTTCTAACCCTCTTCTCTCCTCCCTCTGTTATACTGAGGTGAAACTATAAAAGACTGCAGGAGAAGAGACACTAACAGCTAAAGGCTTGGTCTTTTAAGCCTAAGATAAAAAGTAGCCTCTGGGCAGAGACTTGCTTGCAAAATTCTGATGCTGAGAAAGCAACAGAGTGCCATCATACTCTAGCGTAATAACATTTGTGAGATAGTTTGAGCTGTCCATGTGGTGATCACTTGTCCACATTTGCTAATGTGTCCCTTACTCTCAGACCTTTTTTATATTGATATATATGTGTGTGTATACATATATATATATATATATATATTTTTTTTCCCTACTGCATTGCAATAAGACTGCGTAAATGCAGAAGGCTAGCCTTTCCAGAGGATGGAAGCAACTGTGACTGCTGTTGACTTTTTATTTTTATCAGCAGTTTTAGCTACTCCATCCCTCTGAACTGAAGAGTGGTTCTGTAGTGTTATTGGTACATCTGCTTCCCAGGGTGTGAAGTGGGGAGAGGTTGTGTGTGTGTGAAAAGGCTTCACTGATATCTCTTTCATATGCTGTTCACTGATCTTTAGACTGCAGCCAAGCAGCTAGCCCAAGTGCTTCTTCATTCCTTAAGTGAAGACTGTTACTGGAGCCCTTTATCTGATCCTCTTCCTGAGTTCATGAACAAGGAAGATCAGTCTTATGTTAGCAATCTTCTTTGCCGGAGGCCCCAGCTATACACAGGAGATAAGTAAGTGTTCTTTTTTATTTTGTTTTATTGGCAGGAGGAAGAAGCATGTTTGAACACTCTTTGGTACTGCTAATTATGCTACCAATTTGTGTAGTTGTTTTGTGTGTTTTCATTTTTTAACTTCTCATCAAGAGGCCTACTGCAAAAATAAAGCATTAAACCTGGAGTGTTTGATTTTTTTCACAGGAAGGAAGAAAATCCAACCAAATAGCTGTCTTTGCTGTGAAATGGAAATAATCTATTTACGGTTCAGAATAACTCATCTAAGATATGTTGCAGAGCTTTTAATTGTGTGAACCTGCAAAAGAAGCTATTGCCTAGCAAATGAATCATGCATGAGATGTTTCAAGTTACTGCTGCTGTTGTGAAATGAGAAAGAGAGGCTGATAGGATAATTCTTGACCTCCTTCAAAAAAAATGTTCTGTCTTTCAGCCTGTACTGCCCTCAAGACAACGTAGAAGAGGCTCTTCTTCTCCTCTTAATCAGTGAATCTATGGTAAGCCAAAAATGAGTTTATAATAATAATGGCACAAAGGAATATCTAGCATTTCCATGTCAAGTCTTCTGGAGGGTTTTTGCACAGTACAAAGAATCCACGTTTACAAAATCTTCCCCAGATAGCCAGAAACGATAAGTTGCAGGACAGGAAATGCTATTTCTTCCTTATTAGTGATGCCACGTTTACTAAATGGAACTTCAGTGAAGGGTTATGGGAACTGTCAGGAAGAGCACATGACTTTTCCCATTTCTCTTGTGTTTCTGAAATAGTTTGTAGGGACTTAAGCTGGGGGGAAATTTTCTCTCTGAACTCCCATATACATTCTTTCTGCATGTCTTCTGCTTATAAATAATTACATTGCTTGTAACAAAAGAGCATTCGATTAATTAATAAGCTCCCTGATGCTTCCTAACCCACAGAACATATTTGTTTAAAAAAAAAATGACAAAAAGGGAAGTATATCAGTTAAGATTATTTGTATGTAATCCTATGTTGCAATCTTTCATCATCTGTTTATTACACTCCTAAAAGTGTGTGTGTGTGTTTTTGGTTTTTTCCCTCAGATATGGTAGTGCTATTGGTAATTCTGTCTGATAGCTGTTAGAATGTGAATAGCTTCTTAGAGAAACTGTACAATAAAATGCTTTTGTCTTTTTGAAGGGGAAAAATGTTACCAGGAAATGTAGAATTCAAAATGAAATAAGCTGTATGTCTTTAAGGATCTAAGAATGAATAGTAAGAGAATGGAAGTGTACTACAGTCTTATGGATTTCTGTCTGTGAACATGATGAAATTATTCAGGGCTGATCCTGTAGTGTATCAACTGTTTTRGTTTGGCCTAGTCAGCCTCTCAAATATGTATTTAATTTTAAGAATCACAGTGGTGCTGTTTTCTTTGCTAGGACTGATGTACTTAAACGGAAATACATGCATACCTGGCCTTGCTGAATTTGGCCAGAATACTCTGAACCTTTTGAGATTCAACTCTGTAAGGGGAAATGTCTGCCTTCACCATAGTTGCATGTAACATCCAGATATATTGTCAGTAGACAGATGCTTCCGTTCAAACATTCAAAACGTGTGGATTTATGCATCAAGAATGGGAGGAATTGGGAACCTTGGCTAATGCCAGGCATGATGGTGGTTCCTGCTATTTTGCATTTGTGATACAATAACCTGTTAATGTTCCTTAGTCTGCAGGGGTAACATTTTAGCTGTTTCAGTTCTGAGTGGCCTTTGCTATTTCTGGTGCTGATGATAAAGAGGGTCTTGACATGTGCAGGAACATCCATAATGAATTGCACTGAAACGAATAGATTTCTTCTATTTATAACATCAGTTGCTGAGAAAACTCTTTGAGAGGAAGGGGAAAAAGAGGGAAAAACACTTGTCCAGAAAACTACAAAGTAACCTTTGGTACCTTCCATGTTCTGAGAAGATGCAAATGTACAGGAAAACTGTAAGGATTTTTATTGGAAAATGTGTAAGGAATGTTGTTTTACTTTAAATCCTGGGTAGTCATTTGTAGTCAAAGTGAAGTTTGAAGATCCTGGAGCATCAACGACCCTGTTACTGAAATGCTTGCAGACAGCTTTTGGGCAAGGTGAAAGAGAGGATGTCATGCAAATACGACCTTTTCTTTTTTATTTTTGGCTTCTTTCAATCTGTCTCTTGTTTTTCTGGCTCAAAGCTTCTCCCTTACCTCCAAAATTCTGAAAAACTTAGCAATTTTAGTATAGTTTGTCTTTAGAATTAGGGAAGAAAATGAGAAGGCAAAACCCCACAAAACATTACACTGACTTAAAAATCACATTCATTTGAGCATTATTATACTTTGCACCTTTTTTTGCCTTCTACTTTAAGCCTCTGCAGTACACTTGATTCATGTTTTCAAGGGCTTGTCTGCAGTTGGAAGGTCTTTCTGTAATTGGAAGTGGAGAATTTAATTTATTTCTTGGACTCTGGGAGCTGGGGCTTTTAGAATATCACAAGTAGTGTTAGACTTCTGATTAAAATCAGAAGAGCTCACGTCAGCATAGCTTGCCAGAGCTGATCCGAGCAGGAGGATGGTCAAGGATCTGGAGCAGTGACAGCACTGACTGCTCCAGCCTTCTCCAGCACTGGGCTCCCAGTCAGAAAGACCTTATGGGACCTTGAATGCTACAGTCTTGTTCTGCTGAGGGGAATAAGTTTTCCCTGTTTTATCCAATAGCATGTGAAATAGCAAACTGATCATAACTATGTTATGAAGAAGCAGCATAAAAATGCTGTTGCTAGAATCTGGACTGCTGTGCTCACTTCAAGGCTAAATAAGTAAGCTTGTGATTGCTTTAGTGTTGTCTTCTATATATAAGAACTTTCTGGAAGTAGATGCAAGGCATTTTGAACTGCAGCACATAAAGCAATAAATAATCAAAGATTCTATAGTGAAGTTCTGCAGGAACTATAAATAACTTTTCTGGGTTTTGGGAAATAGAACATCTGAGCCTTACTCTTGGATTAGCATTGTTTTTTGGCATTAGGCCTGCCATGAGTTTATTATTGTGTTAATGAAAGTACAGGACAAGTATATAGAAATACAGCTGCAACAGGAATGTGTTTCCTAGGTGAAGGAATAGAGGGAGCAGTCTGATTCTCAAATATATTTGCAATCCATAGACATTTGCCTGTAGCTCTGCCATTACAGTACCAAGAAGGGGAGATTTTTTTAGTTCATGACATAATGAGAGAACGTTTCCATGACGGCTTTGTTGTAGGCTAGTGAGTTTTCTCATGTATGGGTTTGTCGTTTGTTTGGGTTTTTTGTTTTGTTTTCCATAACCTTCAGAAGATTTAAAAAAAAATAAGTTAACAAGAATCAGACTTCCAGTTCAGGTCTCCCTCATAATGTGATGTTAACAACTGAATAATACATATTTTCCATCCTGGAGAGAATATCAGTGGCAAGCAATAATGATATATTTCTGTAGGCCAGTAAGCAGCATGGCCAGTGTTCCTAGATTTTGGCTGGATTAGGCGCTCTTTCAATATTTACAATAATGAAATCCTTAAAATTAAAGAAAAATATACGGTTAGGTTGACTTGCTGGGAACTATCCAGCTTCTCTGGCACTTTGATTGCCCTGTCCCCTCACTGCCATCTACTCAACAGAACAGTGGCTTTTTGGATGTGATTTCTAAAAAGACTAAAGAGCAACCATAGCATAGTCTCTTGCAGGACTGTAAGGCAAAACATCTGCTCTACATGCATATTTCTGACTTTCACCACTCCAAAAGGAGCTGAAGTGGAGCAAAATTGGAGGTGGTAGGGCACACAGAAGAACTGTCAGCACATGAGGGACAAGCAGAGCAAAGACCTGCTGGGGAAGAGCATAATCAAAGAACCACAAAGCAAATACAGGCATACCTTGTTATAATGTGGTTTGCTTTATTGTGCTTTGCAGATATTGCGTTTTTTGCAAATTGAAGGTGTGTGGCAACCCTGCGTCACAACCCCCTGTTTCCAACAGCATGTGCTCACTTCATGTCTCTGTATCGCATTTTGGTAATTCCCTCGGTATTTCAAACTTTTTCATTATTATTATATCTGTTAAGGTGATCTGTGATCTTGGATGTTTCTATTGTAATTGTTTTGGGGCACCACAAACCACACCCATATAAGATGGCAATCTTAATCAATAAATGTTGCGTGTGTTCTGCCTGCTCCACCGACCGGCCGTTCCCCCGTCTCTCTCCCTCTCCTCGGGCCTCCCTATTCCCTGAGACACAACAGTATTAAAATTAGGCCAGTTAATACCCCTACAATGGCCTCTAAGTGTTCAAGCGAAAGGAAGAGTTGCACGTCTCTCACTTGAAATCAAAAGCTAGAAGTGATTCAGCTTAGTGAGGAAGGCATGTTGAAAGCCGAGATAGGCCGAAAGCTGGGCCTCTTGCGCCAAGTAGCGAATGCAAAGGAAAAGGTCTTGAAGGAAATTCAAAGTGCTACTCCAGTGAACACATGAGCGATAAGAAAGCAAAACGGCCTTCTTGCTGACAGGGAGAAAGTTTTAGTGGTCTGGATAGAAGATCAGACCAGCCACAACATTCCCCTAAGCCAAAGCCTCATCCAGAGCAAGGCCCTAACTCTCTTCAGTTCTGGGAAGGCTGAGAGAGGGGAGGAAGCTGCAGAAGAAGAGTGTGAAGCTAGCAGAGGTTGGTTCACGAGGTTTCAGGAAAGAAGCCGTCTCCATAACATCAAAGGGCAAGGTGAAGCAGCAAGTGCTGATGCAGAAGCTGCAGCAAGTTATCCAGAAGATCTAGCTAGGAGAACTGATGAAGGCGGCTACACTAAACAACAGATTTTCATGTAGACAAAACAGCCTTCTGTTGGAAGAAGATGCCACCTAGGACTTTCATAGCTAGAGAGGAGAAGTCAATGCCTGGCTTCAAAGCTTCAAAGGACAGGCTGACTCTCYTGYTWGGGGCTAATGCAGCTGGTGACTTKAAGTTGAAGCCAATGCTCATTTCATGCCAATACGCATTTCATGCCTGCTAACACAACATCCATTCTGCAGCCCATGGATCAAGGAGTCATTTTGACTTTCAAGTCTTACTATTTAAGAAATACATTTTGTAAGGCTAGAGCTGCCATAGATAGCGATTCCTCTGATGGATCCGGGCAAAGTAAATAGAAAACCTTCTGGAAAGGATTYGYCATTCTAGATGCCATTAAGAACATTTGTGATTCATGGGAGGAGGTCAAAATATCAACAYTCACAGGAGTCTGGAAGAAGTTGATTCCAGCCCTCATGGAGGACTTTGAGGGCTTCAAGACTTCAGTGGAGGAAGTAACTGCAGATGTGGTGGAAGTAGCAAGAGAACTAGAATGGGGAGTGGAGCCTGAAGATGGGACTGAATTGCTGCAATCTCCTGATAAACCTTTAACGGATGAGGAGTTGCTTCTTAGGGACGAGCAAAGAAAGTGGTTTCTTGAGATGGAATCTACTCCTGGTGAAGACGCTGTGAACATTGTTGAAATGACAAAGGATTTAGAATATTACATACACTGTAATGTACCCTGCAGCGGCAGGGTTGGTGAGGACTGACTCCAATTTTGAAAGAAGTTTTCTTGTGGGTAAAAATGCTTTCAAACAGCATTGCATGCTACAGAGAAATCCTTTGTGAAAGGAAGAGTCAATCGATGGGGCAAACTTCATTGCTGTCTTATTTTAAGAAATTGCCACAGCTGCCCCAGCCTTTCAGCAACCACCACCCTGATCAGTCAGCAGCCATCAACACTGAGGCAAGACCTTCCATCAGCAAAAAGATTACCACTTGCTGAAGGCTCAGATCACGATTAGCATTTTTTTTAATCAATAAAGTATTTTTTAATTCAGGTATGTGCATTGGTTTTTTTAGACATAATGCTACTGCACACTTAATAGACTACAGTGTAGTGTAAACATAACTTTCATATGCACTGGGAAACCAAAAAATTCATATGACTCGCTTTATTGTTATACTTGCTTTATTGCGGTGATCTGGAACCAAACCTGCAATATCTCCGAGGTATGCTTGTGTGAGAAATTTGATGAACATAGGAGAAGGAGACAGGACATGGTAGCTTTTTGAAGAAATATACAACTCAAATGTTTCCTCCATGACCACAACCAATCCAAGGAGGGAGCAGGAGTTTGCTGCATCAACTAAGACTTACTGTGCCTCTCTCTGTCTTGCTTTCCTAAGGTGAATCTACTGTCTGCTTCACCAGGACGTGTGTGACTCCCCAGATGATGTCACTGGGGTTACAAGAATCCTTCCTAAAAGGGGGAAGGGGAGAAGAGAAATCATATTGATGGTGTTGCGAGCCTGACCCTATGTTCCAGCAAACCTTCTTTGATTCTAGGTGAAGCTGGATTCTGCCTTGTGAAGCTGCCTTGACTCTTCTTTTTGTCCTCCTTTCCCTTGCATTTAAAGGGAGCCAGTTTGCATGTTTCAGTGGAATGAAATGAGTATCTTCTAAAGTGGTAATTAAAGGGTTCCTTCACTATTTCACTGACTCTGCCTCTGAGCCGAAGTGCATAAGGGGATTTTTTTTCAAATGGCCAAATGGCATAGTAGAATTCTTTGGTAGCTTTAAAAACATGTCTGTAGGTTCATATTAAAGAGGGCCTGTTTTCTCTCGGCAGTCTTCTGAGTTGTTTTCTTTATTCTTTCTGTCATGTTGAAAATGGGAACCTATTTTCATAAGCTAAGGCATCTCAGTAAACAATGAGAAGCATCCCAGTTGTTGAGTTTGGCAAGTGCTCCTGCTTAATGCCAGCTGTTATTTAGTTACCATGGTTGGCTATAGAGTCCTCATGAAGGAATCTAGTGAAACAAATCAGGCACCCTGTAGATTACCACAGTCGAGGTTGTGTTTAGGGGGTTTTGAGGCCTCCTGGCTAGATTCTCATTCCTTGTGCAGAGTCCAAATTACAATATGCATGTGGCTGTGTTTAAGGGGAGAAAATGCCTTTTCCTCAAACCCAGGCAGAGGCCAGTTTGTAACAGTCTTTATAAGCTCAGACTGTGGTAGAGTCCAGGATAGATGATATATTCCTATCAGGCATTGGCAAATGGACCAGCTTATTATTAAACTGCTAGTYCTGTTGCTTATTGCATTTAATCCATCAAAAGCAATGGCCCTGTGCATATGGCTGGCTGTGGTGTGGTTTCTCTGCATCATGGTACCAGTGGGAACGGCACTGGTTCTGCTGTCAGCGATTCTGGGTGCCTTGTGCTGCTGGGAGTAGGCAGGGGAAGTTTGACAGGACTTACCCTTAACTGCAGTTTTGTTTGTTTTGATAACCACTCTCAGAGGTGTTCTCAGAGTTGACTGCACTGCCCCTTTTAATCAGTCAGAAGTTTCTCAGAGCCTGGAATGGAACACTTGCTGTTAATTTCTGCGTTTACTTTTGAGGTAAAAAAAAATATTCTTTATTTACGTTTGGAAATCTTTTGTTCTTGAGTTTGAGGTCTAAAGGACAGTCTAGAATTCCTTTACAGGCCTTGTCAATGCTGGCTCTTACAGCTAGGGGTTCTGGCTGGTGTGGATCCACCAAACATACCAGGTAATGCCGGTGGGTTTTTTTTTCCTTTCTTTTTCTTTTTTTCCCAGCTCTGTCACTTAGGTCAAACTGAAAATGAAGCTTCTTTTGTCCAAAACTAAGAAATTCTGTGCCTGTGCAACAAAGATTAGAAATGTCATCCCCATCTTATCTCYGATTTGAATCCCTAAAGGCGATTTGACCTTAGAGAGCCCAAGAGCATAGAACAGATGGTGAAGGGGAAACTAAGATACTAGGACTTGTCCTATTCTTTTTACTAATGAGAGCAAACTCATGGTTGTGAAACTGCTCTTAAGGGAACAAGATTCAACCCCATTATTTTTAAACACAGAAATAAGTAAACCCCATCACCTGTACAGTTTCTAACTTTATAAGATCACACTGTCCAACAAATGGGTTGTGGAGGAAGAAAGAATCTTGTGTTGCTTCTGTAAGTCTCTTCTGGTTTTGTTTTTCTTAACAAGACCAAGCCTAGTGATGATACTCGTGATGGTTGTCTAGCTGTTTTATTTCTTTGAGGGTTATCAGATGATGGTAGCTGAAAAAGATGACTGGGAACAGGATTGCTTGCTCTTCAGGTTCCTGTCTTGATCTAGGCAAATTGTTGTGTTGCACTTCCAATAGCAAACCAAACTGTCTCCCTGACTGGTCTGCAAGGCAAAGCTATGCTTTTCAGGCCTGCAAAGATGATGGACTGCAGAATGTTTCCAGTGGGAAATACATCACCTCTATTAGTTTCCTCTTGAATAAATAGTTCTAATCTGAGTTTCTGTGATAGGGTAGAGAGCTTTTTTTCCCCTCTGCTTTGCATTAGTGAGTCTTGTTTCCAAACTTGCAAGGAGTATCCAAATACTTGAAAGATAACAACTTCCTAAATGCAGATTACGGATAGAAAATATTTGACTTGGGTACCCGAGACAGTACCCATATACCTGTCTTACTCTGCTTGTTACATTACTTTCTCCCTTCCCTCTCCCTTTTGTGTGGTTGTTTTTTTGTTTTGTTTCTGGTTTGTGGGTTTTTTGCTGTTTTTTTTTTGGGGGGGGGGGAGCAAATGGGTCTGGTCTGCTTTCAGTGATGCTTTCAGAATTAGTTCTGCTGCAATAGAAGCCATGAAAAAATACCCAGTGAAAGATAAGATAKTCATTTTTTTATTACCAAGTGTCAGAACAAGGGGAAAACTTAAGAGTATTCACATGCTGTTAACTTTTCAAGGATAATTCAAGTCTCTGATATGTTTTTGCAAAATGGCTACATTGTGGGAGTGGAAAATAGCCCCTTTTTTTTTTTATTTGGGTTGTAATTCTCCAGTGACTTATAGTAGATATCTTTCTAATTCTGTTGTGTGTAAACTACTGATGCATTTTGTTCAAAAGAAAGCACTTACATTGAGTGAAAGAAGGAAAAATAACAAGATTTAGAATTAATACCCTCACACATGGGCCAAGCCCCCAGTAGGTTAGCCAGCCAGTGATTTCTTTTGAGGATATGGCTTGCTTATTTGCTTTGGTTTCATGAATTTGTTTGCCACCTTGATGTCTGTAGAAGCAGAGTTGCTTTCTCATTCTAAACGAGGTGCTGCTGACACAGGCAAAACCCTCTGCCATGCTCTGCTGTGTTTGTGCTGGAGGTGAGAGAGTAATTTGGCCTCCCAGCCTCTTTGTATCTATTAGCTGTTTTGCTGAGATATCTAAATGGGGTATGAGTCATTTGTGAGCTTTTGTCTACCAGAAATGAGACAGGTGCCACGTATTTCACAGTTTTCATTTTCTGTATTTCTGGCCTGAAATGGAGCCAGCTGTGATCCGTAAGAGCAATTTTCGGAGTGGTCAAGAGTGTACTTCCTGCCTGTTCCACCTGCTTCCCATTTTCATAGCAGCACAGCAGTCAGCCCTGAGTATTTTCTGTGTGTATATTAGTGAGGGAAGCCTTCAAGTGCTGTGTAGAGACCGTCAGTAACTTAGACAAAAAGCCTATAGCTTCTGCCTTGTGAATGGAGGCATGCCATTGCGAAGACCTCATTCATTTCATTGGCAGTACAGGCAAAACAGCTGGCAGAATGGAGAACCTATAGGGATATGGGCTAGATATTTCCCAGCCCTCAGCAGTACAGATGTGAATTGCATGATTTCAAAGGCTTGTTGTCAGTCTTACATACATGACATTTGTTTTCCCTCTCTTAACATTAGTATTGAACCACACCAATTATGTTATTACAGTACACTGTATAAAACATGCTGCTGTTCTATATATATGGTTGCAGTGGATGTGGCAATTGTGTCCGTTATGAAAAGGCACACGTTGAACACTAGAATGCCCATGAGTTAGGGAGCAGGCAGCAGGCCCTCATTAAAGATTTTAATAGCTTTCTTAAAAAAAAAAAAAAAAAAGGGGGGGGGGGTGCCCTGTTTAAAAGTGAGCGGTTAAAGATACTTCATAACTAATTGTTTTGAGAACAGGCTGCTGCATGGAATATGCTCTATTGTAATTCATATGATTGCTTGATGTTGTATTAAGAAGCACATCTCTGCTGTGGTAAAATTTAATTTTCTGCAGTGTAACTGCATGCATAATAACTGCTGAGGTAATGGCTGTTTGGATTTGCTGCAGCTCTTTTCCTTTCTACAGATACATGTAATAAACATGCCATAAACTGTAATTGTCATGTGACTGGCATAGGAGTGTCAGTGATGTACAGTGAATCCTCCATGGATAGGTGGCTTATCTGGTTTGCAGGTAAGTATATCATATATGAAGACACAAGCTATGTGTAGTTCAGCAGGGCTGTTCGTTGTGTTGCAGGACTACATAAAGGCAGGCATCTTTCCTGCTCTCACAGCCAGCGTGGGTCTGAAAGTCCCATAGTGCTGCGTTGCCTGAGCCCGCCCTGAAAAGCCCTGCTGAACCTGGTCAGCTTGAGCACCTGTGTGTTGTGAGTTGGGACTGAAGCAGGAGACGGACAGCAGTATGGCTCTGCACGGCCATGGGTCAGCTCGGGGCCAGCAATCTGTGCTGGAGCCTTCTGGGTGCATGCCGCCTGCAGGCGGGCTGCGGCTCCTGGCTGGGCAAGAGGTGGCAGAGAGCTGAATGAAGGTGCTCGTGGTCCATGTGCTGCTTGGTGGGACTGACTGCTGTGTCCTCCCAGAATAGGTTTGATGTCATGTCTGACCCACCTCTGTGCAGAGCCACTTGAGTGTCTAATGCATCCCAAAATATGAAATGTGATGTGTGTCTGGGTTGCTTTATTACCTGGAAATACTCAAAATAAAGGAGAATTAACTGTATATTTTTCTCTGTGTAATGTAGGTTACACTAACTCCTGGTGCTGAAGCTCCTGTTGGTAATATTAGTGACCTTGTCTGTCCCATACAATAGGCCTTGAACAGAGGTTCTCTTTTTAATAGTGGTGTGACTCGCCATCTCTCTTAATCCCACTTGTGTACAGATAAGGCATGTCCATGTGACAATGGTAACAGCTTAAAGGGAAAAATCATATTGGTAGTGTTGCAAATGTATTTGTAGCTATATTTTGATGCTGCTTAGTAGTTGAAAAGGAGGAGGAAATAATGCAATGGGAAAAATTAGGAATTGCTACTTATGTTATTGATACACTGTTTGGAGACCACTGTTCTAGAAACAGGGCTTTTTGCATTTGTGTTCAGAAAAATTAGTGGCCTGAAAGAATAGAAATGCATAGATGTGGAAAAAATGTTGATGTAGATGGCTTATATGTTTGCATTCTCAAATGCAAAATGAAATTTCTCTCTGGTGATGTATCTGGCAACGTATACAATTTAGTCTCCATGAATACCAAAGGGAAATTTTCCCAAAAGATAAATAATGAGGCCAGAAATCCAGTTCTTATGATTTGTTTTCTGCAGTGAGGAGGTGTTGGTTTCATTGTATTATGCAGTATGCATTTCTTTTTCAGGTGAAATTAAATTTTGCTGTTAATGGAAAATAATTCTCATAATAGTAGGAGTTACTGTCCCTRTTGTGTAGCTAAAAGTAGGTAAGCCTAGATGCTATCACTAATGAGCACCTGGGTATAACAACTACATGCTTTATTGACAAATTTGATAAGTGAGGACAAAGAGGGAAGTTAGCTCCTGAAAGGTTTAGTGTCTAAAGACAGCTGAAGATGTGTGAGTGTTGGTAGATGCTGTAAGTACAAATGGAAAAAGCACAGTATCATCTGCATCTCTCTTTTTGTGTGTGCTTTTCAATATGTAAAGTTCCCTGTCGGACAGAATCTGTATACGTCATGTTGCAGTTGCTCTACAACTACTTAGCACCTGTACTTGCCAGCAGTTGTCAGGATTTTTCACTGCCCCCTTGAAATTAGCAAAAATGCAAATAAACAGAGGTTGGCTAATGATAATCCAGATCACAGTACCCTTCATTCTGTGAGAGACCATAGATACATTTTGATTTTTCCTGAGTGGATTTCCAGAAACAATGATTCAGATTTCCTTCCTCCACCCTCCTATATGTAACATTACAGTAGTAAATGGTCCCTTGAGCCTTGGGATGATGGCTGTTATTGCGGCCTACATGCTCCACATTCTTGTTAATGTTCAGTGAGTTTATTAGGAGATTTGCACTCTTTGGCTCTTTTTCTTACAGCCCTGTCACCTGGAATTCTGTGCTAATGCAAGAACTTCTTGATTCTGAGCAGCTGCGATTAGCAATTGGAAGTAGGGTCAGTAATTGCATAACCATAAGAGCAATTGTCGGGATACAAATGACTTGGCGAGTTTGCTCAATGGCAACTTCTACATGTGCAAGTGGAGAGAGAGAGATAGAATACAGACCAGCTCGGGCTTTGAGATTTGAAAGCTTGAACAAAATAAGCAGGTTTATGATTTTTTTATTGGAATATTAGTCCTTCCTAGGAGCATGTTGTTAAGTGCTGTCTATCTAGGAAAAGTACAGTACGTTCCATATGACGGTCAATTTTAGCGTGTTGCATCCTTGCAATATGTGATGTGTTCCTGCTTATTGCAGAATATGGATGTGTTAGTGCATATAGTACCAATATTTGTTAGCAGAAATTAATGAACACTCATCAATTCAGACTGATTTTCTATCTTTGCAAATGCATCAACTTAAAAATCACAGTTTGATGCTAGATGGATGCCCAAAAAAGCATGAGGCTATAACTGACTGATACGAAGTTGATTATCAGATTACAGAGCATGGGGGTGCTATCTCAGTAGCTATTTTCTACAAACAATTTTCATAACAATAACTGGTGCAGAAAATTTGTTAATGCTGTTTTATATACGTAGGAGGATTCACTTAGCAATAAGGATCATTCTAAATATGCTTTTTCTTTAACTTCTTACTTTCTTTTTAGAGGAGCAATCTCAAGATTATTCTGTATATGCTTTTTCTTTAACTCCTTACTTTCTTTTATGGTAGCAATCTCAGATTAAGTCTGAACAAAGCACAAGCAAATTTTTTGTAAAGACAAATAAATTGTGTTTGTGTTCTGATTGCAAGATTTTTCTGTCTGAAGTTGGTTTCATTTTTTCATGCAACCTATTGTTCTGATTCATTTTTTTTAAATTATAAATTATGCCTTTTACAGTAACATGGAAAAATATTTTTGTTGCTACAAGAGTTGGGTATAAGTTTATTTGTATGCAGTCTAAACACTGGACTGAACTTGATCTGTTTGCCTTTAACTGTAGTCGCCATTTAGCTCTTGGTTGTGATTGTGTTAGTTGTCAGTAATTGTGTTTGCTGTCTCGGCTGAAGGCTGTGATGAAGAATGCTTGGAACTGGGGCATTACACAGATAATATCATGATGAAACAGCTGCAGCTTAATCATAATGAAATATGCGTGGGCCTTAAGAGCTACATATTCTGGAAATTTTTATTACACTTAATTCCCGTGTTTAACCGTTTTAGGARAAAGAAAATCTCTCTGCAATTAAAAGAAATAGACATAAGATTATAGTAGTAAGTATTATGAAACAAGTCTCATAGCCTCCCTGCTTTAGGGAGGAAGCAATTTTTTGTTTGTTTTTGCCCTAGGTGAAACTCTTGGCAATCTCTTAATTTTTCTGATCTTTTAGATGTCTAGACCTGAATGTCTTGTGTTGCAGCCTTTTCAGCTGGGTAGCCCAGGGCAGTGTATCAGTGCTATCAATCAGTGCTGCTGCTCAGCAGCATAGAGCACTGCCCTTCTCAGAGGTTAAGTGGTCTGGGTGAGGTCCTGGGTGCTCTGAAACCAGAGGGACTTTTCTGATGGCTCTGGGATCAAGATTTCCCCCTTTGTCCTCAGAAAACAGAGGCTGGGGTCTTGACATGAATTTCAGTCTATGGCATGATATCTTGGAACATTTCTTGAAAAATGCTAAACTGATAACTTTCTGTGAAAAGTATTGTTTATTTTAAATTGATCTAGACTGAGCAATGCAGTGATAAATTTTGCGTAATAAATACTTACACAATAAGATATTTTAAAAATAATTGTTTACTATTGCTTTGGCCAGACCTCTAATTGCATTAACTGATGGCGAGAAGATCTGATTATTAAGGTAACCTTCTTAAATTAGAAAATAAAAAGCGAGTAGCAGAAAGGATTAAAACAACACGCTATTGGGAAGTAACCAAGGGCRGACACGGAAGACAAATATATATCAACTGTGGATGCAGTTATCACAGTTGCAGGCAATTATAATAATAAAGAACATGGTATAAGGATGGGCTTAGGCTTCTGCTTGTTGGAGAATCTTATATGGTAGGTTTGCTCTAATTGCTTTCATTCTGTGAAATAAATCAAGATGAGGTTATTCCCAGCAGTTCCTTTCTGTATGTACAGCTGTCTTCCTGAGTTTGCCTCATGTAGGCAAATAAGTCTACTTTCATAGGGAAACATTTTCCTTATTTGGGGATTAAAAAAAAAAAAAAAACTTGATGATTTTGAACAGTATGCTGTGGATGACAGGTAGGACTTTCTGTGGAGGCGTTGGCTCTCTTGCCTTGCTCTTGTGAGGTTCTGATGCCCCAATTGTGTCTGTGCCCAGGCAAACCGGGATGCAGTAATCAGCCGTGCCCCTGACCAGCAGGACGACCGAGCTGTCAGCCTCCAGGATGCCTCTGCAGTCTATGACCTCCTCAGTATCACACTGGGCAGAAGAGGGCAGTATGTCATGCTTTCTGAGGTACCTCCTCCTGGTTTTTGCTGAAACTTCCACCCAAGTTTTGCAAGCAAAACCTGTCTTTTCGATAACAATTGTTGGCCCTTGGTAGGGGAAGTGAAAAAGAAGCGTAGTACATGGAGATTAGTAGAAATAGCTACTGACCTACGGAAGCACAAGCAAAAAATATACACAGAAATGTTAGAGGCACTACATTAATTTATATGTAGGCACTTGAACAGAGTGACTCTGATTTGAAGTGATGCTGTATACTAGCAGAGTCCGTTAACTGAGGAGAGGAAAACGGTCTTGTTTAAAAAAACAAAACAAAACAAAAAAACCCCACCTTTGTCACAACACGTCACTCCTCGTTTGATTGCTGAGCTATGCTAAGGCAGCAGTCTTGACAAAAGATGTCAAAAAGAAAAGAGTCTGACACTTCTTTCAACATCTACTTCTCAGTGCTTGGAGAGAGCCATGAAGTTTGCATTTGATGAATTCCACCTCTGGTACCAGCTTGCCCTGTCCATGGTTGCTTGTGGAAAGGTAAGATTCAAACCAAAAGAGCTAAAAAAGCGCATGTTTTCCTCTGCCAGAGTGTATCTGGTTTATTTGGATGTGCAGTCTTGTACGTTGTGTGGATAAGTGCCTTCAGACAGCCTAYGTGAAAGGTCAGTCCTTTTAGACTGCAATTGCACTTGGTGGTCAGTTTTGCATGTGGTATTCTGTGTATCAGTTTTTCCACATCGTGTTTGCTCCTCATTATCAAGTGGAAAACAAACTTTGTGCATAGGTGTGGATTGCAAAGCAGTATGCAGTTGTCCGGTTTCTCTTCAGATTTATTGTAAATGTGCTTAGAATAAGAAAGATACTGTGTTTAAGAAAGTCTGTCATCAGCTTGCTCTGTGGCTTTGGGCAGTCGACTCAACCTCTCTCTAAGCTGTGGTTTCTCTATCTGATAAAGGAAATTTTAATGTATTTTTTTCATAGAGGGATTGTGAGGATTAATGTTTTTTTAAGTGCTTTAATCTTGGTACAAAAGATACTATAGAAAAACAAAGGCTAAGTGAATGCATGCACAGGCATGTGTTTTAACATGTATGTGTTTTTTGTTTTTTTTTTAATTAATATAATATTTCTTAAAGCTGCCACTGAGATGAGTAAAGTCTTCTTGCAAAAGACAGGCTGAGGAAGCATGAGCTTTTCTTTAACTGCCTTAAAAATGGTGACTTCTTGCAGGATAAGTAAGTAATGTTTTTAGCCTGTTCATTCTGGGAGTCTCCAACTACAATCTTTAGGATTTGTGAGCAAATTAATGCTGTGCAGTAGCAGAACACTTAACGTGCCCTCGTACTCTATGCCCATGGAATATAAGGGATGGGCAGAGACTGCCAATTACTTTAGTCAAGGGACCAGTTGTCTGCCAAATGATAACTACTTTTGACCTTTTATGGATCTAAGCTGAATTGGAAACAGTGGCTTTGGAGTGAAAGCTGGAGATGAATATACAATGTCATGCTTTTGGGAAGTCGTTGTCATCTTGTAATGTAAAAGTGGCAGCACAGCTTGCAAGAGGTCTGAAGGGATTCCTTTGCTTTTACAAGCACAGACAAAACCTTATCTGGAGCACTGCCTGTTGCTGTGCTTCATACTTCAAGAAAATAGCCAACCATTGAGAGGAAGTCTAAAAAAGGAGAGTGTAAAGGATGGCTACAGGTATAGGAGACAGAACTGGGGAAAGATTGAAAGGAATGGATTTTTTTTCCCTGAAGCAGGGGAAAAAAGGGTCCAAGACAGAAACAAGTCTTCAAATGCTATTGCAAAGGGGTTAATAATCTTGTCTGTGATGGATAGAACAAGATGTGATGGCTTTCAGTTGTGGCAAGATGAGTTCATGTTAACTATTAGGAGGCAAAAAAACCAGTAGTGGTACACTGGAGAAGGATCACCTGGGGAGGTTGTGTGGAGCCTGTGTTGCTGGGGGTCTGTGGAACACCGTAGACAAATATCAGTCAGCAATGATCCCCCTGTAAGGCGCCCCTGTAAGGGTGGACACGTGAGCCTGGACTGGGACCTTGTGAGCTCTGACTCTGTGTTGTGACTCCATGATTATTTCATAAATCAGCTATATCTGTTACAAGCAGAAAAGAGATACAAACCTCTGACAAAGCATAGTAGATACAGGAAGAGCAGGGAGCTGAAAGGGAATGTTTTGTAAGAGAGCCTCACAAATTCCTGTAGGAATTCAGGACAAGCATTTTGAAACTCAATTATAAATACAAAAATGATAGCTAGGCTCAATCACATACAGGGAAACCTGAAGCTACTGCTGGTATAGCTGAACAATGAGCTTGGTGCCATGGTGCTAATACCTTACACTGGCCTATGTCAGGTGCTGGGTTTAGAAGTCAGGTCCAACTCCCCTTGGCATTCAGCTGCAGTTAGCACGTAGCTGCCCTCTGGACCTTTGCAAATCCTCTGGATACCCGATCTCTTGGTCCTCAGGACAACAATGACAAGATCGGCTATGAAGGAAAGGCACTGTATCTTCCCTTAACACTGGCTTATGGGCCTTTCTGGTTGTATAACCTGTTTCTCAAGAGCAGACAAAGCTGTAGCTCCACTAATCTGCTGGAGAACAAATCTGGATATAACTGTTGATGTTAATCTTAGACTAGCGTGGATGAGAGAGATGGGGCATGATATTTAGCCTCTAACAATTACTGTGAGAACTCTGTCCTCTCCCTGTATGATTGCATACCTCTTCTGCTTCCCTAGTAGATATTGTATTTGTGGTATTAAAAAAAAAAGGGGGGGGGGAGAGGGGAGAAGAACCACAAAGAGCAACACAAGTAACTGTCTCTRTAACTGTCCCTTCTTTTTAGTTTTTCAAATGTCGTTTCTCCCTGCCTGAACTTTAAATATTTAGGAGGTAAAATGGCCCAATCTTGCCAATTGATGTAACAGCTCTAAATGTTCTAAGTCTTATATGGGGCAGAGGGAATTCCCTTACCCAACAATCCGATCTGTGCAGCGTTTCATTTCTAATCCCAAAGTATTCCCTGAGGATTCCTGTCATATACTCTGCAATGCCTCATCTTGCTAATGGGAGATGTGGCATACATTTTTATACTGTTTTGCAGCTTGATAGCAGGACAGAGTTCATTTCAGTGTAAGTGCTCCAGTGCAGCGGGAAGAACTGATGAGGAAACAGTGTGGTTGGTCTAGGCCATGAAATGCAGAGCACACTTGCGCTTTTAAAAGATCTGTTTTCACCTGTCGCTCAGTCACAGACAATTCCTGATCTCATTTCTTGGTAATGAGATCTCACATCCTGCAGTGTTACTTGTTCTGCAGTACAGCAAATCATGCTCATAAATCTTGAGTATGACAGGAACCCTTTTATCAACCTGTAAATGCTGGAAACTTCACTTTTTTTTTTTACATTTTTTTTTTAGTATTTTCAAAGTCTGCCCTTTAAAAAAGTGCTCCAAAGCCTATCTGCCCTCTCTTCCACACTACATTTGACTAGTTTTACTTTGCATATTGATCTTCTTCAGGTCAAGTCAACTGAATTGTACTTCAAACTATTTTCTCTCTCTGCCAGCCAACAAATTGCCAAATGGTGGCTGTCATTTTTCACAAGTGATCAGTCTGAATATCAAGTCAGCCACCTAGGCTCATTACTATACGTGTGCTTGAGTTTACACATTATTTTAAAAAGCACGTCTCTTAACAAAAATAGGCACATCACTTCAGAAAGTTCTTACAGAGCAAGTGATGCCTTAGGGCTTCATAAAACAGTGGATGAGAAAGCTCAGAGAAGCGTAGCCTTCCTATCTGTCTTCTATCCACTTAAGCAATAGAAATAATGGAGTGACAGTGATTTTGCTTTCCTATGCTTCTCCATGCTTTGCATACTGAGAAAGATAGTGTGACTTAGTTGTTTTTTAATCCTTGAGTAGGGGGGTATTCTTGGCAATGCATGTATACTGAACTGTGTATTTTCTGAACAAAAGGAGTATGTTTTCTTCAAAAGATTTAAAATCCAGCATGAAATTTGAAAGACTTTTATAGGCAGTTT
Organism: Apteryx rowi; assembly: GCF_003343035.1. Lineage (NCBI taxonomy): Eukaryota > Metazoa > Chordata > Aves > Apterygiformes > Apterygidae > Apteryx > Apteryx rowi. Next base: position 877,866 of record NW_020447841.1, on the reverse strand, counting down.
TAGATAAAACATTGGGAAAGCCTAGGCAATGGCAAAGATGTCTGCTGTAAGAAAGAGTATCYTGAGAGACCCTTTATGGCCAAGTGCAATTCTTGATAGTCAAGGAAAAGGTTTAAATCAATCTAATGCAGCACCCTGTTCTTCTGCACTGATTCTGGAAACCTGGAGGCTGAACTTCACAGCTGCTTTAAGTTGCTCCTACTGGTAATAACCATCAGGATTTGGTAATATGACAGGCAGAGGTTGGGTGGATGTAACAGTTCCTTGGCTCTGCCATGTGCAGACAGGCTGGAGTCTGAGGGGTGAGCGGTGCGAGAACCCAAAGCTGTCCAGCAGAGTCCTCGGGCCCTGAGACGAGCCACTGTCCTGTTGCCAAATGAGTGCAGCAGGGTTGAATCTGCTTCTCTCAGGACTTTCAGAAAGTAAAACTGACCTGTATTCAGCAGAGTGGGGGAAGGAAGGAACAAACTTTTACAGAGTGGAGAAGACCATGTGAAGAGAAAGATGGCAGTTTGGGGCAGGCTTGTTCTCTGCTGCTGCTTGTCAGCTAAGCAGCTTCGACTGGAAGTGGTGGAGGTTACCGGCACATGGCACTTCTGCAGACTTGGGCAGCTCTATTGAGGTATCTGAAGTTTGAGACAAAATTGTCAAATCAGAGTGTCTAGATGATGTATCACAAGGGATGCGAATAGAGTCCCTATGTGCTTGTGAGCACTTCCCTGGCCTCGAACCAGTTGGATCAGTTACATGTCCTGCCCCCTTTCACACCTAGCAGCCCCGCATGGGATGCAACCGAGGTGTCCCAAAGTATCACTGGAGCCCTTTGGGAGCAGAGACTCAGAAGCACATCATGGGACTGGACTCCAACTTGAACAAATCAACAGTTCTTCAGAAAGTCTTCTGTACCTGCATCTGTAGCTGTCTTTTTATCTGTGATGCTGCTTAAGGAAAAGATGAACCGATAATGCAAATGACATGCCTTGAGCAATATAAAGCAATGTTAATGCCTCTCTTCTAACTGCCAATCCAAGGAGACAGGATTTGTGTTTAATGACAATGATGTGCAATTTTTCTGGGGTAGGGGAAGTGTCTTTAGGGGTATATGTGAAATTATTCTGTGAATGCTGAGTGTACCTGTTCTAAAAGTTCTGGGTACCAAAACTGAGTTAGTCAACTCACAACAGTCTTACAGTGATCTTTCATGTCCAGTGGGTGTTTATTAAGGCTTTTAGAATATTCAGTGAATAGAAGCATTTTTCATGCACAAATTTAATATTTCTGCCCTAAAAAAGGCTTGATTAGCGAGTTATAAGCTGTAAGATTGATTGTATCTGCTCTGTTGAGAGGAGGGGTGGGGCGCGATGCAGTTTGCGGCCAGATGTGGGAAGCCCAAAGTATCCGCTGGGAGGGGATGGACCTGCTCTCGTACTGGTGTGGGGGATGAGGAGCAGAGARACGTGCATAAGGGAAGAGCTCCAGAGCAGCTGAAAGGGCTGTGGGGAAGAGTCTCTGCGAGAGGCCAGTGGAGCTGCAAGTGGTTACCTGGAGGCAGGGACAAAGCTCAGCAGGCCTTGTGATAGGATTGCAGACTGTGGTTGTGTGCTTATGGGGCACCTGGCACACCACTTCGGCCTCTTGTCCAGTGTGCACAGAAGACCATCAGCCTAGCGCTTGCCTTTAGGACAGCAATTGCATGAGTTAGGAAATGATTGCATCACTGCTGATCCTCCCTGGCCCCTGCTAGTCTGTACTGGGGACACTCTAGGGACAATGAGCAACATTACCGTATAAATAAGATAGGCTGGTAGCAGGAGGATTAAACTCTAAGCATGGCACCTTGCAAAGTCAGGCAAATAAAGCTGCTTTTAACTCCAGGAAATGCTCCTCTCTGCTCTTAATCTTCCTATGTTCCTTCATGTTTAAGGGAAGGAGGGAGTAAGAGCCACGCTCATCTACCTGGACGGTTTTCTTAACATAATGCTTCAGGAGGTGTCTGGTGCAATGCAAAGGGAAATAATCATATCCTTCCTGGCCTTGTCATTCAGTTGTTTTGCTGGGGGACTGGACTCCTGCTCTCCCAGAGTCAGCCTTGCAGTGTCACTGTGCTCCCCTTGGCTGGTTGGACATAATGCAGGCTTACCCAGGGCTTGTGCTGGCAGCATTTTTAGGATTTTGAAACCAGTCTTRCACAGGCATGAACTTTGATTTTTGGAGCCCTTTGAATTGCTGATACATACCAGCTGCAGCCTAATAATGGAAAGCTAATATCTGAACTGCTCTCATCTGTGTTGCACCCAGAAAAAGGAATACTTCCCCTTATTTAAAACAGTGCAGCAAAAGCAGATGTATTTAACAGCTTCCAAGGAGCTTCAAGTTTGACTCAGACATGCCTATAATGCCARCATACAGCTTTCCAGAAGGTTAGAAGGAAAGTTATAAATATATTTGATACATAATTCTGCAGCAGCAGCAGACAAATTTTATGATTTAGGCTGTTCCTTCTGCTGGTTTCTTTGCAAAAGCTTAGGCTGGTTGCTAGGCAACTGGCATTAAAAAAAAGTAMATTTCTCTTTGCATTGCAGGCAAGAACCTTGGGAGCAACAGAGGCCTCAGATGGCTCCTTAAATAGCATTGGTAGGGAATGGAAGTTAAAATATTGAACCTTCATTGGTTAAAGATCTTGTTACAAAGGTCAGCCATCTAGGGGATGCTCAATAGTTTGGTTTCTTTTGGTGCAAAGGAAAGATTAGAAGGAGTGTGTGCATGTGCTGTAGATAGTACAACAAATGGAAATTTCCAAGGATTCCTGACTGTCAAGCAGATTACATAGGTGGGCTGTATAACTGCCTTCAGACTTAATTCTCTTGTCTTGACAAAAGTGTAAAGGGTGATGTTGCTCACATCAGGGACAAATTTAAGGTTTTTAAATCCTAGAATTTAGCAGGTACTTCTAAAAGTGAATATTTGAAGCTGCTTAACTCTAATGCTCCTATTAGCTAAACACAGGCTAAAAGAAAAGGGATGAATTGATCCCTGTGTTGAGAGAAGTAAATGCTATAGGGGAATCATGTTCATGCTGAGGGCTTCACAGAAATGTAGAAATTCAATGGGAAGTTATCGTCGGAACAAGTAATTCAGAAGTTCTCAATTGCTGGCTCACTCACTCATGTTGTCTTCCCTTGTCGGTCCAAGGCCATTATAGCTAGATGGCTGTGAATCTCAGGATGCAGGGAATACTAATTAATACTAATCTTGCATATTGATGAAAGATTCTCCCTGCTTCCCCATGATCCCTTTGAGATAGTGCAGCTTGTAAGATAGGACTATTCTGGAAATAAAGCAATTTTAGTTGTGGAGACTCATCTGTACCCTGAATTGCAAGGTGAATTGGGACTTAGGCTACTAAGTCCACATTCTTGTGGAAACTTTTCCCCTCTGGCTGAAGGTGTTGCCAAAAAAGCAAAAGGGCAGAAAGGTTTTGGGGACCTCTGCAAAAGTTAAGCAGCTGTTTGTGGTGTGTCAGGTCTGCTTGACATGATTTACTGTCTAGAAATTCCTCCTCCCTTTAACAACATTCATGGTTTCTTTATCTTCTGAATATGAAATAATTTCTCTTACATCCTTATTTTCCTTTGTTGCTTTGGTAGGGGTGGGAGAGAAGAGTAGGGGAAAGACTGATTAATAAATAGTGTTGGAGTGAGCAAGGAATACCAGCATTTGGACAGCATCCATACATTTATGTAAATTGATGACAAAATCTCTTTAGCCTTTTGGAAGGGTAAGCAAAAAAACTCCCTGTAAGCTGTTCTTCTTTCTATGCTGGTCATAGGCAAGCATCTTTGAAGTGTATGCTTGCACACTTCATTATATAATTAGGAAATGAGGAAGGAGGATTGTGTTTAATACTTGGATAGAAGTTTTTCCTTACATTACAACTCCCTTGTAGGATTCAAAACCATGGGAGATGTAATTACTCAGGTGAAAGTGTCTTTTTCTCCACCCTTCTCCTCCCTTTGATTTCTCACTGCAGATTGACAGCCCTGCCCCCTCATAATGAATGTGGTACACAGAGCTCTTTCAAAAGTCTGTATTGAAAGCAGCCATTTATTGGTATTGCCCATTGCTTCTCAGCAACTGTCTTTACTAATTTTCTTTTCAGAAATTATTGTGGAACATGCTGTTATCTCTGCAGAAGGAAAATATTGTATGCAAGTAGATTGGGTTTGGGAAAAATGTGATAAACAGCCTCCTATAGATATTAGATTTAAACACAAAACAGTGGTGCCATGTCATTCCCATGTCTCCACTGCAAAAACCACAAGGTTGTTGGTAAAAGAAGGATGGAGATGCCCAAATGAGCTAATAAAGATTCTTAAGATTCCTTACACAGTTTACTTTTTTTAATTGCTGAATATTCCCATCAAGGCAGTATTTTCATTCCATAACCCTGATTTGAGCTCTGTTCCTTGTTGTCCATAACAAAAGGAGACTGCTTATGAATCTGCTTAAACTTGATGAGGATCCTGAAGCTGGAACTCCTACATTAGACCTCCCACAGAAAAAGGTGAACCCCCCATGAGGCAGCTATTGGCGAGCTTGTCATTTCTCTTTAAGCTGTGTCTGTTTAATGGGTATATGGGGGGGGGGGGGGAGGGAATGACAGACTTAAAAGCCTTTCTCCCAGAGAGAAGCCAAATGAGACCCAGAGGCAAATTCCTGACTTCCTAAAATTCTTGGGAACTGGTTCCAGTGCAATGTTTATAACCCAGCAATTAGAAAGCCAAACTGAAAGAACTTAAATCCTGGCCTGAATTTTGATGTGAGCCCCTCTGAAGCTCAGAATTATTAGTAAGAAGCATGAACTCCCTTGGAGTTCAAGCTCTGCTCAAAACATGCCTCACCAATAAATCTAATTATTATTGCCTTGCAGTGCTTCTCACAAACAATGCACTTGGCTGCCTGGTCCACCCACACTAAGTGAAAGAATATGAACGTTTTAATTATCAGATTATTTCAATGTTATACAAACACTGCTTCATATTAAATATTTTTACAAACCAATGACACATCTGTATTCAGTTCTCTGAGTGAATGATATTTGCTCCCTGCCTACTAATGCCTGTAATTAATATCTCTAAAGCACCTTGATATTATATTTTACGCCAGTCTCCTCTAAGTAAGGTCACTGTGAGAGTGGGATATTCTTTCTACTGCCATTCCTTGGCTAACATTTTCATCTATATATAATTTCTGCTGAGTAAGCTCCCAAGGTGAAATTAATTTTTAAAATGCAGCTGGGGAGAAAGACTTCATACCACCCTGTTTCTGAAACCATTCCTGGTCCATATGTATAACTGCAAATTTTATGAACTTGTTTCAAGTGACATAGCTCCACAAATGTTTTAGAAACACTGTAGAAACTGTAGCTCTCGCTTTGTAAATTAATGTTCAGAAGATTGTGAGTGCATGTGGTAAAGTAACTCTGCTCATAAGACAKTTGGGCATAGACACAGGGCTGGATTTTCTGCTTTGCTGCATTCAGTAGTCGCAGTTGTGCCGTTGCCTCCTGAAGAGATTCTGGACAGAACTGACAAGTGCTCCGCAGTTTAAGGCTAGCGGAGACTGCATAATTGGCCTGTGTCCTAAGGACCAGCCTTACTCAATGGACAGACTGCAAACAAGGAGGAAACAGAGTTCAAGAGGAACTGGCAAGGAGTCGGGTTTTATCACTTCTGTTCTGGTATAGACCCAGAAAGATCTTACAACTATGGCCTAAATTAAAACAGGCCACTGGTGGCTCTGGCTTGTGCTAGTGCTGGCTGTGCTGACCCAAGGGGCTGTAACTAGCTCCCAGGTGCCTCCTGCTTTCCCTGCCGTCAAGCTGCTTACGTAGAACTGAGAAACCACCACCAAGTTTGATTTGTATCCCTTTTTTAAAAGGCGCAACACTATGGACAGTACAGTCTTTTGTATACTCGGCCTTCGTAGTTCACTTTTACATGATGAGGTAACAGGGGCTGGGGGTGTTGTTCAGCTGCATATACACTGACTGAGTATGATGCACATAGTGCTGCTACACTGCTCAGGCTCTCTGAGCTGGCCTCAAAATACCTGTGGGGCTGGAATATAGGCAGGAGGGCAGGAAGGACGTATGTCAGGCTAGGACCCTTCTGGGACTAGTCTAGCTTTTATAGCTCATCCAACAGTGGTACTGGGAACACCACTTCCCTACAGTGCAGGTAGCATCCTATAAAAGAGGAGTAAAATGCTGTTGAAACCTGAGACACTATTTCTTCTAAACAAAAGGTGTCAAGAAGTTTCATTCTTGGAGAGATACTAGTCATCTAGTAACAGCAGAGTGCAGTGATGAGTTTGCATTTCTTTCTCTGCCTTTTCCTTACTACCTCAGGACTCATATAGTGGCTTTGAGCRGTGTGAGGTAACAATGTGAGCTCTAGAACAGAGTATTGGGTCTCATCTTTGCCCTGAGACAGACTTTCCTTCTGGCTTTAGACAAATTGTTGAATCATGCATTTGCAATTATAAAACAGCAAATATTTTGATACTTTTCTTAGTCTTATGCTCTACGTAGAACAGCCTTGAGAATCTAGGACATGCTGTTGCTCTTCCTTAGACCAAGTAGCAGGTACCCAAGCTTTTGGAGGAGGGTGGTTTGAGTTCTGCTGCTGTGGGGCTCTTATGTGTATTGTGTTACAATACTCATCTCTCCCTTTGCATGTGCAGGGCTGCTGTACATCTGTTTTTCCCTTTTCCCAGTCTCCCTTCCAAGCAAATTCTTACCCAGGCTTTTGAATCCCTTAGCAAGAACTGGACCTTCAGTTCTGTGGAGAAATGAGGAGGCAGGCTCAGCCAGCTCTGGTATGGTGTGAGGGAGGGGAAGTGCTGATAACCAGTGGGAGTGTGAAGCTGCAGTTAGGACTACCAATTGTATGGGATTAGAGCAGGCTCCAAACTCAGCATCGTGTGCTGACAGGGACTCTGGTGGGGAGGGCCCTTGGGCATCAGAGAGATGGCCAGGAGCTGGTACRAGTGGCCATTCGTGTGGCTCTGCAGGCTTCTATTAATGCATTTACTGCTCTCCTGTAATATAGAAAGGCCATAACTACTTAATTTGCTTCTGAAAGCGAGCTCTCAGAGGGAGTGGGAGAGCCTTTGTGTCTTGGGACAGTGGGAAAGAGTTTAGGAGGAACTGGGAATGTAAGGAGAAATTCTGAGAAAAGAAAACTTCCCCTGGAGCTCATGAATGAGAGAATTTGGGGGGCTCTGGGTCCTGTAATGAGGGTGTTGGAAACTTCTAAGACTGTGGTCCAGGTGGAATGGGGTGGGCTAGAAAATAGTGGTAGGGCAACTTCTGTCAGATCCCCATCTGCTGATCACACCTTCTGATCAGCATCTCAGACTATACTTTTCCTCATTCCCCTTTAAACTTTCTGAAATATGGCAGTCCTGAGTACGTGCTATAAAGAGCAGTCAATGTTTGTAGAGCACGTTAAATATCAAAAGGGCTATGTAACTGCTAAGCTTAGTAAGCATTACTCATTAATGGTAACCTAACATCAGCAAGACAGCAAGAGTTCAATGGGCTTTCTTTCCAATATGCTACATAAACTACCCGCATGAAATTCATTCTTCTCCCTGCTGAACAATATACTGCTCTGCAGTTGCCTCCTCCACCCTTTACATGGTGGGATCTCAGCTGTATTGTTGCATGTTCTGGAACTGGAGAGGGCAAAAACCAAAATCTACAGAACAGAGACTAATTTAGCTGCACAAACCTCTATTTAGTTGGCCCAAGTGCAATGTACTGAAGGATAATCTCTTTGTGATCTTTTTTTGGCTTACCGGAAGATGATTGTGTGGAAGGGACAACTGTTGCAGAATTCTTGTGCATTGGGAGAACACAGTTAAAATAATCAGTGTGTTAACATCTGAGGAAAACTGTTTTTTGTAAAGTGCACAACCAGGACTGGTTCTTTGGCATGTTTCCTCTGGGTGTAGGAAGAGTGTGTGTTTGTGTGTGCATGCATGCACGTGTGTACATGTATGTATGAAGGTGGGACTAAAGTTGCTAACTTGTTGCTGACACATTATTCTTTACTTCACATCACCATTTTGTGCGTTTCACTGAAATATCTTGCTTGGGCTCTGTAATAGCATTGTCTAATCAGCCTTTTTTATTTCTACTACCTCTCTCCTCCTCCTCTAGTCAGCATATGCTGTGTCAGTGCTCAAAGAGTGTGCTAAGCTGCGACCTACCGATCCCACTGTTCCTCTTCTGGCTGCCAAGGTCTGCATTGGGCCACTGCACTGGGTAAGCAAACTGATGCAATTCTTATGTAATGTATTAGGTACTGCAGTGACAGTGCCATAGTGTAGTTGAGGGGGGTGGGGGAAGGAGGAGAAGGGGAATTCCCATTAAAAATCTCATAAACATGCACATGTATGCATCTAAACAAACAGAAATTCAGCAAGAAATTTTGCAATGAGTCTGAACTGAACTGAGTTTTGCTGACACATTAAACAAAGGTTGTGTGTGGGGGAGAAGCCATAACAGCCTGGGGACTGCTTCTTCAAGCGAATATCCAGAGTTGAATTGGCCRTCCTTGTAGCCCCTGGAAGACAAAAGTTAATCATTGTAAGTGGATCTGGTCGTTGGACTGCTAGACAGTTCAGCTCTGCTGGACGACTCARTCCTTTGTTCTTGAAGCTGCTGTGTCAGTGTTTTCTGTTCTGGATGTGTTAATGTATGCCCCAGAAGCAGAGTGGGAGTGGAAGTCTGTGCCGGTGAAATTTTGATTATTCCAAGGAGCAGAAACATCTGTCAGTCTTTTTGCTGCTTGGTTTAATTAATTGAATGACAGCCTGCTGTTTTCACCTCTGTCCTCACCACAAGGTGTCCCTGCAGTCAGTGAAGGATTATAGTTGCTAATGTAAGTAAAACAAAGATGCAGGAAAGCATGAAAGAAAATACCAGAAGAATCTGCCCAGATTTTGGGAAAAATTGTAGAGACTAAATTTGTTGTTCCCTACCCCCTTCCCCCACCAATCACCTACATCACTATTTGATGCAAGTCTATTATTCAGCTGAACTTAATTGTGTTAGATCAGTGAGGAGATCTGGTCATGTATGTTTTTGAATGAACTATGCTGTTCTGAATTATAATGATCATATGTGATCATTATAATGATCATTATAAGATCATATGTGATTCAGCAAAAATTGGTAAGCCTCTTGCTATAGGAAAAAATCTTTCAGGTCTGAGGGCCTTGAGAGAAGCCTTGCTGAATTTACCCAACCCATCTCTGTTCTTCAGTGCGATTTTGCTCTCCTGTACCTTTAGCTCGGTATCTCTGTTTTGAGGGCTGAAAGTTTTATACACAGTGAATCTCTTTTTTAATGAAACAAAAATGGTTTTCCTTATTCTTAGATTTCAAAACAGTATGTAAGTCAGACAGAAGATCTGTGTTGAACATTCTTATTATCTCAATTGATGCAGTTTTCAAAGCAAGGTTGGCTTGTCATTAGTCTAAAACATCATCAAGAATGTTTTTAAATATTTCTCTGTAGGCTCTGAAGCTAGAGGAGCTTCATGGGCTAAATGCCTGCACTCACACGGAGCCATAGTGCGGGACTGCAAGGCCATGATGCCCCCCTAGCAGTTCTACAGTCTCAACTCTTGTCAGGAGAAAAAAAACCCAGCAGAATAGTCGTTAAATTTAGGGAAAAATCTTTCTCTGAGATCAGGCTAATTTTTGCCTAGGAGCTTGAATTTTGATAAGGAAGACAAACTTGGGGTCTTTGTATTGCAAATGATCCTCCTACTCTTCTGCCTTTCTGCTTTGTGAACATGGATCTGACAAGGAGGAGGCACTGGAGCCGCAGTGTGAATGAGGGGAGGAGCTCTGCTGATACTTGCAACTAAAGAAGAACTGGTTGGGAACCTGAAGGCTGGGGCAGCCTTGGCTGCAGACCATGAGAGGGTAAAGTTTCAGGATCCTGAGAGGAGGGAACAAGCCAAATAGCAGAATCACAATCCTAGACTTCAGGAGAGCAAACTTTGGCCTCTTCAGGAATCTGCTTGGAAGAATCCCATGGTTTATGGTCCTGGGGAGAAGAGGGGTCCAGAAGAGCTGGCTGATTTTCAAGGATCACCTCCTCTAAGCTCAAGAAAGGTCCATCCTGGTGTACAGGAAGTTAAGCAAGTAGCTGCAGCAGGAGGCCTGCATAGATGAATGAGAAAATCCTAACTAAAGTCAAATGTAAAAGGGAGGATGCAAGAGGTGGAAGTAGGGACAGGGGACCTGGGAGGAATATAGAGACACTGTCCAAATGTGCAGGGGCAGTGTTAGGAAAGCCAAAGCTTGTCTGGAGTTGAATCTGGTAAGGATGTGAATGGCAAAAAGAAAGGCTTCTACAGGTATATCCACAGCAAGAGGAAAACTAGGGAAAATGTGGACCTGGTCCTGAATGGAACCTGGTGACAAAGAACACGCAGAAGGCTGAGGTACTCATTGCCTTCTTTGCCATAGTTTTTATTGGTAACATTTGCCCTCAGGTATCCCAGACCTCTGAAACCAGTGGGGAAAGTCTGGAGCAAGGAAGACTTGCCCTCAGTGAGGAAGACTTGCTCTCAGTGGAGGAGGATCAAGTTAGGGAACACTTAAGCAGATTGGATGAACACAAGTCTGTGGGACCTGATGGGATATACCCATGAGTGCCAAGGCACCTGACCGATGTCATTGTGAGGGCATTCTCAATAACCTTTGAAAAGTCATGGTGATCAGGGGAGATTCCTGAGGACTGGAAGAAAATAAGTGCTACTCCCCTCTTCAAGAGGGGCAAGGAGGAGAAAAATATTCCTTGGAAAAAACTTCTAAATCTTTTAAGGACAAGAAAGTGATTGGGAGTAGTCAGCATAGATTTACAAAGGGGAAATCATGCTTGATCCACCTCATACCCTTCTACAATGAGATGACTGRCTTAGTGGATGAAGGGAAAGCAGCAGATGTTGTTTTTCTGGACTTTAGCAAAGCTTACAGCAGTCTACCATAACATTCTTTTAGACAAATGATGAAGTGTAGTCTAGATAAGTGGTCAGGGAGGTGGATTGAAAACTGGCTGATCTGCAGATCTCAACRGGTTGTGATCAGTGGCATGAAGTCCAGCTGGAGGTCAGTGACTAGTGGTGTACCCTGGGGGACTGATACTTGGGCCAATACTGCTTAAATACTTTATGGTTGATATGGATAAAGGGGCAGAGTGCACCCTCAGTAAGCTTGCAGATGTTGCAAAATCAGGAGGAGCAGTTGATAAACAAGATGCTTGTGCTGCTACTCAGAGGGACCTCAGCAGGCTGGAGGATGTGGCCAACAGGAATCTCATGAAGTTCAGCAAAAGGAAATGCCAAGTCCTGCCCCTAGGAAGAAATAACCAAACACTGGGCTACCGATCAGCTGGAAGGGAGATTTGCAGAAAAGGACCTGGGAGTCCGGGTGGACACCAACTTGACCATGAGCCAGCAATGTGCCCTTGTGGCAAAGACTACCAACAGCATCCTGGGCTGCATTAGGCGGAGTGTCACCAGCAGGTCGAGGCTGATGATCCTTCCCCTCTAGTCAGTACTGGTGGGGCTGTATTTGGAGTGCTGTGTCCAGTGCTGGGCTCCCTGGTACAAGAGAGATGCAGATATAGGGGAGCGAGTCCAGTGAAGGGCTACAGAGATGATTAAAGGACTGGAGCACCTGACATACAAGGACAGTCTGAGAAAGTTGTGATTTGTTTAACCAGGCGAAGAGAAGGTTCAGAGGGGATCTTATTAATGTGTATAAACACATGATGGGGAGAAGATGATGGAGTCAGACTTTTCTTAGTGGTACCAAGTGACAGCGTGAGAGGTTACAGTCCCAAATTGGAATACAGGAAATTAAACTTACACATAAACAAAGAACTTYTTTTTACTGTAAGGGTGATTGAACACTGAAACAGGTTGCCGAGAGAGTTTGTGGAGTCTCCATTCTTGGATATATTCAAAACCCAAATGGGTGTCAGAAACCTCCTCTAGTGTACCCTGCCATGAGAAGGGGGCTGAACCAGATGACTTCCAGAGGTTCTTTCCAACCTCTGTAATTCCATGATCTATCATGAACACTAGAGTCTCTGTTCCAGCTATTAAACTTCACAACAGACAGCAAATAACAAATCTCTGACCTCAAAGCCAGTACTCTAACCACTTCTAAACATAAGCAGTGGTTTCAGGAAGGCTGTGGTCTCTTAATACTTGCTAAACACGTGGTCTCTGCTGTAACTAGCCTTCAGACAAAATTTAAATACAGTGAATGCATCTTTTAAGATTCAGTGCTAAAATCCATGGCATGATCTTTAACAAGATCAGTGAAGTTCTAGTGAAGACACTCTACCAGAGTCATTGGTATTCATTGAGGTGAAAGGACCAGGTTTCTGTACTGTGAGAAAAGAAATGGCATAGAATCCTTCTTTCGCATATGTTAGCTCAGCACTTATCCAGTTCTCAGTACTAAGGGCTGAATTTCAAATTGTGCCCTTATACTGTGTCTGCCACCTGTGATGGATGAAGAGTTGAATGTACAATTRCAAGCCCAAATTTAAGGTATTTCCATGCCAGGTAACTTATGATTTGTCCTCCTCATTGCTGTTTCTCACAACATCCTTTTGGATCTGCTAGCACAGCCAGTATGTAAAGAATACATCTTCTTTTTAATTGTCCCTATAGCAAGGTAATTCAGCCACAACTCTGTCCTCAGGCAGTCCAGTATCTCCAGATTTCATATACATGCCAGGTGATAAAGCAACCATGTAACCCTAAATAAATAGGAGAAAGAAGGGAAAAAGTTCTCCAACTACTGTTTTGACTGTGTGAAACACTCTTCAGTAGTTTTGGATCAGACCCTTGCCCAGAACTGGGGTGCAGTCTGAAATGCAAATGTTATTTCACAAGAGCCTCATCTTACTGCAGTTGTCACCTCGAGTAGAGTCTTACGGACTAAAACTGAATGAAAAATCCCTCTGCCCTCTTCCTTTCACTTAGTGGTTTGTGCTCTACCCTTATGCCAAACTTTTGATGAGACTGTACAAGCCTTATAATTAGAGGTAGTGAGAGGGAAATTTGAGCATTTTTTTAAGAAAAAAATGAAATGGTAGGTTCCTACATCTAATAGTTAAAGAGGTGCTTGTAATATTACTGGCAAACTCCTTTGCCTAATAAAGACCTTCCTGCTTAGGAGAGCTGTTTTTCTAAATGTCATCCTTACAGTAATTATTTGCATTTAAATTACATGGCAATCAAATCAGAATTGAATCATTTAAACTGGAAGTGAACAAGTTAATGCCAGTATAAATAGAGAACAGGATAGACAGGGCACTGGAACAGTTTAACAGTTTATATATTACATATTAACAGTCAAACACTCAAACATACCTTGCTTTTCAGAACATAAAATATGATTTCTCAATTAGGAAATATATCTATGTACTTGATTGCTGGCTAGTCAGGAAAAGGGTGAAATCTGATCATGATTTATACAAATGAAACAGCTAATTTATATCTTCTGCATCTGCCTGCTATATGCTTTTGGTGCAGTATTGTACGCAATTTGTTTATAGTCCACAGAAGAGCAGTGTGGTGGGTTTGTTTGTTTTTTTGTTTTGTTTTGTTTTGCTAGTAGCTGACATAATTTAATCATTTATTCTGCTGGTTAGTTGCAGAATGTCATGAGGAGCACAGAACAGTTTCTTTCCTGATGAATCAGACAGTCATTTAACTTGTATTGCTGGTTTGTTCATGGTATCTCAGCACGCTTTAAGAACCAAAAATAAATATTAATTGAAATGTACTTTAGTGACATACAACATTGAGGATGCCCAAATCAGATGAAATAATCTTTCAGTGCGGAATAAATCAAAATAAAAACATACTTTCATAATGTGTCATGCAAATCGATATGTAACAGATCCTGATGTGGAAAAGAGCTGAACACCCCCAGCTTCTATTGTGACAGTATAACCAAATTATTAGCTGATGTAAGTTGGCACTGCTTCACTGGTATATTGCTGGCACCATGCTGGTTTACACCAGCGGCTGATCTGCCCTCACCAGCCCTAGCTTTCAGGATTGGGCCTGCAATAAACAGCTGAGTGAGATAAGCAATGTTTTGATCATCTTGTTTTCAAATTACAGATTTTCACAAATAAAAACAATGCAGGTGGAACAGCAAATCAATATTCCATTAGTTCTAAAGCTTATGCCGGTTGTCCTAGAGAAGCAAAAAAACTCCAAAACATGTGCATCCATATAGATCATGCTTGTCTGGCCAAGATGCAGCTGGATCTGTACTTGATAAAGTCCATGAGATATGGAAGCTTTCAGCAAAATTGGAACTTTCATTTTATACCATATCTAGCACATTGCACAGGTGTATTGTAAATGTTTTAGTGTGTTCAACATCACTTTTAAGGCACTATGCTCCCTAGCACTCCTAGTTTGCCAGAGTTTCAGCACAACCATTTTCCTAACTCGTATGTGAATGATTCTAGCAAGTGAACAGAAAGCCCATTTGTCTTTAGCCATCTGTTTTTTAGCTTTCCAGAAAGTGCTGTGAAATGTTCGACTATGGAAGCTTGAAGCATCATTTTAAATTTTCACTGGAAAGTTGATGTGGCCTGCAGTAGAATGTCCAAACTGCAGTTGTTCTGCCTTGGTCCAGTATAAATTCAGAGTGCTACTTACTGAAAGACTTATTGCAGTTCCCTAATTCACTCAGCCTTCCTTGGCATGGCCTCAGCTGAATGCAGACTTGCCTATTTTGGGAATGATTTTGAGTTGCAGCATGAGTTGTTTTTCATAGCACAGTGCTGCTAATTTCACAAGTAATTCAGGTTCTCCAGGTGCATTCAGGACCCAGTTGGGGCAGATATTGTGAAAATACTAAAATGGATCTTCTGGCTGCAGACAAGTATTAAAGACTGGTTTTCCTCTGTTTTTTGAGTCTTATCTAAAGGTATTTAGGGTTACTAGGATGCTTTGTTGTGCAGGTGTGTGGATTTTTTTTGTTTTTTTGGTGTTTTTTTTATACTCCATTGTGATTTCAGTGGAGGCACACTTAGAGCTTTGTAGATGCACATGGAGACAAATGGACTATACTTAGATTYTACTTAGTCCTGGGATTACCTCGAATGTTCTAGGACTCTGTCCTAACAGAGCAGGAAGACACAAGTCACAAGTCACGTTCTTAATATTTTCAGTGACTCACAGTTAATACCACAGAAATAGCCTTGTGGTCCTGAACTCGCATACTACTGAGCAATGCCAATGCTATCAGATAGTATGAATTTGCTCTCTGACTGATGCAATGTTTTGGAGGGACTTCATCCTGTGGCAAAAGCTGCAGCACAAGATGGTGCTGTGCCTTCTAGCAAAACTACTTCCCTCACTTCTTTTAATTAACTCTAGTGTGTACAACCAAGTGCTCTGCTCCAGCACTTTGCTGGGAAGACAGACTGCCATCAGTCAGGGCAAAGAGAGAATGAAGTGGGGCCAGGCCACACCATACAGGCAGTCATAAAGAGTCTGTAAGACATACCTTGAGGTCAATACATCATAATACGTGTGGGATTTGGCAGGATGTAGCTTTAGGACCGTAGTACTTATGAAGCAATAGTTTATCATCCACTACTTTCACAGGCCTCTTAATCTGACGGAGCTTTTTYTATCTGATGTTGACCCTGTCACTGTAGAAAAGAAATGTGTGCATGTGCTGATACCTGGTCACCTAGGAGCCCTGGAGCTGCATGGAGATGCTTAGCTTTTACTGCAGTATGAATAATATCGAAAGATCAAATCTAGTCCCATTACCTGAATTATTTGACCTGCTGAGCAGACTCTCTAAAGGACTGACATCGCTAGGGAGAGAGGCTAGTGAGAAAGCAAGGATAAGGAGATTAGAGATTTCCTCAATCCTCTAAAAAGGTGTTCTTGCTCACATCACACATGCTTTTACTGGGTCAATTCCAAGGTTTTAGACATCAAAGATGGCCAAGAATCTTGTCTTCTATGCAACTCCCTTGTGAATAAACCACTCCTGCTACAGTGGAGGGAAAGGCCCAGATATTCCTAAAGGCAGGGGCTGAGCTTACATGCTGAGTTAAGTTGGCAGGCTTAGCAGTGGTGACACACAGAAAACGCTGAATAGTCCAACAACAGAAAGCACAGAGATTTTTGTTTCCTGACATACAAAACAAGTCACACATTGTGTATGCTGTAAACAGCTGTGGGACACAGCCTTTGCGTTATTTTACACCTTACTGACCACTTTCTTCCTATGCATTCCTCCTCTTTCTCCTCTTTGTCTCTTTTACCAATATTTCATTCTTTTTTTCTGTTTGTATTAGTGTCCATACCTACAATCCAGTATACCAAAAATGATAATAAAAGAGGTCAATCCTTCTAGTTAATTCAACGTCACATGCGGTTATAAGGTGATATTTTGTGTAGATCCCCTTTCCATAGGATTTGATCCTTTATTTACTCAGATATTGCTCAGTCTCAGTATTATCCAGACTCCCCTGTTTGACTAACCTTCTTGTCTGCTGTCCTAGTCCAGTGTCACATGATGTGTTTCCTGTTTCCTCCCTTGCACATTCCTTGTCTTCAGTGCAACAAGCTGCCATTTCCGTGCTGCTGTACATCATCAGTTTGCTTGTCCTCAGTTGTTCTAAATCCGTGCTGGTGGGAACTGACTGCAGCTCCCACTTACAATCCTGGAGGGTGTTGATTCAATAGGGTTGGGCGTCAGCTTTTCTAAAAACAAGCTGGGTGGTGGTTGAGAACCAGTTGGGTGGCGATAGGCCAGAGGACAGCACCTGCTGTTCCCCACTCCCTTGTCAGTATGCCCACGGGCTTGGCTCAAGCATACACCAAAACCTCCGGTCAAATAACAAGGATTGCTGGAACAGCAACTCTCTGTTTCAGGGAAAACATCCCTCAGGGTTATGCAGCTAACAACTGTTCCGTTTCCATCAAAGGTGTTGGA
Organism: Apteryx rowi; assembly: GCF_003343035.1. NCBI lineage: Eukaryota > Metazoa > Chordata > Aves > Apterygiformes > Apterygidae > Apteryx > Apteryx rowi. Next base: position 860,781 of record NW_020447841.1, on the reverse strand, counting down.
GGGAGTGGGAGGAAAAAATAACCCACAATATTACAGTCTTATCAGCGTCACTTTGCAGTTTGGCAATGTGTTTCTCTGCAGGTGCCAGGTGTGCACTCCTCTCGTGTGAAGGAGAGGTTACTTAGCTGGGGCTTCTGAGTGCCTCCTCACAGGCTGTACAGCTTGAGTTCAAAATACAAAAAGTTTATTTTAGGTTGTTTTCCCCAACACCTGCTTTCTTCCACCCAGGGTCTCTGAGTGCAAGGAACCTCTTCACTCTTCCTGCAACCTGTAGTTCTGCCCCTTTCTCCATGATCTATTCAATGTGAAATATGCAGAATATAACAATAGTAAGGGGGAAATCAGAGATATATCTTTGTGGCTTTGAGACTTTGTTTTCACTTCCTTCTGAGAGAATAACAAATAGTGATTCTAAGGAAGCTGAATTCAAATTGTTACCTGCACATGGATGCCCAAAGAATTCTCTTTTCAGTAGTGCTGGGAACTGCTGTTGGCGCTGTTAGCAAGCAGATTCTGTGATGCTGTGTCAGCCGTGCTCGGGGGGATGTGCCATCCTGCGTCTCAGAGCTTGCTAGCAAGGGTCTATAAGCTGCATCAGAAAGTTTCAATCCGTGTTCCTTACCCTTCTAAGCCAGTGTTGCGTTGTCCTAAGGTCAGAGCCCTCCTTTGAAGTGAGTGAACCATTTAGCTTCCTTTTGTATGGAGGCTGGGCCCCTGGCTGTGCAGTAGGCATAGGAATGGCCGTCTTTTCTCCTGATATGCCTTCTCCAGCTCAGCTCAGTTGTGACCACTGAGACCTCACAACTTCTAGGAGTCCTGCTGGGTGAGACTCCATGTGCCTGACACCAGATGGGGAAAGGGGCAAGGGAGAGTGGCTCCTGCTGACTGTGGGTCACATAGCTCCATTTGAAAGTCTGCCCCCCTTTTCTAGGGCTGCAGCGCAGTGGAGACATCTCTTACACTTAARCTACCCTACGGGCACAGCTTGACTCGCGGATCAGGCTGACTACTGGTCCCTTAGTGAGATGCGTGGGGAGGGATTCTTCCACCCAGAATGCAGGCAGGTTAGGGACAGTTTGCATCAGAGAGTTGAAACCTCACAGTGGGTGATGCAAGTGAAAGGTTTGGCTTTTCACACTTGTCCAGAATGATTGAAGAGTAGGAGTATTGGAGAAGAGGGGGCAGATGGCAGTCACAGCAGGACTGGCAGGGGAAGTGGCAGAGTGCTATAAGAAAGAAAAGTAAATGTTCTTATAAACAGAACCAGCTGCCGAGCTGTACTGGGGTTTACAAGGCCATTTATTTTTGAAGTAGTCTTCAGCTGACCAAGCTTGCATTTGTGAGAATCTTTGTGGCTGGTCAAAGTGCCATTAGTGTTAGTATGAATAAATGTTTACAAGAATGGTTGCACTAGAAGTGCTCTTTCAGCCATTCTGAAAAGTTGTGTTTTTAATTATTCATACAATAGATTAATCTGATGCTCACAGGTGGCCCTGGATAACCGGCAGGCAAGAAAGCTGAATGGTGTGCTACTGATTTATGCAGCATAGGCCATCAATCAGGGACTGGAAACACCATCAGGTGACCATTCAGAGAAACAATGGAGCAAAATCTCTCCAATTTTAAATGTCTCCATTTCAACTCCAAACCTTTCATTTAATCTCCTTTTTCATACGCTCTACCCATCCCTACCCTTGTTTGCTAGCCATTAAAATTCCTCGTATAATGCTTTTCTTCATCTAGCGGAGACTTCTTGGAGTAAAATATATGTGGGGAGAAGAGAAAAGGAAGAAAGAGAGTAGGAATACAGCTGTCTGTGGTGGGAAAAGAGGTGCATAATTAATTTTCTGGCTGCGGAGATTTCATGTCTTACATAAAAGTTCCTGGGAGCTGAAGAATTCAGTCATTGTTTCATGGGAAGTTTTTTTTTTCTCCTCTATGCTGAGTTATAGGTCATTCTTTTCTTCCATTGCCCTAGGCTCCAGTCCAGAACACGCTGCAGTGTGTGGCAGCAAAGTCAGTAGGGCTGCAGGGCTGCTCATGGGATTAAGAATTCTCCTGGAACAAACCTTGATCTTCTTGGTGTGATTGGAGTTTAAAGGTCTCACCTGAGCATCGTGAAAGCCAGCAGGACTATTTCTGCTGTTTTCAGCAGCCTTTGGATTRTGCCATTATAGAGGGTCCTTGCTGTTTAGCTGGTGATCTCAAGTACGCATGTGAAGGGGTTTCCCCGTTTCAGTTAGTAGTTCCCAGATTCACTGTAGACTAGGCAATCAGCAAGACTGTAATGCCTGCATAGTGCTTTCAGTGAATAGTTAGATGATAAACTGCATGTTGGTCCTTGGACCGACTGGTGTGAGGGTTCAGAAATTTGGAAACTGTTGGTYTAGATCTAGTTTGAAGTGGTGTGGTCTCAGGGATCTGTGCAAGTGAGGAAAAGGCACAAGCAGTGGCGATTGCTTCTTTGCTCACAGACTTCTCAGCCTGTCTTTGTGTTTGCACTTCTAGCTAATGAATACCAACCCTTTGTTCGTATGGCTATTAGTTAATATTGTCAGCTGAATGTCTTGAAGTGATGTAAGTAGGCAGCCCCTTGATAGGCTAGTATATTAGTAGATTTCTGTTCATAAATAGAGTATTAACGTATTGCTGCAGAGTGGAAATTCCTGGTCTGCTGCTACATTTTTGGCTTCACTTCATTATGAGTGACTCCTTTTAGATGTTAAGGAAATATTAGGCTCCAAAGTCTGACAAAGCTGAGTGTTAAGATAGTGCATTTCAGTTATGTCTGCAATACTTGCGTTTAAAACATCTGGATCCCAGACAAAACCACGCCTTCTCAAAACAAAATAACCCTATCCCCAGAAATGAATTGCCTTGTAACAAAAGTTTCCAAAAGTAGGGTTTTTCAGATAGCGTAATGCTGTCTGACTCTTAATCAGAGGTGACCGTTGATTATGGCTGACAGGATCTGCAGACTATCTTGTACACAAATGAGGCCTTCCTGTAGGCTCTGTATCTGTCAAGCGTTAGCTGCAGCTTTCATCTGCACCTGTGTGATTTAGACCCTTCCAGATATTTAAAGCCTACAGGTCTTATTTTTTTCTACTTACAGAGAGTGAGCAATGTTAATGAGAGTTTAAGTTAGAAATGAGAAGTCTATTCTATAATAGAAGAATTAACTTAATTTGGGTTAGAAATTGTAATTCAAGGTGATTTTAAAGGTGCTGAAGCTTATATTTTTATTAGGCTTAGGTCTGTCTGCTCAGTTGGAAAGGAAGATTGGGGGAACAACAGTCTGTTCTGTAGTAGGAGAGACAGACTTAATATATTTTGCCATTTTGGAGGCCCATTCTAAGATGTGGCAAATGCTTTTTGTTCCCATTAAGATTTGTGGTGCAAAGTGCTATGTACCTCTAACAGCATTGTATCCTTGCAAAAGATATGAAATATAGCACCAGCTATAAAGGTCATACAGTATTTTGGATCTGAATTTGGGTCCTGAATTTGCTGCCTCCTTCCTGTGACAGCAGAACTGCAGGTGACAGCTGAATTCAGCTTACAGTGAGGTTTTACTCTTTTAACGTTTTAAAAGGAAGTAAATTTTGCTAAGGTTTAAAAACATTGTATAGCAAAACCAGACAGTTGCAAATTCAAAGGAAGACATCTGTTAGACCTGTCAATGTACTGCCAGGATGGTATATAAGTAGTTAGTTGGTCCAACATGTGTATTTAAGATTGCATGATTGGGAGGGAAGATAAAGGGTCCTTCATTCACCTTAAACATCTGGAAATGGTTTGGGGTGTATGGCTAAACAAAAAGAAAACTTCTGAAAACCGTATGGGAACTAAGGTCTGATAATCTGGCCCTCTGTGTCCTCCCTTCTGTGAAAGTTTAGTGTGAAAGCCCTTTTATGAATGGCTCACTTACAGACAAGTATAACGGAGTTAACATTATTGAAGCAAGTATAGTGGAAATGCCTGTAATTCTCATCCTACCTTCTTTTGCAGCTGGAGGAAGGAGAACACTTTGCTAAAATGGTGATAGACCTGGGCGAGGATGCTGGAGAGTCCCTAGCAAAGGGTTACCTGGCACTGGGCCTGACATACAGTCTTCAGGCTACTGATGGTGAGTTACTGTGTTTATCAAATATGTTGTAGAAAGCATTTGTATTGAAGCAATGGAAATTTATTAGAAACTTCTATCAGTGACTGGGCAAGGAAAATAATCAGATTGCAAGGCAAATGGGGACTATTCACTTTCTTTCAGAAAACCATCTTCCTTAGTAATAAAAGTGAAGTCTTTACGTAAAGTGAAAGCCCAAATCTCTTCTTAGGAAATGTTAGTCTTACTATAGCCAGCTGTTCTTCGTATGCTTTACTTGAATGTTTTTAACATGTTTCTTTCACTTACCTACACAACTGTAAGTCGAACTTTCCATCTGTTTTTGTATTTTTGTTACCCACTCATAAATCACATAAGGAAATACAATCCAAGAACTGGAGTCAGATATGCCTGACTTCAGTTCTTGGCGTGATACTGATTCCCCACAGAGATCTAACCTCTCTGTGATGCAGTTTCTTTCTCTGCTTAGAAATAAACAAGATAAAAATATCTACCCCACTGGTACCCATGGATGTTGACTACATACAGACCGCTGAATGTAAAAATTATTTTTTTTAATGCTGACTGCTTGGGTTTTGAGCAACTGGACAATGGGTTCCTGCAGATTTGGTGTCTGGTAGCCCAAAGGTCTTGAAGTCCCAGTGTTTGGGAGAGTTCTAGATCTGGCTTTCATCAAGCTCACAGCTGACAACAGCCTTTATTTTCTCTGTGACTCTAAAACAGGCCTTCTAACATAATTTCTTTGAACAATGGCTGAACTAGTTTGTTCCTGATCAGTTTGGCAGTCCTTCCCCTGTGCAAAGCAATGGTTTCTCTGTCAAGTGTTTCCCACAGAAACAAACCAACTTCTTCCAGCTAATGAGCCTGAAACAAAGCTAAAGTGACGACTTGCATGGTATCATGGAAGTACACTGGCCTTGCAAGTTACAGCAAACATCTGCAAGGCATGTATTTGAGAAAGTGGCTTGTGCTCTTCAGTAGTGCAAGTCACTGTATTTTTTCAGCCAGGCAGCTCTCTTTAATTCTCTATTTCACTGCCTCAGAATAGTTCCCCATAGGAAGTTCACATCAAGAAATGCATGTCCTTCCTAGCCTGGACTTTTTTTTTTTTTTTTCATATTCATTAAACACTGAGTTCTGCTTAACAGCTTAGTTCCTTAGGGCATTTTGCCTAGATTTTGTTTAAATTTTCTCTAAAGCTGTACAAAATCCCAGAGACTATTTTCAGAGATAGAAGGTTTTGTGTGTTAACCCCATTACAAATTATTTATTGTCCCTTGTAGGAAAATTTTTTTGGAGGGTTTCTAAAGAATGGAGTTGTAGAGGTATGTATTGTACTCTGGATCTCTAAGCACTTTGGCCAAGCAAAATGAGAGTCATAAACTTTTTTTCTTCTGGAAGAAAGAGTTTTCAAGAGATTGGTTGGATGTCATAAGAAGTGGTCTTTTTAATATGAAGTACCCAGCCTTCACAATAATTGCCTTGGATTTTTATCCAGATTAGTATCTGATTTATGTTGTGAAACAGTGGAATATCTGCTTCCTCTTTTTCCTATTGCTAGGCTTTGATTCAATATGTCCAGTCACTCAATTATTTAAGGAAAACCTAAAAAGTTTGTTTCCATCTTTCAAGTATATTTTAATAAAATAGATTAAGTCCTTCAAAAGCTTACTTGTGATGCTCATGAACGTGGAACAGCATTTTTGCCAGAGAGCATTTCACCAAATTTGCACTTACAAGATATTTTCATTAGTGTTGTTTAAAAGAAGTAGCTTATCACAGTAAAGAAGTGGGAGTTGAACATGTTGAAAGGAAGRTGGCAAAACCCTATGTAATTCTACTTCATATTGTCAATATTATTTATACAAGTTTATTGTTACATATGCAGACACACAATCAGAAATCTATTTATATATGTAATTTCCATAACTTTACATTTAAACTGATTTTGAGCGAGTCAGCATTTTTAGTGGTACTTATTTGTTTCAGTCATTTGACCAGTCTTCTTATAAAACTTATAAAAATATGTCAAGAGGCCTTTCAACTAAGGTTGTGCTTTCTCTTTTTAATATGTACTTTGAGTAAATATCTAGCATCATCCTGTGTGATAAAGGCATTGAAGTGTTGTATTAAAGTCTTTCCCTTGTGACCACTTTTTAGCAAGTGCTTTCTGCAAGATTCAGAAGAGAAAATCCTACTGAAGGACAATTTAAAGAACTTGTGGGTGCATTTGATTAAAAAAAAAAAAAAACCCTCTTTACAACTGTTGGATTTATTCCTGGATGAAATAAGATTGCTTGAGACATGTTCTGTGTACTGATATGTAGCTTCCTTATTGTCAGTCGATGTCTACTTACATGTTTCTTGAAACAAGTCTTGCTGAAATAGCTGAAAGATGTGTCTTCAGATACTTCTGCTTTACTCCTAGAAGCAAAAATCTCATGTTGGTTCAGAATGTCCATCTMTTGCTGTGCTAGATTTTCTGGACATGTCCCAAACCTGTTCCCAATGGGACAATGCAATGTGAAACCTTTCTTTTCTTCTTGTAGTTCCAATTTTGACACAAGCTGTATTGACATCTTTGCCTCCCTTAGGTGTCATGAAGACAGGGGAAGGTGAGATGAATTTAACAAAGGCTAAAGAGGAAAGACCAGATTCAGACTGCATTGTGAAATACAAGTGCTCTTCTTGTCTAACATCACCACCTCTCATCTAAATGTTAAATCTTTGTAGGTGTAATAGACCCTCATATTCTTTACAGAGGTGAGAGAGAGTGAGTACGCTTCATCTCTGTTTTGATTCAGACCATTGGTATACGAGAACAGATCAGAAACAGAACTGGAAACTTTTTCTAACAGTTCTTGTAGATTTTATATGTGATCAATATACTGAGATCACCAGTTAATGTTACAAAAACTGTAGATGTAGCTCATTAGTGAACAAATCCATCATTTTTGCATCTGGAGATCAGCAGTCAACACGTGCAATTTCTAGTTGTAATTCAGGGTGCGAAACTGTAGGGCTGTAGTATTAGTCCTCTTAACTCAGGGCAATGGTTTTGAAACCCATTGTTAGGAGCTAAAGGGTACGTGTACATTAGTATTTTAGTTTGAATCAGGAATGTACTTTTGAAGCTCATTTCTCCATCTTCCCCACTTACTATGTTGTGATTCACATCACGGAACAGTCTGGAGTACATAAACTGAATTGTTTTTCATAACACTAAACCAGATGATGTGCTGCAAAGATACCCCTGATGTTCTGTAGCTGCTAAGAGGTATTCGGACCATGGGACAAGACTAGAACTAGTCTGAATTCACCCCTGTTCACATGTATGTAGTACTGATGCTGGTCCACAGCATTAACTGTTTCACTTCATGCATTAACTCCTACTGTGCTACAGTACTGACTGACACAAAGCTTACCTCCCTCTGTTTTCAAATATGACTTTAGGGCTTTGGGTTTTTTTGTACAAAAATATTGTTGAAAATTCTGTTGAATTTTGGTAAGGCTTAAGGTCCTTTAAAAACGCAGAGTGCTTTAGAAAATAAATCTTGGGCTCCAAAGGTGACATTTGCAGAAATACTGTGTTTTATAGAAGTATCAGCTGATGTTTCAGAAACTTTAACTCCCCCGTGCTCTCTGCCTTACTCGGCTCAGACTCTGCTGCACAGGTTATTTTAATCTAAGTAATAAGCAGTCATACTGCCTTTTAGTTGGTAGAATTGCAGTAGCCATGTTTATAGTAGGTAAAGAATTTGTTAGCGCTGTCAACCTCAGAGAAGGGAGTACAACTTTGGAAGTTTAGTCAGATTTTTACTAAACCTGCCTGATTCTGTCTCCTTAGTGCAAGCTTTTCTTTGTCTGAAGTGAAAGCTTCTCAGTGATATAAGCAACTACTTAGGAAAAAAAAATCTCATTCTGGTGGGGAGAGAGAAAGARCATGTGGGGAGGTGGAGGGAAGGAGGAATTGGCACAAGGTTTTATAAAGCAGAACACAAATACTAAACAAAATGAGTCATATCATTGCTATATTTATTCCTCAAACATATACATGTGTTACCTATGATAGAGACTTAGCAATTCTCAGGAGAAGAAAGCAGGGGGAAGAACCCGAATGACTGCAATAAATACAACTCCAGTCTATTAACTAGTTCGACTTACTACTCTTGATACACTTACAGATATACTCATTTTTTATTTGTTCACTTTCTTAGCACTTAACTTTTACAAAATTTCTGCCAAGCTAATCTAAGCGTGCTAAAAATGCACTCAGCTGTTGTTGAGCTAGATGTGCAAGGGTGCAGAGTTCTTCAAAAATGACATTCCTAATTCAGCTACCCTGTCTTTCAGCATTTCATTTTAGCACTTTTTTGCCATGTTGAGGCAATGAACCATGACACAGCCTCTCTTGCAGTCATAGATTTTGTATAGAAATATAGATTTTCCATTTTAAAATAGAGGGGAGAACTTAAGGATTACTCTCCATGAGCTACCTCTTCCCCTGTTCTATTTATGGCTTTGTACTTGGAATCTATCATGAAGACTGTGGCAGAAAATTACAAGAGGTCCTCTGAAACACATTTTGATCTCTCTCTCTTGCTCTCTCTTTTTTTTTTTTTCTTTAATTACAATCAAATCATGCATTCACTGAACCTTCTCAGTCATCTCCTTAGCCTGCAATCTCTTTAATTCTCTCCCAAAATCACATCTCATTGGGGTTTTTTTGTTTTTTTTTCCAATTTATCTCTTTTAGCTGGAAGGCCCTTACTGTACAAATGGCATGGTTAATTTGGAGCATAAGTCCCCAGTATTGTCAACTCAAATTTTAACATATTTATCCAAGTCAGATGCAAATCTAGAGACAGCTGGCAAGATTTCCCACCTAGCTGCAGCTGAAGATGTGGTTCATATTGTCCATAAGAGGTGGGACTCACTTGTTGTTTCCCAGTCATGTGGAGGCAAAGTTGACTGTAATCGTAGAATAATCACTGTCATTTCCACAACATATTTTGTGCTGTTACTCTCTGACTGCAAGTTGAACAGCCATCAGTCAGAACTCTTACTGGGCTGAAAGTTGTCYTAGCTTTTCCTTTTTGCACAGGGACAGTGGGGAGACAGTAAAATCTCTTTCTGTCTTCCTCATTGTGTGGCATCTCCAAAACTGTTCTGTAACTTACATAAGGAATCTTGTAGTTCGTGTAAGATCAAAATCTGACATATTTCTCTGGATGAATGTTTATAGCTATGATCAAATCCTTTCCAATGTCTCCTCAAGCATTTTTATGTGAATGTCTATCTCGATTATTTTAATTTTTTCTGTAAGTTTTCCTCCTCTGATACTTCTTTTCAGTATTTGGCAGTGGACCTGAAGATTCAATTTAAGGCTACTGAGAGTGAAGTGCTACCAGCTACTTCTTTAAATGCTGCATTTTGCATGAAAGCCCATATTTTCAAATTTATTCTTTAAACTGCCTTTTTTTTTTTTTTTTTNTTTTTTTTTTTTTTTTTTTTTTGCTTGCTTGCTTTTTACTATTTAGGATGGACTTTATGGCATAAGCAATTTTTGATCTTTGTGTTTCGGGAAATTATGAATATTGCTATTCCTCCCAAATGAAACTGGTGTTTTGAAAAGTTATTGGAAGGCTTAGCGATAAAAAAGGACTGATCACTTTGGCAAAAATAAATTAATTTCAAAGTTTCACTCACTACTGTGTTGGAAAATCCAAAGAAACTGATTCTGTGTATGACTTTTCCAGAAGGATACATCTCCGTCTTCTCAATAAATTATAAGAATGCTTGAATTTTACCAGGTTTTGTTGCTTTAGTATATACTACTCAGTCACTTTGTTTTCTGGGGCTTCCATTTACTTGAGACATGAAGTGAAATAAATTCATTGGTGGATGTTCTCTGGTGGTTTATCTACTCATTGCTTCTTTGTACTATTGATCAGTAGCTCTCAAATTTGGGATAGGGAGAACAAGAAACAACTGCTATGTAAAATCTGAAAACTAAGAAACAGAAGGAGCTAGCCCATGTACTTCTGAACAGTATTGGTAGCTTTCCAGAATATTTTAGAGCTGAGAAAAACATGCTCCTTGAAGCTCTTCCTCTATTTTCCTTGCTCTTAATGATGGTATCTTATGACACCCCTGTGCTGGCATATCAAGAGTTTGATGTGTCTTCTCATCAAGACTTTATGGTTTTGGCTAGGAATTATTTCACGTATTAAGAAGTGAGCCTAGTTGGCAGGATCCTTAGTTAAGGAATAGGAGATAGCAAAGCAGGCATTAGTGGCTAATGCTACACCTGAACCAGCCTAAAAGTTTGCTGTTATCTTAACAGAGGTGCTGTGTTGCAACAGGGTTTGCCATAGAGCGGTAAATTTGTCCCTCTTCAACCTGCTACACACTCCCACATGAAGATAGTGGTGGAGACAGCCTGTATCTGAGTCAGAATACACTGCTGGTTGCTGCCTTTAGCACATATACCAACTTGGCAGAGAGATTGTTATGTTCTTAGTGTATCCCCTTCTCTTCCCAGGCCCCTTCAGTGGCATATGTTAATAAAAAGATTTCAGCACATCAGGAAAGAGAATCAAGAGTTTTTAATAAGAAAAATAAAATTACTTGAACAATTGCAATAAAATATTGTTTTTGTGCTGTTTGGCATGTTTTCCAGCCGTGAATATAAATACCACCAGATTTCTCCTGTTTTTATGAGCCCTGTTTGAAATGTTCTGCAGATGCGTAACTATTTTTTAATCTGAAACATTGAATTCAACTCTTAAATGACATTGAGTCTTGTCCTACAGCTACCCTGAAGGGCACTCAGGATGAATTAAACAAGAAAGCACTTCAGACTTTGGAGAGGTGAGTAGAAATCTTGCTGATACTTGCATTATTTATTTCTTTGGGTGAATCCAGGGTATTTATTTTCTAAATGTTTTATTTTCTGCACAAGCTTTCCTGCCTAAAATTTTAAAAACAGTTCCACAGATTCCAGCAATAGTCTGTCAAAACCATTCAATGGCTTTCATGTCAAAATGCAGTAATTCTTTGGTTTGAATGTCCAAAATAAGTTTTGGAAAGTACCTTATTTTGCTACTAAAGAAACAAAACTTAGCTGCAGTGAGATCTACAGTGCTGGGTGAAGCAGCTCCCCTACAAAGCATCAGCAGGAGAATGTGGACTACTGGTTTTGTTTCCACTCCTGCCTCAAGTAGGCTTGAACCCATATTTCCCTCATAGTGTGAGAATACCTTCACCACCAGGGTGTAGGCTGCTGTGGGGTGAAACAGACTCAGCTTCTCCTTTTGAAGGTATTGTATTTTGCCTCTAGATCAGTGAATCTGCTTTTTTTTTTTTTTTATGCCCTGAGCATTACTCTGTGACCTAGCATCAGTGCGCTTTCCTGGGAGGGGCGGAGGCCTGGGTCCTGATCTCTGTCCTAATGAGTATTTATATGAGCTCTCGTATGAGAAGGGAGCTAGCAGTAAAAGGAGTTACATTCTCTTGTTCTTTGCTGCTCTATGTTGTGAGGAATCTGATCCAGTAGTTATGCCCTGAAAGTATCTGTGAATTGAACTCCTCTGGTATTACAGTTACCTTGAGTAAAACTCCTTAGGTAATGTGAGGTTAAACACCTTGTCTGTGAATTCTGGTGTGTTAGGGAGGCGAGGTGGGAGCTTCCTAACCCTGTTGCGATTAAGTCCCACCAACCAAAACCCACTAGATGTTTGGGCAGTTAACGGTGTAAATGTAGGTGCCTATAGACTTCAGATGGCAACTAAGCAGAAGCTTTGATGGTCTAAGTCTTGGGCTGAGGTATCTAATTCTGTTTTCGGTATAGGCAAAAATGTGTTACCAAAAGTGAAGAAAATTTGAGATCCCTGGTATATCAAAATTTTAAGAAGAAGAATCTGTCATATTCAGTGGCTTTGTACCAATGTAGCAGGTTGAACATGTTACAGATGTGATTCTGGATATCTACCCCATGGGGATCTGAAGGATTAAAATATATATATATACACACACACACACAGTCACTTTTCAGAGCAGGAGTATACTTTAAGTAATGCAAGTTCTTGGAATCCAGTGTGATATGTTCATTACTGCATAATTTCAATGTAATTGCGGTGCTGCATTGCTTTTAGACTATATTTATTTTTATCCTTTGACCTTTCCCACTGTCTGTGACTTGTTTTCTTGGTATCTTAATTCTAGCCAGGAAGAAGGCAAGCTTCTAGTCAAACATTAGGTACTCAAACTTCAGCCAACAGGGATATCATGACACTGAGCTGGTTACTAGTGTCTTCCTATATTGTCTGGGTTTG
>NW_020447841.1:764130-848284 GCF_003343035.1 Apteryx rowi | reverse complement strand
TTTTTTTTTTTTTTTTTTTTTTAAACCTCTTTTTAAAGTACACGTAGAATCTCTCAAGCCATGGTTTGGCCTGTAGCCATCCTTTATTAAAAGTGGCTGGCTTTTCAGCTGGAAGCCTGGCTCAAATATTTTTCTAATGCCTTTTGAGGAAGCTGAACAGTAAAGCAACAACCCTTTGTCTCTTTTCAAAAGCACTGTTAATCTCAGCTCCCATACACCCTTGTGAACTTTCCCCTTTTATTTGTTGTTGGAAAGGCTACTGAAGGTTTCACAGGAGCTATTTCAAAAAGAGGCAGCTCACCTCACTCCAACAGTTTAGGGCAAAGCTGGGTTCCATCTTATGTTTTTTAAAAAAGAGAAGTGAAATCAGTGACTCGCCTATACTAATTGTATCTTGATGTCTTCAGTGTTGCTTCAAAATCCCTTGAGTGATATCTTGACTTGTAGAAATATAGGACACACTCAGTCCGTATTAAACTAATTAATTCTAGAGCCATTAATTATGAGCATCAACTCCAACAGCTTCTTGCTGAGATGACAAGATTACAGTTGAGAGGTGGCTGCCATTAAAATGTTTTGTGGTTTGTTTACTGAAGCAACTCTGATTTTTTTTATTAATTAGTGAATGAATAGTTTTGGCAGGATTTTTAAACACCAGCCTTGTCCACCTCTTACTTCTCCCTCATAAAGTCTTTAACTTTATGGTTTGGACAGGGCAATGCAGGTGCAGTCTTCTCTGTTGTCTTGGAACGCAGCCCAGAACAAGGTCAGGAACACCTCTTTGGTATGAGGAACCTTCCTCTTCCCCTCCTCCCGCTTGTGAAAAGGCTTTGCTGTGAGATGAAGCCAGAAATGAGCTCTCTGTGTCAGCAACTCACTCCATGCATCAGCAAGGGAATAGTCCTCTGCTCCATGAGCTAGGCTGCCAATGTGGCACTAGCAAGTGCCCTACAGAGCTCCTAGCTTAAGTCCCCAAAGCACAGTTTTTGTGTCAGCCTGGCTCAGGACTTCTGTGCAGGCTAGTTAGCTCAGGCTGCAGTTTCGTGCTTAACTTAGGCTGAGGTAAATGGGGGTTGCTGAGAGAAACAGCTCTGCCTTTGCTGTCCCTTCCTGCTCTGTGCCTTGTACTAGCCTTCGTGAAGGACTTTCGCATTTGGTTCTGGAGATACAGCAGTCTTCACTAGCCAGGGGATCTCTGCAGTGTTCACCACTGCCTGCTGTGGACTAGAAGGTAACATTTGAGAGGCCCAAGGACAGGTCTAAGGTGGTCTATTAGGAGAAGCAAGGGTCTGGCCCTTGTTCTGGTCCAGGCTCAGCTCCTGGCCATCAAGTCCTCACTCTTCTCTTGGCATCTGCCTCTTCCAAATTAGGAGTCTGCCATCAACGGTTAGACTAGATGCTGTGGGGTGGGGGATGTTTTACGTGTTTGGGCACAACTTGGCATCATGCACACTTGATCTTAATCCTCTAGATAGTTGTCATCACAATAACAGCAGAAATGATTACTTTTTCAGTCCTAATTGTTTGAAAAGTGCAATATAGAAATGGATCAGACAACTGTCATCTTTGTCCTAAATTACTTAAAACAATGCCTTCAATGGTTTGTATCATGAATTAAGAGCTACTTTCTCCCTATCAGAAATCTAAATCCCAAAACATTAAATGTGATTTAATGAATGAGCATCGAAGTTGTATGAAATCCTGACAGTTGTGTTTCTTATACCTGTTTCAGCTTTTGCGAGCCTGACTTAGCCAGCACAGTGTTGATGTTTTTCAGTGTGCTCTCTTACTACTGAGCTAGAATTCTGTATAAATGACTGGATTTAGTTCTGTGCTTGTGCATGACTCGTGGCAAAGGGGTTCTGGAAAGTACAATCTAACAGTCGCTTTTCTTTTTATTTTGTGTGGTTGTCTATAAAGAGCACATGACTTGGCCCCGGAAGATCATCAAATCATCCTCTATGTATCACTGCAGCTGGCTCTTGTCAGACAGGTATGTGCAAAAATTGGCGGCCACTAAGTCATTAGAGGGTGGGAGAATGACAGTCAAATTGAGCAAGACTCGGCTATGCTAAACAGGGTCCCTTCCTTTCTGCATTTAATTGATAACAATCAGAATATGTTCATGGAAGATTTTTATTTAAAGCAATAATTCTACAGCACATGTGGCCCTCATGGAGAATGGCCTTCCCCAGGGTATACATTCAGCTCTGACTCCTAAGCAGGGTTGTTCCCACTTTGAGCAATTTTGTCAGGGTAGGTTGAGTGAGAGCTGTTTGTTCTTGTTCACTGGGTATCATGCTGCGTCCTGTTGCGGGCTTCTCCAAAGGCTCTCTTGTTACTTCCCGGTTCTGTATCACACCAGATCTCACATTATCCACATTTGGGATTGGTATATTCCATACTTGGGTGTGTTCAGCGTTAGGCTTTGACAAGTGCTGAAACTGTCCAGGGAGTGGGATTAGTTGGCATTTGAATGCTGCTGCGGGTGGTAAGTCATAAAAATTAAACTGATTTGTAAATACACTGCACTTCATTTAAGAAAAAATTTGGGCTGTGTTTTATTTCTCTGTCCCTTCCTTTTAAAAGCTAGAGACTTTGTTAGAGTAGCCCCTATTTATTAACTGCTTCTCTAGCTAGATTTGAAATTTCATCATCTTGCTTTCCTTCTTTGGCAGGCTTTCTGCTCGCTGCAGTTTTCTCTCCTTAATCTACACCAGAGTCAAACAGTTGGATCCTTCTTACTTTCCTGAGCTAATTAGGGGATCTGTTTGTTCATTAGGCTAAAGTAATTGTTCCAAGAGAGCACATTCCTGATAATGTCACTTTTGTAACCCTTTCATAATTAGAGCAGCGTGTTGTGAGGAAGCCTGCAATAAGAAAGGATAATTAAAATGGCTTATTTAACTTTGTCATCAGCCTGCTGGCTGGTTTATGATGCAGAGTGCTCAGGGTCTTTCATTAAAAATATCCAGCTACCCCTCTTTCTTTCATAGCTTTTGCCTCTTTTGCTCATTGCTTGAGTAAAAGCATTACAGCTTTTTGACTGGTACTCTAAAAATAAAACAAAGATTTTTGTGGTCATCGCTTCTTTCACCTTTTCACTGTCATTGGTCCATTGCATTTTAATTCATTATCCTTTCTTTTTCTCCAGTTGTTGCCTGTCCTAACAGTGTTGTTTCATATGTCTCATTTCATCGTTTCCCTCCCCTCCTATTCTTTCCATTCAGTCTCTTGTCCTCATGTTCACTTTGTCCTTTGTCTCCTATCTCACCTGTATATTTTCATCCTTGACAATCTGCCACTCGCCCCTGCTTCCCTAGATGTGTGAACTCYGTGTGCTATGTAGAATCACTGACCCCTGCTATGCTGCTCCTCCTCTTCCTCATCTAGTGAGATATAAATCTTTAACGCATGCTTAGAGAGAGAGGAGATACCTGAGACATCTTTATTTTTAGACTGCTGTAAAATAGCCTACTCTTCTTTTGCCAGTTTAGTTAATGATAAACATTTGGTAATGCATTTTTAATATCCTTAATTATTTAAAGTATCAAACATATTCTCTTTCTGATTAACTGAAAGATAAATGAGGCTTTTTTTTTTTTTTGATAGATTGCACTAACTATTGAATGTCACAGGGCTTTCATCAGGCTGTGCAGCAGTACTAACAAATCAGGCCATTTCTACGCAGTAGTCTATAATATAATACCTGAACGTTCTTCTCAACAACAGGCCTTTTTGTTTCCATAGTCAAGGTCAGCAGATGAGGTACCTTACCCAACACTGAAAAATCTAGGTATCAGCTTGCACAGATAAGAGAGCATTTTCACAGAACAAAGCAAGACAGGCAGCTGACCAGTATCGTGCCAAGCAGAGTTTGAGCAATTCTTCATTCTTGGAAGACTCTGTGAAATATTTCCGATAGCACTTGTCTCTGTCAACGCTGGGCAAGGGAGAGGGGGGAAAGGAAAAGCATAAGCTTTCCTCTGACGCATGACAAGAACATGAAGAGAAGAGGGATGGATGGTTATAAAAGGTTTTCCCAGGGTAATGGCTGAATACTATCAACAACCAAAATGAGAGATGATGTTGTTATACTAGTTGCTTGTGTTTGTGTGTGTGGCTCTATGTCTAAAAGACTACTGAACTCACTGGAAGGACTCCTGTGACTCCCAGAGGGCCTGAGTCAGCGCCACAGCATTTTAGGGCGTTTTTTCCACCAAAATACAGAGGAGTGTAAAATACTCTCTTCTGTAAGAAGGGTCTCATTCTATTTTTCTCCCAAAGTTGAAGTGCCATCAGGCCAAGGTCGGTATCTGCTGTGGCGGTTATCTACACTTGGCAGCCAGCCAAGCTGATTGACAAATGAGACTTCCAGCTCCCAGCTGCTAGTTCTGCTGCTTCTCCTGTTTCTGTGGTAACAGCATTTAGATCAGCAAAAACAAGGTAGAATGAACATTTTAAAGCTCACTGCTCTTAATGTCTTTCCCTGTTTTTTAGCAGGCCAGTTTCTATGGAAATGACTCTAGAGAGTCAGAGCTCTTGTTAATTTTAAGTGCTGTTCCCTCCCCCCCTTTTTATTGACCTTGAATGCCATGTAAACTAGTATCAGATACGTGAAAGCAACATATGGCTTTTCTTACCATTTTAAAACTTGTGTCAATGTTGTTTGATTTGATTTGACCTTTCTTTGCGTGAAAATAGGAGGGGAAAGGCAGCCAGAGGCCAGCAGCTGAGAATTAGAGGTCTCACTTATCAATTTCATTTGTGGGCTGCCAACAGACCTGAAGTTTCAAGTGGCAATATCCAAAAAACATCTACTGTCTTCTAGAGTGTCTGGATGTAAAAATAAGATAAACATTGGTTAAGAACACTGGAGAAAATATTTCACCTTTTTTTCCCACAGTTTTTATTCTGGTTGCAAGGAGGAGAGACTATTGTCTTTTCTTTGCCCCAGCAGAGGAACTCTGTTTTAGCATGTATCAAGATGTGATCCTTTCGGTGACTGTTGAATGTGGATAGCTCTGTTTTGTGTTTCTTCCAGACCAACTAGTCCCTCTTCTGCTGAACATCAACATGCTGCTTTTCTGTCTAGGTCCTGGCCTAAATTTTTCTGGTGATCAAAAGCAACTTGTACTAGGAATTAAATAAGAACTTAAGTCACAAAAATGTCAGTGCTTGCTTTCCTGAAGTTCTGATGGTTGTTGCAAGTCTATTTCTAATGGAAGTTTTTGCCAGTTCATAAAACTTTCTCCTTTCTGTAATGCCCATGCTACAATGAGAGGTGGAGGGGATTACCTTAATAGTTTTTTACCTATAACTCACAACTGATATGAAAATTTGCTGGACTGAGCCATGCAGAATAAAAGGCTTGAAAACTCATCTAGATTCACTGCCTATGAAATATTATTTCATTTACTATTCTAAATTTGCAAATGTATTCTACTGTTGTGATTTTTTTTTTAGCACTCATACAGTTTTCCTTTTTACATCTACAAAGGTAACATCCCAGCATTGTTTGTAAGGAAACATATAGCATTGTCAATATAATTTCTATTATAAGAGGCAGCATCCCAAACAATCCATAGTATGCCATTATTTTGGTAGTGCTGCAAGATGCTATTTCTGGCTTATTGTAATATCTTTGCTTCTTAATCCGTGTGATTCGAATAATATACCTGTGCGGCATGCAGACCATTTGTGGTACATTCATTAACAGAAAGATGAATCGGAGGAGGGTAGCATCTTCATACTGTAGGCCCTGCTAGGATTTGTGGTCCAGCTGAAATAAGATTAAAGCACTTGTAGGGAATTTAAGCTGKCAGCCTACCTCTGATACAACCCTGAAGTTTCAAAGTACCGTCTGGGCTGCCAGCATCCATCTTTCTCATGTTACATAGCTACTTAAATAAATAAACTGTGGCAATAGATTGTTGATCTCTGCTTTTCGAAAGAAGTTTGCATTAACTGCTGCGAAATATCTTGCTTTTATTGTTCTAGAAATTTAGTTTGTGTTTTGTTTCGTCTGGTCTGATGCAGGTTGATTTGTATAATGCTTCCAGTAAAGGGATAGAGTCTCTTGATGTTATTGAAGGGAATTTTTTCTCATCTGTGTTTTGTCCTCTGTTTCTAATTATGCAGCAGGAGGAGAACTCTGTGTAGGCTACTAATGGTGTTACAGCACTGAGGAATCTTTTGGGGCTCAAGTTAAGCAGTCAGGTGTCAGGGAAGAGTGATTAACTTCCCAAAACAGCCATTGCTTGTGACTCTGATAATCTGATGGTACTAGAGGGGAAGAGTTGTCTCCCAGCACTGAAATGAGATGTAACTATTGAAAGCCCTATGCTACAGTACAGGGAAAAATTAGTTTAGACTACATCCGTTTCAACAGCATATGACTGTCTCCTTAGCAGGCAGAGGTTTGCAGGAGTGACCACAATTGACTTTTTGTGCTATTTCACTTCATACACATTGCACCTCTATGAGAACCTGCTGCCAGCTGGTCTGTTAGGAATATGAACTTGCAGTCCTGTGATTATCAAACAGACATTTGCCTGTGTAAAGCAAAATCACAATAATATAGTTTGCACATTCATGTGCAGGTCAGGTCAAGTATCTTTACAGTTTTTAGGTCCCGCAGTAAAGGCACCAGTTGCAGATATTACTCTTCCATCTGATTTATACTAGCAAATTAGGATTAGCTCTCCAAGTCTTTGAATCATAGAACAATTGAGATTGGAAGGGACCTCTGGAAATCATTTGGTCTAACTCCTGCCCAAAGTAGGGTCAAGTAGAGCAAGTTGCTTAGGGCTCTGTCCAGTTTGCTTTACAGATTTTCTTTTTCTTCTAATAAACTTGTTCTTCCCCCAAACTTGGAATTTCTTAGTGACCACTTGTGCAAGCCTGAGACAGTGGAAGTAAACAGAAAAACTGAGAAGCGTTTGGATTGTTAATCTGGAGTGTAATAAAGGTAGCAGCTTTGTTTTAGCAAGTCTAGTTGATACACCTCTGGTGTACCTACAGAAAACTATATGGGCTGGCACATCTGGGCCCTCAACAGTCTCATATCTGTTGTCCTGGTTCGGAGTTGTTCTTGTCAGTGCTTGTGTTTTTAGCATAGTAATAAAAGTACAGAAAGTATCCTAGGAAGCTGCTGAGGGAGCACTGGTGATTTAAGCCGATGTGCTTACTTTACCCTTGCAGTAGACTATAATAACACATGCAATTGATTCAAGTAGCTCAGCTGACAAGCAGTAATTCATTAAAGCTGAGAACTCGGTTGCATATCCTAACCTGAATTTCAGCCAGGATAACCAGCAGTTTTGAAGCTGTGGGCTAGATGTCAGCCTGGGGTTAGTCTATGGGTCAGTCGCATCTATCTCCAGACTTAGATGGAGTCAGCAGGAACAGTGTAATTAAGTACCTTGGTATGAGTGTGCACAATAAGAATTAAAAATCATTTGGACGTTAGAATTAAATTGTCCCATGAACAGCATATGGACCACACTCACAGAAGTATACCTGGGATCAGCAAACTCCATTGTAGCTGCAAGCAGTGTAATTGTTTCTCTCCTTTACAGTGTGCAATCCATTTTCCAGAGTGATCCGTGGAAGCCCTGGGAATTCCACATTAGTAGTATGCCAAGACAGGAAAACRTCTGCAGAGGAGAGTTTTGCTATATGAGAAGTTCTCATAGCAGGAAAGAAGGAACTGCATTTTGCACCCCTTAAAGAAGGAAGGGGGGAGGAAGATATGAAAAAAAGAAAATTACACATTTTTTTTCTGTTTTGTTTGCTTCAGACTTCCAGGATCAAACATAGATCTGGAATATTTTAAATAAGACTAATTTCAGATGCTGGAGGGTCTTAAAAAGAAAATTCTTCATATAAAACTGATAACCAAAGGAAAAAAAAATCTATTAAGAACTTCTCTTTTGAATAGCTAGCCTAAAATAGGGTATCAGATCACAGACAGCATGTGATATATTTGCATTCATTATAGATGTTAAGTTTTCTGCCAAGTGGGACTTGATTCTAATGACATGCTGCTGCTGTGAGTCTCAGCACTGTTCTATAGCTAGCTGCTAGCAAAGACGTTTCTTTTTCTGACAGCATTCTGAATCCTGACTCTTTTACACTTTAACATTCATACTTAGTTTTTATTTTATTGATCCAAATCATGAAAAGCCCTGTACAGCCATCACAAGACACAAAATGCAGCAGAAATGTGTATTGCTGTCACCTGGGTGAAGAGGCAGCTGCCTATCCTAGAAAATGGAGTTGAGAACTGGGCTTGTGTAGTGGATCTGTTTACAGCATAGAAGCACCATGTCAAAGTAAGAGGGGGAAGAAGGGATCAGGTCTGCTGCTCCTGTTTATAAACTGTGATTTATTAATCCTGCAGACTCCTTTCTTTAGAATGTGTGTGTTATTTCAAGCAATGCAGACTTTTAATTTTTGCAAACTGTTCAAATACTAACAGAATTCTTTCCCGTAAGGTGTCTAAGTAAGATTTCTTCAGAATTTCTGTTGACTATATTTGCTTTTACCTTTGGGAACGGGGTCTGATGTAGGATTGAAAGAAGAATGATTCTCTCTCTCTATTTCTACCCCTTCTCCTCCCAGATTTCTGATGCTATAGAACATCTTCAGGAAGCACTGAAACTGTGCAAAGATGACATGAATTCACTTCATCTGCTGGCCCTCCTCTTTTCAGCTCAGAAACACTATCAGCATGCACTGGATGTCATCAATATGGCTGTTGCTGAATACCCAGAAAGCTTTAGGTAAGAGTTATTACACATTTTCTTATATGACTTGATACATCCAGGAATGATCTGTTCACTAGTTCTGTTGTCCTCGGTTGTACACAAGGAGCCTGATAAGCCAAGTGCGTTACAGGTGTGTTACTCCACTCTTAGGTGGACTATAAAACTAAAATGTGTGAGGGTCAGGCTATTCTTTTGTTTTCTGTCTTCATATCTTTCTGTTTTTAAAATTAATCATTCTGCTTGTTTGCTTTTCCAGTATTTATCTTTCTGTATTGTGCTGATGTTTTTTCTTATATGTATATCTATATATATATCTCCCTGTACTTTTTAGTATGTCACTTTACACATGTGGAAAAATGAAGATGGGACAACTATGATGTTGTTTGTCTGTATCACAAATCATTTTATAATTTGGAAAACTTCCTGGTTGAAGAGGAACTAATTTTTCATGTTTTGACCATTCCTTTGATGCTCATGTATTACACAGTTTGCTATGATAGCACGGCTGGAGAAAAAGATCAGTCAAAAATCACATATTGTAATGTATAGCTGAAAAGATGGTTTGGTTGTTTAAGACCAAGTTTGAACCAGCAAAGACTTCTTGGAGCCAGAGTTTTCCACTGCTCTATCTTTGATTCCGTCCTTCATCCTCTGAGGGAGATAAATTCAATTCCTTGCAATTTACTGTCATGACCTTTCAAAACAGCGACTCTTGTCTATTCTGTAGAAACGTTAAAGCTACTGTAATATTTTCTGGTGATTGCATACTAGCTGAGTTTCTCAGCCAAACTGCAGAAGAAGCTGTTGCATTGCTGAATGCCCAACTTATCTTCAGAATTGCTTGTATTTAACTGAAGGTTTTAAACCGTGTAACTTAGTTTTCAGATAGCTTGTTTTCTCAGTGCGTCAGTGATGAGAGGGAGTGGTGTCCTGAGGTGTAATCTAGAAGCTGAGTGAGAAGTCATCTAGACCCAAGCAAAAGGCAGGTCATAAGTGAGACTGAGACTATCTGAATGTGTATCTAGGACTGTGATGCTATATCAGCATAAAATGCTTTTTGTTGTAAGCTGCATGTTGCCATTTCAAATTGCACTCCTGCCTGTGCCTCTGAGGTTGCTTACTTTGTGTATGTGAATAGCTAAGACTGTAAATACATATCTTTGAGAATGAAGTGAAAATTAGTAATGGAAAAGCTCTTGAAATTATATTCTTCCACCAACACCAGTTCAGTATGTGAACATGGGTATGACTAAGAGAGGGAATACTCCAGTGGCTGCTTTGCTGTATTTTGTAGTTTGAAGATAATAAACGTAGTAAAAGATTTCATGCCGTACAGTCAAAGGTCAAATGTTTCTCATGACTGCAAACACTCAAAGATAGGTAAGACTTAGGTAGAACAAGAAAATGGTTGTTTATATGAGGAACAGAGTATTTGCCATGTCAGATCAACCAACAGGTACATCAAGTTCAGGATTTTTCCTCCAGTACTGCGTAATAATTTATGCTTCGAGGTAGGACAAAACAAACAAAGGAAAGAGAATGTACAAAGGCAGCTGGGAGGGCTGCTGGGTGGGTTCCTTTGGGGTGTCTGGCAATCTGATTTCCCTGAAGCAGGAAATAATATTTTCTCCTGTGCTTCTCCCAGTGCCAATCTTTGTGTATGGAGAGACCTGGCAAGGAATAGCAAAATATGTTGTTTCTGGGAAAAGCAGATTAATATTGGTATTGAAAGCCACAGGTTCATGCTTGCTCCTAGACACATCACAGACATGCTATAATGTGAGCTCTTGGAAGAACCCCTCTTTGCTTCCTGCATGAGCTGTGATATGTAACACAGCTGGCAACAAGGCTCATCTACAGGTATGCAGTGGCACAGGAGTCTGGCTTCTTGCCTCTGCTGCTCTGGCTAGCCTGCGTCAGCGTGGGAGTTTCTCTAAACTAGACAGCAAAGGACTGGTAAGTGAGGGAAAGGAGAAAGGATGTCAGAGTTACAAGACAGAAAAAAAGAAGAGATCTTAAAGAAAATTAAGAACAGGAATTCAGTGGGGGAGGTGAGGGAGGAAGCAAGAATAAAAGAACACATCTACAGTTTGGACCAAATTCGAAACAGTTCCAGACTTTCTAGAGGTCTAAAGTACAGTTTATGCTAGGAGGGCTTTAATGCCTTGTAAAACTTCTCTGAAGGGAGAGACATGATGCTATTGTGCATTTCTAGTTATAATTGCCTTAAAGAAAAATCGTAGTAAATTTTACTACTGCATGGGATGACTACAAAATACCTCATATAATAGTATAGGCAAGTTCAACTGCAAGATTTTAAAGCTCTATTTAAAAGTAGTTGAGCATTTTTCCAAATTCCTATTGATATGAACCAGGCAACTGTGTAATGTGGTGCCTGGGGGCTCCCTTCCTAATGACAACTCTGTTTGGAAGTATAGTTTGATGGCATGTATCACAAAAAGAAGATGAAAGCTGCATTAAGGGACCTCAGGGCTCCGTAGATAGCGAAAAATGTGAGTATTACCTGGATGTGTATTCTAAACAAACAAAAGAATAATACATTAAAAATTAAGGTCTTAGTTGGCCCAAACTACTGGTGACATCTACTGCTTCCCTGTCTCTAGCTGTATATAATTAAGCTGAGTTTGTTCCTGCTTTTTTATTCTCATATTAAATTCTTTCATATATATTTTAAAGAAAGAATCGTTCAGGATGTCAGAGAGTTGGTTAGAGTGGTTCAAGCTACTGGGAAAATAGGCTGCATTTCAGCTAGCGTGCAATGTCCTTTGGTATGAGCCCCATAACACTGACCCAAATGTGCCCAGAGGTGCCCCTTGTGGGAATCTTTACATTTGTGCATTTACTTGATGGTTCAGTGCTCTGTGTGGTGCACAGTAAGTAGGGATACGAAGACTGGACACTGAAGACACTGAGAGATGGCCTGGAATGTTTTGAATCTAGATTTTGGAGAAGAATATTGAAGAACAGCTGAATATCCAAAAGAACAAATCATTCAGAAAAGTGAACTTAGGAAAAGCACTTCTGCTTGGAAAGCTACATATATAACAAATGCATCACATTACAGTCAGCAACTGACTTGATTTGAGTACTTGCATATACTGTCAAGCAAAGACAGGGGTGGACTGGGTAGAGGAAGAATGAGAGCTAGCTATGTTGGAAACATTGCAAGATGGAGTGAACCAGAAGAAATACACTGCCTTGCCATGACTATAAAAGATAGAAGTAATAACAACCTTCACGTGGGAGATACCACCTGAAAAAGTGCTGACTCCTATAGAAGCAGAGGGTCCAGGATAAAATTTAGTGTTTTTRTGTCTTGTCAACATTGGTAAGCTTTTACAATAAATTAGTGGATGCAGAACCTCCAGTTGCTTTTGGTTTATTCTTCATGGCATTATCACAGGCATATCTCAATAGAAGCATGTAAAAATATTTGGGCTTGGAAGCCTATTATATTTAAGACCTAATAAGTAGATCTGTTTTGAATTAATTGGAAGGGAAGGCTCCTGATAGTTTAAGGTATCTCGCCTCTAGGTCAAAGATGCTCATCATAAGCCTTTCTTAAAGTGGAGTCCTTGCTTTTTCCAACTCCCAGGCCAGGCTTTGGACAGTGTTCTACCTAGGACCAGCTGTGATTACCTCCCCACATTTTCATCTTTATCTGAAAGCAATAATACTACTGAGCACCCCCTCTACCCTCCAAACAGTCTTCTTAAAATAGTGCATTGTTTATTTAGAATGAAAGAATTTCCATTTGTAAAGCCTGTATTCACGTCTCACTTACAGGATGTTCCATGCAGAAGTCCCATAGGTCTGACATCCTGTAGAACCCACCACAGAGACTGACTGACATGGTCCCTCCTGCAGCTGGTGATACTTTGTTTTGCTAGTGTAAAAATGACTTTGTCCTTCTGATTTCCCCATCTTTTCAGAGACTGTTTGGCTCTCTGATCACCTTTTAGCTCTTAAATGGGTTAGTTCCCAGCACTCGGGGAAAAAAAAAAAAAGGTTTGTACCTTGTTTGAGGTTGGAGATAGGATATCAAGTTTACGGATACTCTGTTGCTTTATAATTGCTCCCAGACTGCTTATCAGAACTGATTCCATTGTTTCCCAGCTTGTTTTTCTCTCCTGTACGCCCCCCTGTTAAGTTAGAACAATACCTTCTTAGGACCTAACAACTTACAACAGCAAAACAGCTGACAGTAAAAGTTTCGTTAAATGATCGCGTCTTTGTATCTGTAGCAGTTCTGCATCTGGCGCAAGAGTTGTAACTCTTTTAAATGAATAGCTGCTAATATTCCTTCTGCTCCCTAAACTGTAAGTCACTGATTTGTTGCTTTCCATTTCTCAAAACTAGTTTTAAAAAGAAATAGCAGAAAACTTTCAGGAAGCACTGCTATTCCACACACAAAGACTCAAAAAGAGGCAGGTGGATTGGTGTTTCAGACCAAAGTAGCTGTCAAGTACAAATTCTTTTCTTTTATTGAGATATTTGCTATTCCAAAAGTAAGTATTGTAAATGCAGTGCAAAAAGCTCAGAAGGCCAAGAAGTATTAAATGTATATCTTGGAGACCATCAATAAAAAGGAAGTAAATTTTGCATGAAGTATGCATTGTATAGTATAGTATGCATTTTGTATGCACTGTATAGTAGTTCTGTTGCTGTGGTTTTAGCCAAAAGCTTTTTTTGCCCTCAGCCAGCCTTCAAAATACAAAATCCTCTTCTAGATTAGGAGGAGCTTACTGACAGCAAATGTCCTTGGCTTCATCACTACTACATTAATTTTATTAAGGACAGGTGAAGTAATCTTCTGGCAGGATTTATTTGTCGTAGTCTGGTGCGGACTGTTATTGTGGGGAGAATTGTTCTATAGTGTATAAGCAATGTCATTTATCAGGTGCTTCTACTCATTACAGAAAAAAAACAATGTAAAATCAGGATCTTCAAATGCATGATTAAGCTGGGATCTCCAGTTTGATTTCTTTCCCCATTACTTGTCAGGCTTTTTCTTGTAGATTGAAAATAGACAATTCATGCCTCCTTTGAGCAACAGCTTTATGGGCACTAGTGGCAGGCTACATATTGTTGACAGTTGTAAATTAGAACTGTATTTTTGCCTTTAAACCTGCATGGGGGGAAGGAGGCATTTGTCCTTAAGCTACTGGTTTGCAAACCTTTTTGCTATGCCTAGTCTATACTAGATTTTTTTGTCAGCAAAGTTGTAACTCTTTCTTTTTTCTCCTCTATGGGCAATGTGATCGTCTATGCTATAGGAATATTTTATCACTTTACTCATAAAAGTGGTACTTGTCCTCACTTAGCTTTCAAAGTATGGCTTTAGAGAAGCAGATCAGTATGTTTATATGACTACAGTTCGTCATTATGCAAAAGACAGTGAAGCCTGGTACATCTTGTGAATGACCACGGTGATAAAACAGCTTGCTAAAATTCTCAGAATATTGTATTGTATTCTGAATTCCTCAAGGGTGCAAAACCTGAGGATCTAAGGCAGGGCTAAATTAGTATTTTCAGCTGTAGCATGTGATCATGGTAGACCTTTGAGGATAGGATAGGATATTCAGATAGGATAAGGCATAGGATATTCAAATCTGTTAAGGGCACAGTTTCTACAGGTTGACTTCTTATAGTGGTATGTTCACACCATAGCTTCTGCAGGTGACCTGCAGTTGTTTTTATCTCTGTATTGATTCCACAGACAACAATGTGAAGTAATAAAAAATGGGGTTTTGTACTTGGGGTGATATGATAGTACTGTGCTACAAGAATGTAAAAAATGAATTAGGCTTATATGATTCACTTAAACAAAAAAGAGCTGTATAATGTGGAGTCAGAAGGGTTGTTCTGAGTTTTGTTCTACTAACCATGAATGTTTGCTTTTGTTGGTATATTATAATCCATTAATGTTTTAATAAAATTAACCTGAAAAACCCAACTGATATATTGCCATAACCATGGGTATAATCAAGGGAACTAGTAACGATGTTGAGTATTTATATGTCAAATATATGAAGGGAAAGCTTTAAGCTAGTGTCCTGATTCTTTTTAATGATTATACAGGTACTTAAAATAATTATAGTTTTGAATTTTTTTCCCATTTGGGGCATTTTTTTGGCTTGGATTATTTTCTATTCCTGGATGAGGAAGAAACAAAATTAATTTTTGTGTTACAGTATCCAAGATCAGATTCCCATTTTGGCAGGTGCCAAACGGATGTATGGGTCCTTTCCTAAGGTTCACAATCTGATCCAAGACAAAACTTCAGCGGATGAGTGTGATACCCTTCTGTGCACCACCCTAGTACAGCAGGAATAAATACCTCCCTAGCTGGTACCTATCTGTATATGCCAGAAAGGAATGGGTGTTAGTGTACATCTGAATTCATCTTAAAATTCCATGGATGGATTCAGTGGTAATTGAAGACAATCCCATTCCAACATAGCATGAATTTCAAAATACGACTAAAAGGAGTTAAATAGTAGTTACATTGGAAACCTACTGCAGACTTAATTTTTGGTGTAGTATGAAAGGAAGAAAAAGTCATGCTGTTTTCCAACCTTAACTGCAATAGTTTGGGTCTTTACTTTAGATTAAAACAAAGTTTTGTTTCATAATAACTTCTTTCCTGCTAAATGGCTGCGAATAAATGGCTACTGTCTCAGTTCATTTAAGACCTCTGTAGTGAGCAACCCTGCTTCTAGATGCTTTTTTTTGGCATTGGAAAGGTAATACAAGGTCTGCAAATTCATAGGCTTCACTGTAGAAACATAGAAATAARTACTAAAATGCAGGAATAACCATGGTTAATTTGAGACAGTTAACATCCATGAGATTCTCTACTTACAGGCAATTTATTTGTGTAAAAGCAAGAAATTTCTTAAGGGAATGTCAGTAACTTGATGTTTGAGATTTCAAGTTCAGATTTTGCAGGTTTTCCTGTAGATTCCGTATATGTGTTTTCGAGGCAGGGTTGTTAGCTTGTTTTTAACATTATTTTTGGTGTTTAGTGACTGTTTATTGGCTGGCTGAAAACTAAACCTGCAAACCACTTTGTGATAGTAATAAGTGGCAAAGGTACTTGTTGATCATTATAATTTCTTTGCGTTTCCTTGATGGGTCAGGCCTTAATTCTCAGAATAAATTCTGACCATTCAGCAGAGGTTTAAGAAGGGCTGTTTTCTGAAAAAGCAGAATGTCAGTTTTAGTTTCCTCCACTCATGTGTCCTGTCTTGTGCGGTTCACTTCTTGCCAGTACTTTCCCACTTGGATGGAGAAAAGAGAGCTTTTCGGTTCCTGCTGGCTTTCTTTGGTGCATTGTGTATTTCTGTCACATCAGTGAGTTAGTCCCCA
Organism: Apteryx rowi; assembly: GCF_003343035.1. Lineage (NCBI taxonomy): Eukaryota > Metazoa > Chordata > Aves > Apterygiformes > Apterygidae > Apteryx > Apteryx rowi. Next base: position 832,121 of record NW_020447841.1, on the reverse strand, counting down.
CGCACACATTTTTATTCCTGCTAAGTGCCATTTTCTCTTGAACAACTGCAGGTGTTCTGTTTTATATTCAAAGGAAGTGGTTAGGAGGCCTGACTGACTATGCTGAATGCCAAAATACATTGAAAAATAACTTGTGTGTATTGACTGGGCAGCAATGAGTTAAATCTCCCCTAGGAACTCTGCTGGTTGAAGGTTAGCCATAGTATGTCCATATCTAGGCTATCCTGGGTGAGCAGGGACTTGGGGAATGGGATCACTGTGTTTTCTCTAGGCATTTTTTGTGCACTCCAAAGGTAGACCTGAGTAATGGAGGTTAGAAGGAGGAGTTGAGGCATGTGTAGTGCCTGGAAATCAAAGAGAGAACCAAGGGAGATGGAGGTGTGTGTGAGGGAAGCTCAGTCCTCAACTCCTCCTTCCTGCTATGAGGCTACGCCCATGTGTAGAGGGACTGTATGCAGTGCCTCCATAGCTAGCAATCACCAGAGGAGCAGGGGAAGAGAGTAGGTATTTTTTTCTTGTCAGGCAATCCTGGATTTTCTGAAACTGTTAAAACAGCTTCACATGCAAGGTGGTCAAGAGTCTCATTTCTGGATTGGGAATTCATATTTCAGAATGAAGAATATCAGCTTTATTAGCAGTCACTGACTGTACAGTCATTGCAGGAAAATGCAGGTCCCCCAATACAGAGAGGCATGGATGTCATGCTTAGCAAATTGCTCTTCAGTGCAGTAAATGACTTTCCAAGAAGTCTGCAATGCAGTCAAGCCATGTTTCTCTCAGAGGAGTATCATGCCCTGATCCCTCAATGAAAGGTGTTTTCATTTCCATCTGGAAATTTTGGATTTGAGCAATTTCTACTCTAAGGTCCTGGAAGTATTTACCTAATGAGAAAAGCACAAATGCTTTGATTTTTATTGTTTTCTTCTTCAAAAAGAAGAGGGAGGGGGAAGTATTCAGGCTTTCCGAAGAATTCACCAGGGAAAAGAAACTAAACACAGTAATTTTTCAATCACAAAAGTGGTTTTTACCTTCTGAAAATAGGGAAAGCCTATGCTCCTCACTCTCTCAGAAATACTGCTTCTGCTGCCATTGTCAATAATGTCTGTACGGAACCAAATATTTAAACAGACATAGTCATATTATTCGGTATTAGTCAATATTCATATTACTTAGTACTTCAGTCTCTATTAGTAAAGGAAAGAGAAAGATGAATGGAAATGAAATCAAGCAAGAGACTGTAAAGTAGAACTTTTGCATTATCAACATGTCTTTGAAAATAAAGATATCCAGACTTATTCCTCAATATGTTAACATTTTTACAGCACAAAACAGATAACATGATTCATTTTTTATCTTTACCTGAAGTTTTCTTCTAGCTATATTCCTTAGCAGTAAGTTTGTGATAAGCCTCCATATTTAATGAAATCACTGCTGGGTGGAAAGGCGAAGATAAGGATGGAGGGCTAAATGATCTGATCCGATGTCATTGTCAGTAGCAGACTTTCTCCTACGTACATTGGCAAAATTTGACTGAGAATCACTTAAGTATAATGTGGAATTGCATTTTTAAGCACTGTGGCTGGAAGTATAAACTGATGGAGATCTAACAGGTTAGAAAATGAATGCAGTGACCTCTGCTCCCTATGTCTCTGTCAGCTGGAGAAGTGGCAGGAGGCAGGTAACCAGCATCTYAAATGAAGATCATGTGAGTAAGCAGTTACACTGATGAAATTTGTACTGAAAGGATTCATAGACCTCTCAATGCTTTTCACCTGGAATCTGGCCGTTTGCATCTGCCCTCTGAACACTTGTGATGAGTGCGGTTTATTCTGTTGTTCTTGTATTGTGTTTTCTCAGGGCAAGGTCAGTGTCTTTTTGGTGTTGGTGGAGTATGTAGCACAATGGGGCTCTGAACCCACCTGAGAATAGACCATGCCACTGCAATACATATAATGAACAAGAGAGATGGCCAGTTGGTTAGTCCTTTCACAGATGGGCAAGGGAGCTAGAAGGAACTGTGTTACTGAGTAAAAGAAGCAGCCTCTCACCCCGAGAGTTCCTGCAACCAGTCATTTGTCTGGTTCTTCAGAAATCAGGTATTTGCTGTGATGGGGCAAAGGAAAAAATCTTTTGTTCGGCTTAATAATTTTTAGTAATGTCGAAGTAAAAATTTAGGTGAATAGGAATAACATAGATCAGCATAAAACAACAGAATACAGTACCCATGCTAGGATTGTCTTTAAGGTTAGCAAGTCTTCTTCAGCCCTCTCCAGATCATTACAATGGAAGTGTTTGAAGAGTCAGCTATGACGCAGTGTTACAAAAATGGCACTTGAGGAGAGGCATGTGTGGCATCTGCCTACCCCCCAGGTGTGCATGCCAAGCATCGCGGGCCCAGTCAGGAGGGACAGTGCTCTCTGCCAAATAAGGATGCAGAATCAATACATGCCTGCTGCAAGCCTGTCCTCACTGGGAGTGAGAAACAGCTGGTGCATACAAGAGAGCTCCATTTGCAATGGGTATGTCCACACTGCCGGGGCTGCTCCTCAAAGAGACAGAGCCAAGGCAGCCTCAGCGCAGCTCGCTGGGGCACTGCTGACAGAGTCACCATGGTGACATGGGTCTCTGCGGGCGAGCTGCCCAGCTGTTTGCATGCGCGATCCCGAGTCTGCTGGACCTTGTAGGCTGCTCTGAACTATGCAGCATTCCTTAAGCTAGATGGATTAACTAGCCCAAATGTATCTTCACAAGCCGCAGTGACTGCGAGCTAGATGGGTAAAATAGGCAATGGTAACTAGGACTAGGTGGCAGATAGAAGACCCTGAGAGTGAAAAGCTTAATTGTTTCCTCCTGGTTCCTGGGATTCTCCTGGATTGCACAAACCAAGCATGAGCTAATGCACAGAGCTGTCCCCAAGGCATAAAAGTCCCTCATAGTGGGTTAAAACAAAACAAAACTACCATTAAAATGCACCTCAGGAAACCACTGGTAAGTGGCCTGGAGGCAGCATTCATTTGGGGTAGTTCATGCCAGTGCCTACCAGCTGGCTGTGCTGTTCTCATTCTTGGGTGACTTTCAGTGTATGTGGGATTGCTTTAATCTCTGTTCTTCCTACACCCTTCAGAAAGAATGGTTCCTGCGAGGGAGAGCAGGGAGGTGTCCTCTGCGTTTGTGAGCTGTGGTTATGGGTCTGTTCTGCAGAAAAAGCTGTTCAGAGATGTGTGCTGTAGTATTGGGAGTTTATTGTTTGGGAATTTTTTTGCATCCCAAGTGCTTGTGTGAATTAAGACTTTTCCATATATAATTGCACGTAGGAGTCAGGGTACATATGTTGAATTATCTTTCAATCAAAAATGTTCTTCTGAAACTAAACAGGATAGTATTTTCCTGTTTATTACTCTAGTGTTAATGCAGATGGAAATGCTTGGAGTCTCCTTTGTTGCTGGGGTATAAACAAAGTCATATCTTAATCAAAGGGCTGCACGTTGACAGTTTGGAAATGCCAGTTTGAAGAAGGTTTTATTGTCTAGTCCATTTAAAAAAAAAAATCAATATAGATGCACTCTTTAGAGGCTTCACACCGGATGATTTTMAATTTTAACTCCTGAGAAGCGGACATTTGCTGTTCCTAGTATAGGAGAGCAAGGAATTCAGGGAAAGAGCATCACAGATGTAGTTGGGGGTGAAGCCTACTCTACCAGCTGCCTTGGAATTCTTTGTTATTTTCTCAGGGATAACCAGCAATTGCCTGCTCCTTCCCTGGTCACCTGCAAATGTCAAGGGTTTGCTTACCAGGGACATAGTCCTGAGCAAAAATATTTGTGGGGAAGAGGATGGGAGATCCTATAGGGTAATGACATCCGTGTGGTCAAGTGGGTGTGGGTGTGCCACACGTGCATGTCCGCATCTGTGTGTTTTGTGTGCACCATCTGTGGTATTGCAGGGCAGGAAAACCTGCATCTGAAAACCTAAGGCTTTTGACGTAATTTCTCCCCTCCCTTCTTCCTGTCCTCCCATACAGTGTGTATTTCTTGGTTTTGGTAGCCATGGTTTGTCCTGCATATCTAAAGACTGCTTTTGAGCAAAGCCCAGTTACATTTCTTGCAATTTTGTTAAACTTTTTTTTGCAGACACTACCCATCCGAATCCAACCTTCATTGTTTTAAAAGTATTAAATTGCTGTAGAAAGGAAGAGAACAAAGCAAGCTTGACTTAGCTCCTGAATTTCCATACTAAGTAGAGAATAAAGACTCGTCCTTTCAGTCAGATTTTGGGGGGGGGGCTAGGGAAAAAAAAGGCATATTATAAACTTCTGCCATTTTAGTTTATTTCTTAAGCCCTATAATGATATTGTGAAGGACAGTATCTAAATGAGCTGCTGTGGGGATATTTTATTCAGCTAATTCAACTGCAGTAATAACATTAAAAAGCATGTAGATAATTCTAGTTCAGATTTTTGCCGCTATAGAAGTCTTCTTCAAATTCCTTAAAGACTCAAAACTAAAAACACATATAATCCTTGCAATGTGTCTTTTCATTCAAAAATGTGCATCAGGTATTAATTTAGACTTTACTCCTTTCTCCACCCAGATCTCTTGCAAATTTTTAAGGCAAAAACTATGTTTTAGGTATGCTGATGTCTGCTTTTGATCTGATCAAATTGGCTTCTGTACATAGCAGAGCCAGTGTCTGATTTTACAAGCTATGTGTGCCGAGTCTGGGAATTCTGGCTATAAGCAATATTGTAGCTGAATGATAATTTCTTTTTTCTCTAACATAGTATAAGCAAAGGTGCAGCATAAATGTTGCAGTGCCACAAAAAGCAAGAAGCAATATTCACAAATTATGTATTCCAGCAGGTACTCATTATTGCCTACATAGGCTAGGCCATTAGTCTGGAATTGCTTGCAAGACGTGGGAGAGTCAGAAATCACAGTTTTAGGTGTCACTGTGAGCACTGTTATTACAGGGAAGAACCGATGAAGCAATTCTGTATCCAAACAGCACCTTAAGGAAATCATCTTTCTTATGGGATAAGGCAGATTTACTCTTCAGCACTTAGGAGGCTGTAATATACTGCAAGACTTCTTGCAAATAATGTCGTGGCTGAAAAAAAAATCTGTGTTGCTCTATCATTAAAGAAAAAGCCATATACAGGTTCTCACAAATGAATGAATAAATTCTAAATGCTCCCTCTGATGTGTGAACTCTGGAATTAATACCACTGCTTTCTGCACTCTAAGAATAGTACAAAATGTCAGCACCAGCACAGGAAGGAAAAGGAGAGTAAATAGAAAGATACCCTTTCAGTCTTGTGCAGTTTTTGAATTGATTAAAACTTAAGCTGTGTAGCATATATGGCCTACATCTGTCATTTGGGAAATTAAATAAATAGCCCTATATCAGCACTGTAGTAGAAAAATCACTAGTCATTGGTTTGCCCCCAACCTGAAAGAGATGCTTACTGCAGGAAGACTGCAAGTGTACAAATAGGAATGCATTTGCTGGCCTCAGCTCTTACAAATTCTTATCTTCACTTACAAGCAGATTCTGTTTGGACTCTTGGCCTTTTAAGAAAAAGCTTAGTGTCTAGATTTCAAGATGAAGAGAAGTAAAGTCACATTGGTCAAGCTCTGTTTTACTCTACCCAAGTAGGGGAAAAATACAGCTGAGAATTGTGCAGATGGCCTGAATCTGACTGGAACATAGTATGAATATCAGCATCAGATGATTACCTTAACAAGTGAGGTCCATCATCTCTGTGTGTCCACTGGGGATCTCATAGACCACTTTTCCAGGATTATGCATAATATCAGTTTGTCAGGCTGAAAATACCCCCCAGCAGAGCAAGAGAAAAAAATTGTGAAACCTGAATACGTTAAAGGCCAAGGGAGGGAGGATATTTTATGTTTCTTACTGATGTTAAACTTTGTCAAACTAAGTYGATAAAAATGTGATAAAGCAAAAAATTGCAATGCTGCAAGATATACTTTTTTCATATACTCTTCTAACTGGGTACATACATTTTTTTCCACCAAATTCAGTGGCCTCTGAACAAATTTTATTAAACTCGATCACCAGTTTCTCTTGTGCATGACAGCCACTGCTAACAGCATAATCGTCTGGGGAGGAAGTCACTGCTTGTCTCGTTCTGTGCACAGTCCATCTAAATTCCTTCCGGCACTGACTACAGTTTTAGTATATATTTTGAACATTGTTGATTATGCTTTCAGGACTTAAACAGTGCCATTAAACTGTTTCTCAAACGTACACACTAATCAGTATTAAAGCATTTTGGGTTTGGTGTGTGAATAGAATAAGCAAGCAGGACTGAATGCAGAGCTGGTAGTTTCTGAAGTTTAAGGCTGCAGTTGCGTAGTGGTTTTATATAACAAATACCTCATGCCTTAGTCAGGGCCACTTGTAGTGAAAGTAACTATAGTAACAAAACAAAGTTTCTAGCTAATGAAGGAATATTTCCAATGAGCAGGACATCAGGGTCTGATCCAGCCCCTGAAATACACTTATTTATCAGTTTTGTGTGCATTGCTATTTTAATACTTACTACTGTATTTTCAAAGGTTTTTAGACATGTTTGTTTGTTTGCTTTGGGTGTTTTTATTTTCCTTATGCCTAAAACCTGTGGAGGGGCTTTCTTTTTTTTTTTTTNTTTTTTTTTTTTTTTTTTTGCCTTCAAATGGAAATGTTCTAATTATATTGTTTATTTTTTAACCTGTTTCTTAAAGAAACAGGCTTTTTATACCTTGGACACTTTTGAACATGTTGGCCAATTTGAAACATATTTTGACATTGTGATAGAAGTCCCAAAGATAATTAAGTTCCTACAAGTTTCCTAAAAGTAAATGGCTGAGTAGAGGCCAGAGCCCCCAGCTGAGGAGGGTGCAGGTAGAGCCAAATCATTATATGCCTGGGTTGGCTGCAGCCATTAGGCCAGTGAGCGCACATGCAGCATATGGCTGGGTACAGCAGGCAGGGGGACCTGCCAGCAGCGCAGTCACAAGGATTAGAGTTGTGGAGGAAGGGCTGGGAGGGGGGAACAGAGAGGGATCGCACTGGRGTGTGGGGGCAGAGGATGCAAATCCTTAGAAAATTAGATAGCGCTTGGGAGGGGGCAGTTAATGGAATTTAAGTGAAGGCATATAAATAAATTCTGCTTGTATGTCTGTTTTGTATGCTCATTTGTATATGTTAGACGTGATAGCAAAATGAGTAAGGAAAGTAATGTAGGATACTCCAAGTGGTAATCGGCACAGCTAACCAAATTTGCACGTGCCAAGGGTGCAGTAAAAGGCTGAGGTCTCAGGGTGACCCAGAGAAATAGGCCTCCCTTGGAAATTGGGGAATCAGACCTTAGGTTTTCAGGGAGCCTAAAAGTGACAGCCTGGTTATATAATGGCAGAAAGAATTATTATTCCATAAATAAAAAGGTATCATAAGACTTCAGCTGAGAGCTTTTCTGTTGCCAAACCAATGTTACGAGGAGTAAGAAGACAGTTTAAAGGAAGAACGGCATTTGCTGAAACAAGCTGAATCCATAATACTGGCCCCTGGCCCTGTCTTCCCAAGGTTGTAACTACATTTGGACAGTCTACCTGTAAGTTTCCTTATCCTGACTTGAAAGAACAAAGTTTTTAAAGAGGATCCTGACCCTCTACTCTCTTGTTTGTTAATAATTGCCATTTGCTAAACTTGTTTTATTCAGTAATTAGAAAATGAAAATGGATGAGAGACCTAAATTAACTATATGAACCTCCAATACAACCAAATGCATTATTGCACTGGAGTGGATTCTCCCATCCCTTTCCTCTTTCAAGCAACAGCTTCTAGCCCCTACTAATTCACTTGCAAGTGAATATCAGTGTTATTTAGAGCACCAGAAGAAATGGAGATGAGGAAAATAGAAGGGAAATTAAAGTGAGAGAAAGCCAAAATCTGTTCTTTGGAGTTGTGAGAAGGTAGAAGAGGTATCTGAAGCATTTATGTGGTTTTCTGAGGCCAAATCAGAAAATCTAATAATGTACTTTTTCTGAGTAGTAGGACTTTGTCCCCCAGTAAACAAGAAGGAAAAATCCATTTTCTTGCAAAAAACATGTTTCCTTGCTGCTGTATTACTATAATAAACCATATCAAAGGAACCTTGAGCTCCTTCCAAAGACATTCTGTTTGAACTTCCCAGCATCCCTGGGATGCATAAAATGTTTTGGGATGACTTTGTATACCAGTGAAATGAAATGCTGCTGTGACTGAGGAAGAACAGAACAGCTGTTTAACAAGGAATAACAACAGCACATGCCAGATTAGGCTGGGAAGTTAAGAAGAATAATCTACCTATTTGAAGTTGTTGAGATGGTTGAAGCAAGGTAGAAGTAAAGACAAGAAATTTTACCGTATCATACGAGCTAACACCTGTGTTCATGCAAAATTGTGACTTAGGCTCTGTAATATCTTCAGTTAATTAGGACTTAGGTTCTACATTTCATTTAAAATGAATTAATAATGCTAAAAAGGGATGGGATGGGTATTAAAAAGGATGACTCTTAAGGGGACAAATGTAATCTTTAAGACCCAAATAAAAGTAATTTAGTTCTACATATTAAGAAAAGCTGACCAGATATTACAGAATTCATCTCTTTCATTTGAAGGTTGGGAAGATTTTTTTTTCTGCCTAAATCAGCTGCAGCAGTAAATCCCATAATAGAAATGTTCTAAAATTAGTAGGACTGCCTGGGTTTTCCATTTTTGCTGCACAATTCTAGTTAAAGTTATTAATGAAAAACTGAACTTTTGCCTTTCTTTCTGTTTTAATAAAWTAATAATAGAATGAGTTAATGTGGGCATTAAGTTTAAGGCCTCTGTTTACAAAATATCATTTTGTTTAGTTTTCTGAAGAGTTTATTTAACTTTGTGTTGTTCTCTAGCAGCTGTAAGGGTAGAGCAGTTTCTCCATGGTGTCTTCTACATACATGTGCTCTTGATTTGTGATCCACAAATGAATGCTTGCAAATTGGACAGATTCATCCTTTGGATTCTCTAGAACAAAATTCTTAAAACTGTAGATTACAATTCCCTGTAGGATCRTTGCTGGGTTCAAAACAGATTGCAAAGCAGCAGTCAGCAGTAGCTCAGTTCCTGGGATACATGGGACTGAGAAGCAGCTGTAATCACTGGTTCTAAGGTTGTCCCTTTCTTTTCTGACCAGCCCACCACACACATAAAAATTAGTCTTAGGTGCTTCAGGGCTGGTCTGCGCTCTAAAACTTAAGAAAAAGTGGCTGAGGCCATGGGTGGAGGCACAGCTTAGAGTGGTCAAATATTTCTTTCACTCCTGTAATTTAGACCTCCTTCCTGGGTGATAATAAACCATCTAATGACTCATTTGATGAGATTGGTTGCATCTAAACTATTATTTATGGCAGGAAAATAAAAACTTGTCACATAGTTGTGTCCTGAGGCACAATACCCTGTGGGAGAAGAAGGGGAGGCATGAAGCCAGTGCTCTAACTGTGTTTTTTCACAGTTACACAGGGAGTTTCATGGCTACACAGTTTCCACAGGGAGGGCTGGGATATCTAAACAGAAACTCGCCTGTCTGCTGCTGCAGATGCTGCCGACGCTGCCAGGGAAGTGCGGCATCTCAAGTCAAGGTGCAGTGGTTCACAGGGGTGCAGTGATACTAAGCTGTGCCAAGCCCCCCCATCAATGCAATTAGCTGACTAAGCAAGAGAAAGACACAGCTTATGCACACAGAATAATGCTAAAATGCTAAATGCTTCGATGGTTCAACCATTTTCCTGAGTTAGTCTTTGCTAGGTTAACTTCTATGGCACTGTATTATGAATCAAATCAAATAGATTATGTGTTTCTCAACTTCAGTGGTGTCTAGATGGTAACTTTTATGAGCTTGGGAATTTATGTGCTAGGGTGCCTTGCAGTGGCTTTGCAAAGGTGATATTTTTGTACTTGGGGCTTCAGTTGTAATCCTGAATATAAAGATCAGAATTTGCATCCATTGGAAACAGCAAATTATGCTCAGAACAGATGGCAATCTGGAATATGTGGACCTGTAAGATTTACTGGAGCATAGCTCACCATATTTGAGTGAATGAAGTGCATTATGTTACTATTTACAGTATTCACTGGAGAAATGAAGCTGTTTGGGTAACTGGAATGACACTAAAAAACCTGCATTGAGACTGACTGAATGGCAGGCATTAACTAAAAAATAAATTTATATCTGGAGAGACCTGAGGAATAAAGCTGTAATCTTGGCATAAAGTGGGAGGACAAGGAGGAGGATGGGGAAAGTGTAATGGAAAGACCCTTGTATATGTATCAAATCTGCCAAATGCAGCTACCCTAGAAACTTATTGTAAGTAAGGAAAAAGCAAAAGGAAAATAAACAGGGAAAACATTAGTTGTGCCATAAGCAATCACAAATCTGATGCATTAAAGAATCTACATCAACTTCCACCAAAGCTGCTGGTTCTCCAAATTAATTCTTTCTGTGTCTAGTTCATGCTAAAAGTGCCCTGAAGTTCATGTGTCTGGCTTTTACTAACTTCTCTAGGGCCTCCAGATAAAAGATGCCAAAAAAGTTTATTGACTGCCTTTCTGAGTACTCAGTACAGAAATTTACCTCAAGGACACAATTCACAGTAGTCTTTAGTCAAGCATGTTAGGTTTAATGCTGCCATTTCTGTTTGGGAGAATCAGCTATGCAAGCTGATGCAGGATTTCTGGAAGCACTGGGTGGCAAACACTAGATACCCTGAGTAAGGGGGAAAGTAGTATAGTCACACTGTCCTAGTACTGGACAAGTAAAATATTCTTGTGTACCTCCTAAGTCAGATTTAGCAATAAGCTATGCCATCTCTGTATCTCACCCACTAATTTTTCCTTCTCTATTAGTTCATGTCCCTCAGTAGCCGCATACAGCAGCTCATGACTGAGTCAGAACCACAGGATATGTGAAAGCATTAATTCTCCGCTGTAGCTTTGAGGAACTGCCTCACTCCAGTCATCCCCTCACATCTTCCCCCCCCCAAGACCCTTTTATATGGTAGATGGAATTGATGATACTTTTACATGCTCTTGCCCTGCCCTCACAGGGCCCTGTGGCTTTACAAAAGCCTGCAAAGAAGTGCTCTCATCACCATTCAGTTTGGTACATGTATCTGCTGAGGTTTTTGTAGCCAGTCTCCCCATTTCCATTCTGCTTGGAGTCATCTTGTGCTGAAGCCTGAGGAGCAGGGTAATTATTTGAAAAAGGATTACAGTTCTGAATCTTTTCCACTCACTAAGGTCAAAGGAAGCTATTATTTCATCTTACGTTAAATGGTACATGGTAATTTTAAAAACCTTCCGGATTTCTAATGAATTAAATCTTTTGAAGAACAAAGTACACTGATTTTATCTCTATGTTTCAACAGTTTTTAAGCCCTTCTCATACAACAGGATTTAGTTATGGCATGTATCTACTGTCGAGAAAAATATAAGTGTCAGATATCCGTGGGTGCATCTTGGTGTTGGAAGTCTGTTCCAAAATGTCAAATTTCAGGTGTACACTGCTTATTGAACTGTTCTTCCTCTGTATGTCATTCCCTGAGGGAATTAATTATGGTAGGAAATATCACATATATAATGACAGGCTCTGTTAAGCCTTCCTGAGGCAAAACTACCAATCAGGTTGGTAAAGAGCCTGATCCTAGGAGAGCTTGAATACTTTCAATTGCCTTGGAATAAATAAGGAATTCTGCACTGTGTCTTTGGATATCCTTTCAGTAAGATACTTCAGGAAAGGTGCAAGCATAGTAATGTGCCTTCAATTTAGTGGGATCAAAGAAGAATGGTGTATCTGTGGTTTGGATAAATCAGTTTAGAAAGTAAGGAAATAAAAATGAAATTGTGTGATCTGAATTACAGCTAGCTTGCATGCCAGCCTCATTTAAGAGGGAAAGCAGAGGCATATATCGAGGATCTTTTATGCCTAATGGTAAAACACAGGACAGTGACAATACTATTATGCTTTCAATTTGACATCTGTTCCTCCCCTTCAGACTTATTTCAAGGAAAAGATGGTCCATGCTGCTAACCTATCAGAAGGCACAGATTATAAATATACGCTTCTGCTTTAGCCAAGTATGCTGTGTTCTCCTATTCTCCAGAGAGCTCTGTACTGAATTAACAGGGTGCATGAGACAGAATAAATATGAAGATTTCATTGTGTCATGTCAGCAGGGGCCGGTGTGAAAGGGGTCAGTCCGGCCTCTTTCCCTCTCCCTCCTTGGATTAGACATAGAGATGCAGAATTTGACCTCAGGCACCTTGCAGATCTGCTGCAGGGCTGCTCTGCCAATCAGAGTCGGCAGCCCCTCCGAATCGGCAGTCCCACAGAAACAAGGCGTTTTCTCACTGGATGTCTCTGTACAAAGAAAAAAAGGAAAGTATAAAGCTTTTCCATGTGAAAGGCTGGTGCTTGCTATTTGTCATCTGTTCTGTTCATTTCATTTTTTCATTTGCAGTATCCTTATGGAAGAACTTAACACTTTTATCTTTCTTTTTTTTTTTCGGTGAGTCACTGGCTATGTTTCAAGGAGCCCTCCCCCCCCTTTTTTTTTTAATTTGCAGGACAGAATTCTGAAAATGAATGGTTTATTTAAAGGGATAGGCAGGGAGTCAGCTGGTATGAGCTGATCATACTGCCCTGACCCTGCACTTCATGTCTGGGTTTGTCTGACGCATGCTTGCTTTTGGGGAGTTGAAGACAGCCTGCCAGAGCTCTTCTTGAAGCTTGAGTGCCAGATCCCCAGCTGGCTTAAACTGATGAAAGTCTATTCATTTCAGCTGAACAGAGCTGCTTCCCTTCAGCTGCGCTTCTGGCCCTGAATGTTTAGGTCTTTGTACCTGTTTCATTGCAGCTGTTAGTTCTAAGCTTGGGAATTGGTAGAACTTGCAGTTTTATAAAGCACTGTGGTGTTAAAAAATACAATAAGGTCAGTGGCTGCTAAGTGCCTGTCCATTTCTCAACCCACCTCCAGTAATCTGTGGGTGAAGAACCCATAAGTAAATGCAAGAACACTAATCCTGTCACCTGGACTGTGCTGTATCAGCGAGACTGTTTTTAAATGAGAAAGCCTGTTTTGTTTTAGCTAACATTTAAATTGTATTTACAGTTTTCTGCTGAGGTATCTTTTCAGGCTATTCCTAATAGAAGGCCAAATATTGCCATTTTTGAAACTTTAAAATGTAATGTTTTCCCAAAGGATTTTCTTCATTACACTGGCAGTGCTTGGGATCTATAATACCGTGTCTTCTTTTCCCAGCATATCTGAAAGAGCTGTCATATTGTGCAGAGAATGGATGTTAACAGGAATTGCAGAAAACTAATCCATTAATCTGATTTTAGGCTAAATCCTCCATGGATTGCCTTTTCTTTTTTTTTTTAACCCACGGTGTATTTCTCACCTTTCTCTGGAGTTTTTTGTTTTTGATGGCAGTCCTTACTGAAATATGTTAGGTGCTTCTGACAGGCTGAGAGACACTGCTGATTTTTCTTTGTTGCTAATGAGCAGTGACTCAGCTTAGCTGTACAGTGTAGCGTGCACCTGCTGGAGGCACACGTGCCACAGGGAGGTTCCCATTTCTAGAAAGCCTAAGAAATTAAGTCTCACCTTTAAAAAACAAACCTACACGATTCTAACCTATATTAGTGTTCAGCTGAACTGCACATACCTGTCTGGTAAGAAAGCCTTGCACTGAAGTAGTGGTCGAGGACGCAAGCTAGGAACCGTATTCTGTAAGCAGGCAGTGTCCTTGGGTTGAGGTGTGTAGTTAGGAAATTTGTAGGAAGGAAATCTAGAGAACTGTTTTATGTTTAATTATATTTGTGCCAAGAAGACAAAGAAAAGTTAAATTGAAATGCTTAAATGGGTGCACACACACCTTAACTCAGAGAAGCGTGTTTGTACGTATACTGAAGAAATTGGATTTATTAAAAAAATACAGTCAGTTGGACTTTGGTTCTAGTGACCGCTTTCGATATGATTGAAAATATGCAGAACTATTCACTGCTATGGCTTGAGTTTGATTTTGTCCCGTATTAATAGCTAAGGAGAGTAGTGAAGATATCAGTTCAGCCTGCTGGGCTGACACCTATGGGAAACCAGAGTGTGTGGGAAGGTATCAGCATGACAAGAAATGCCATCATTGGCAAGGTCAGTCTCCGTGGCCTCAAAGCTGACAAAGAGGTTAAGAGCTGCAAGTCCTGACTCTGCAGTTAGATTTCTACAGGATGAAGAAAAAATAGAAAGGAATTTCGGTAATTCTTGGTTTTGGTTCATCTTCAAAACCACTGTCTACAGTGAAAAAACAACCCAGCACTACCATAAATACAATTTTATCTGTCTGATTTTCTTAAGACAGTGTGCTGTACACAGCCAAATGGTAGGCACTGGTTTTGTTAGGCCAACTTAATCTTGCCAGTAGAGGTTTGGGAGAAATTGTAGCAGAACAATCTTTATTTTAGCACGGTCTAACTGTTGAAGTACAGACCTGGGTCTGTACACTGACTACCAACTTTGCGTTAAAGGTCACGCTCCTACATCTTTCTGCTGCTGTTACTGTGCTAACTGTTTTCAGCTGGTACCAGTGATAAATAGATTACAGTTACATCGTGGTTTTGCTTTGCAGACATAGACAAATATGATTCCTAATGGTAGCAAAATATACATTTCTTTCTCTAGAATTCTTTTTTCAGTGAAATCAGCAGTTTTGTAACTACTTAGCACAACACAGGTTACTTCTAGATTCCGTAGGTTTATTCCTGAAATCCAGGAGCTTTTGCCTGTGCTTTCTTCACTTCTGTCACTTCTTTCACCTTTTAAGCATGTCTTTCCCCATCTTTTTTTCAGACTAGCTTAGAAGCTTGCTCCTCCATTTCCTGCTGAACAAGCTTCTCATATAAAAAGCACTGCCTCTGAACTGTCATATACTATATGATGGTTTGTCTTAGCCAGAACATAGATTGAGACATTGGTTGCTCACATGCGCCTCAGAACTGATATCCTGTAGTGAAATTCAATGGCATTTGGCAGATTCATTTCCTTTTTTCTCACCTCCATTGTGACGTGCAGACTGTGAGGCCTAAATATTCACAGGCAGGTTCTGGCCTTTCTTGTGTTATTCACATTTACACTTTGTGCTCTGCAAAGTTAAGCAGTTAGAAAAGACTCTCATAATCTCTGTCCTCATAAAGAGCTTGATCTACCAAGGTTTTTAAATACATGCTTAATTTTAAGGAAAGAAATAATTGACTCCTTGTTGACTTCAGCAGGATTATTCACAGGCTTAAAGATGAGATCCTTCTGTAAGTGCTTTGCTGGAGTAGTGCCAAAGCGGTGTRTAAATCATAGTGCCCCAAAATAAAATGATGGAAAGAGTGAGGTCTGTTTGACAATATTACATAATGCATTTCAAAAAAGAAAAGCTTATTTTAAACTAAACCTATTGTTTGTGTAGCAAAGCCAAATTTTGTGTGGTTCTAATTTACTAATATAGTGGGTATGTGATGCAGTTTCAGACTGGTAGCTCCAAGTATCAGTAATATGCAAGATTTCATAAATGTGTCAAGTTGGGTAGAAATGTTTTATTAATCCTACAGGGGCTTTTATGTGTTTTACTGTATTTTGTTGCATAATTTATACGACCATCTTATGAGTATATGATCACTTTTTATTACCTTAACACTAGGTTAATTAGAAGGTATTTTACTCTATTTTAACTATGTGAATCTGGATTCTGACTTATTTTCCCAGACCTGAAGTGTTCTTGGTTGCAGATTTAAGGTGACTTGGAGGTTGATGTTAAATGTTGTTTTATGAGCCARAGTTCTAGTATCATTTCCTCCAAAAGCTGCCTAAACTACACATGTCCTAAAAGCTTTTCTGAAAAATACAGCAGCATTGTGAAGTATCCAATTCTGCAGTCTTTGGGAACAGTGAGTATTGGCAGCACATTAAGTACTCTAACTTTGTCTTGTTAATGCTCTTGTCTTGTCTGACAGGATCTCAGCTAAGCAATTAGAGACCCTAGGCCTGATTTCCTTTTCTACTTGTGTAAATCAAGAGTTATTCCAGTGATCATGACAGCATCATAGTTCTCAACTTTGCCCTTCCAGATGAATTCCCATTTAATCAGGGCTGGGTGGATTTACCCAAGGGTACATCTGGTGAAATTCTTAAGAATCAGGTCCAACAGATGAGAAAATACTGTAAAAGTGATGTCAGTTACAGGAGAACTTGACCTGCTTTCCTTCCTGTTTGCAAATAACAGCTCTGAAGTTGAGAGCACCAGTATTAAGAGATTAAATGTAAAAGATATGGGGAAGGTGACGACAAAGAACCTAGTTCTCTGAATGCTTTGGAAAGGTCATTGCCATCATCCCTGTTTTACAGTTAGAATTAAAGCATGGGGAGCTGAAGTGTCTTGCCCAAGGTTGGCAGAGAGGCCGTGCTAGAGCAAGAAACCGAATTTGTCTCTCCCGTGTTCCCAGTCCAGGCTAAATGATATTGGTCAAACTGCCACCCCTGAGTGAAATACAGTGGACCACAGTTTGCACTGTCTCTGAAGCTGCGCTGACATTTGCACATTTTTGTGTAGGTGTCAAGTTTTCACCCACAAACGAGATACTTGACCACATAGTCACCTGAATTTAAGTGTCAGGGATCAAATCTGCTGAAGAAGCTGTGCATCAAATTCCTAAGTAATTTATGGTTGAAATTAAATAGGAGGTAGACTTCTAAGTTCTCAGCCCTCAAATGCTTGCGACTTGGCCCCTAATTTCAAACATGCTCATGCAGTGTCTAGTGCAAAGGCGTGCTCCTTGTAGTTGGAGCCTATCAGAGAAAAAACAATTCACAGACAAACATGGGGAGACACTTGAAAATTAAACCTCAGTTTAAAACATACAGAACTGTTGCAAGGGAAACTCCACTGTACTGTCCTAAGCAGAGAAGTTACTTATAAAAAGTTGATGAAAACACTCTGCATGGCCAAACTGTAGACTGATTTTTCTGTTTAATGTGAATGCAGTGATTTGGCTGTATAATTAGTTAATGTGTAGTACAGTGTGATTGTAACTGCTTGATGGCAGCCTCTTCATGGTAGTGAGAATAAAAAGAAATAATGAGCAACTTAGACCTGGTAGCTGCATGTATGTAGGTAATCAAATAATCCTAGCAAATTCTGTCAAACTGTACATGTGAGTGAAGTGCAGATTGGTGGGGTCGAGGTTGATGTTCTTCATTGATGTGACAAAGTTAGCATTTCTCTTTAATGTTGTAACAGGCATTGACAGTATAAAGATTCTATAATAGCCTTGTTCTCTGCTGCTGTCTGTGCATTTGCGTCGCCCACMCTTCTGGAAAACAGTTTATGTTTGGATGTGTCTTGTTTCCTGTTGAGAAGTTTTGTGGGGATAATGACAATGTCATGGGTTTTAGCAGTTGACCATTCCGCCAGCTGAGACATGTGCTTTCATTCACACAAAGTCATGTTGTTGCCAGTTCCTCATCAGGGCAAGAGGAAGGTGAAAACTCTTTTCAGGTGCATCACCCTAGGAATCCTATATAATACGGGATGAAAAAAACTCAGAGTTTTTATCAGCTTTGCTGATGATTAGCTTCATTCCTACATTCTTAACAAAGGGCGAAATATGGCAACTCTGGGATTCCAAATGAATGATCCAATTGAAAGGAAAAAAGCATGCTGATCGCCTGCATTTTTGTGCCTTGTTTTTTTGCATATGATTAGGCATGGCTTAATTCTGAGGAAAGATGAAGAGAAGGAAGACTTTCAATGCTTTTTTTTCCCCAGCAGATCAATGTGCTTTTTCTTCAGCAAAGACTGTTAGTTCTTTGTTATTTTTCCTTTAAGTGCCAACCTGCCTGAATTTAGCAGRTAAAGGGGATTTGTTACAAAATCATCTTTCAGTGTAAGTGACAGTCACTGGATGGGCCATATTAATGTTGAAACATATTTGCCCTCTGCATTGCTAGTGAGTCTTATGGAACCGAGTGCTAAAATGGGTATATTAGGTTACCAGACTGGCTGCAGACATGTTTGTCTTGAGAAGTGAAGTTTGGGTCCATGCAGAGTTATGCACCATAGCCCATCAACAGGACCTTCACCTGATTGACAGGAAGCCTGTCTGCTAGCAGGCACATGCCCACAGCTTACAAAAGGAGGCATTTCAAAAAACACCACCCAGGACTTGAGCTGTGCCAGTGACCGCTTGTTTGTTTTTGCTGTGGAGTCTCTGAAAGGTCAGTGCTGCAAATTATCTTTTCTGACCATCTCTTCTTCCATTTCCTTCCTACTCTATGTGCAGTAGCCTTCCAGATACTGTGTATCATGAGGGCAGGTCTAGAAAATTATCTTCATCCTGTGAACTTTTATATAGCCAAAATCTTCCTCTGGGAAAGCCGTTCTTACCCTATACAGTGGTGTCACAGTTGCAGCTCACAGAGCAACATTAGCTGAATTTCTGTTGCCAAGGAAGAGCTTGACTCTGAGCGGGATGTTCTTCTAAAGGAGATGTCAGCTCTGAGTCTGCTGGTTTTCCTGGGCTGAAGCTTGTTGTTTTGTGGACATACTACCAAGCCTCTTGTTTTTATTTTATTTTTTATTCATATTTGTGAGGTAAATGGGCAGGGAGCTGTAAGAACGTGCTGTATGTCTTTAAGTATCTGATCAATTTATTTTTGTAGGGAAAGTAATAGATAACATGGCACAGCATGAAGTTATAAAAGGAGGTTGCAGTCAGTACTGCTGGCATTAATTTAACTAGAGAATGTGCCCTTAAATGTCAGGAGACTCTGCAAGAAGCACAGAGTTATTTGAGAAGACAACAACTTTGATGTTGATGTTATCAACAAAAATGCAGAATATTAAAAGCAGTGTTCCAATTTTGCCATTTTTTTTTCTTATTGATAAAACAACTAGTGCTTTAGCAGGTGCTCTGGGAAGGCTAATGAAACTATAATGGTTATGGTGAAAGAGTATACCTGGAACTAATTGCCTCGTATAGGTGACTCGCCACTGAAGTTAGCTCACAACTGGTAAACTGAACAGCTAATTTGATGTGAAGATACCGCAGTTACATAGTACCTTGTCTTCTTGTACCGGCAGATGAAACGAGACCAGACAATCTGGGCTATAAAAAGAACATAGGCTGCAATCATATTTATGCTATATCAAAATATAAGAATGGCCATTCTTGATCTAGCTAAGAGCTTGTCTGTCTTCAGCAGGGCGACTGGTGGATGCACAGGGGAAAGCACAGAGAAACATGGCAGTAGGATGATCCTTCCCCTCATATGTCATCCCTGCTTCTGTCAGCTGAGTGGCTCAGAGGCTTTCGGAGCCAAAGGTTGCATTAGTTTGTGTTTAATACCCCTGATGGGCCTGTCATCCGTGAATTTATCTAATCCCTTTTTGAACCTATTTGTGTGTCTGCTCCCAGAACATCCTGTAGCAATGAGTTTCGCCCTTTACTTACACATTGTATGAAAAAGCACTTCATTTGCTTATTTTAAACACGCTGCTTGATTGCTTTGCTGGGTATTCCTTAGTGCTTTCATTAAAACAACGCAGACCACTTTGATTTCATAATTTTCTTCACACTATTCATGATTTTATAAATCTCTGTCATCTCTTCTCTCAGCCTACTCTTTTCCAGGCTGAGAAGTCTATTTACTATCTTCATATATCAAAAGCATTCCATAACTTTGATCATTCTTCTTGTCTGCTCCATCCCCTTTCTAGTTCTGTTAGATCAGTCCATATCCTGTAACCATCTGTGTCCTCCTTTTGCAGCCATTCCCTTAAAGGGGAAAAAAACTGATTCAGGAGTGCTTCTCCCGGCTGTGGGATACCTGAGCTCTGCAGCCTCTCTTGTGAGTAGGGAGTTTGAATCCACCCTTCCCAGTTCCTCTGAGAGCACCCTCAGGCCATCTACCCATCCGGGTCAGGGCATTCCCCTGTTTTTATTGGAGCTGGCATAGAGTATTTATCAGGGCTCATAGGAGGCAGCCAGGGTGAGCTGGACTCGGCTGTGCTGTGGCACTACGATGCACTCATTCTGCTCCAGGACTCCACTGAGCAGTCACGGGGTAAACTGCGGTTGCTGTCCTCGGAGCTGTGACAGAGAGGACTCTGGTCTCTCTCTCTCTCTAGACACATGGCTTTAAACACGCACACACACACGAATGCATATCCTGTCATTTAATGAAAGAAAGAAACAAAATACGAATATTAGTTGCAAAAGTTCAGTGACTTCATTATAAGGTGTATAGTCATCTCCATGAGTTGGAACGTATTACTACTGTGGTGTTTTTTTTCCTTCAGTTTTCAAAATCCAAAATCAACACAGCAGTTGTGTGTGTAGGTTTAGGAGTTAAAGAATCTGAGTCAATAAAGAAAGGCCTTGGGAAATGATGGCACTGATCTGGTAAAGCTCAAAGAAATACAGATCTTTGAGCAGCTGCTGACAAGCTCTGGTAAACCAGGGGGTAGGAGGGTGTTAAAAGCAGCCAGTGAATGGCAAAACATACTGATAAATGACTACATAACACTCATTATTYCTAATTTAGTTTCTCAAACTCAAAACCAGTGGAATGTGTTATTGTTTATTATAATGTTATTATTATTTATTGCTTGTCATATAGTAGGGCTCAGAGGTCCCATGATGATGTTGTGTAAACGTATAGTTAAAGGGCTACATTTCTTACTTCCATTTTAAAGTAGCTTAGAAAGTCCTAATAATTTACTGCTTAATAAATCTTTATATATTCCTGTAGCATCAAAAACTTAATAGGTTATTACTAAACCTAGCAACTTATAACTTCTTCCATAGATGTGCTCATAAGCATTTATAGTACACAATATGCACATCTGAAACCTTCTGATAATAAGTATTAATCACTTATTAATTGTTCACAAATTATTAATAAATGAAAACTCAATAGATTTTCAATGTTACGAAAAAATTCACTGTTATATTTTCTTCAAGGGCAATATAAAAAGAACTTAACAGCTGAGCATTTAGCCATATAAAATTAGAAATCTTTCAGGAAGACTAGGTGTACTTGTTCAGTCCTTGAGACCTGTTGAATCTTAGCAGCTGAAATCATATTTATGAAAACAGATATTGAGTACCTCCTGAAATCAACCAATATAGCCTTATTATTGCTGAAAGTTTTCTTAGGCATTCCTATATTTCAGTCCCTGATTTTTTTGTTGGTGCTTGGCATATTATAGCAACTACTTATGTCATGCATACAACTGAAATAATGATATGTGTAAAACCTAATTTTGAATTTTCAGAGCTTCATACRAATTAATTTGTCTCAGCAAAGTCATCTATATAAAGATTTCAATTTGACAGAATTCACATAATGAAATGATAGATAGATATGTTTGCTTGTGACAGTAACATGAAGTTACATCAGGGATTAGAAGCCCTTTTTTCTAGGTACTGTCCACATACGCGATTAAAAAAAAACCTGTTTTGAGAGGGAGCTTAGAGTCCAGTATCAAGAGTAAGCACTGGTTATTTTCCATTGTAATTGTCTCTGAAATTATACACTTTAACAGGAATGATTTGTGGATTTTTTGCTCTCTTTTCCTACGCATATGTACTAACAATTTATACATTTGCTTTAGCCAAGAGCACTTTGTTTTCATTTTCAGGGGCTAACAGAATTACCAATGACTGTATTGATAATCTCAGGGCTATTTTTATATGTTGACTCTCTTACAAGCCTGCTCTGCTTAATATTAAAAGCATCCTGCAAAGGTACAGTAAAATGATATTAAGAAAATTTAATAAAGTGAGATCGGTGCATACATAATTTTTATGGGGAATTTTATGGGAGTTGTGTGCACACACTGATATGATAGTAGACCCATTAGATTTATTTGTAGCAAGAGTGCTGTCTCTGTAATAAAATCATGAGCTTGAGGTAAGAGTGATACTGCGTCACATGCTTCACTTGAGAGTTTTCCCTGTATTCTTCTTTATCTATTTTTATTGTTGCAAAACTTCTTAGAAGCTGTGGAATACATATAGCATGTACTGCCTAATGTACTGGCTTTATTTCCACCTTATAATTTTCATGTTTTATTGCATTACTTTTGTTGTCAGAATGTTTTGATTCCTTTTGCTGTTTATGCTCTTCCCATTTGCACTTTTGTCTGGTCTATTTATTATATATAAGAACATGAACAGCATCTTTCTGGAGGGGAGCTGCCGCAACATCCAACCACACCTGGTAGCTCAGAGATTTGGTAATGTCCCACTGCAGAGGCGATTGCTAAAGTTACGTGATTTCTTTTTTAACCTTTGTGTGCCTGTTTCTTACGACTGACGATAATGTCCTGCTGAGACATCATTATGTTTTTGCAAGGGATTTGTTTGTTTTCTGTATTTCGCTAATTATTCTCTCTCCTGAGACAGAGCATTGCATGTTCATCCAAAGAAGTTGTCATATACTCACTGTAAACAGTAGGCATTAGAATAATGGAAAGAAACATGTTTGTAATGTGTTTGTCTTTTTAATGTTTAACTGCACTATTTGAATTATTATGTAGTTATTTTAATCGCCCGCACATAACTAAGCCATCTATATCCATACAGATAGGAGAGGAAGGAGGAACACTGTTAATATATCCCTACTATATAGTAGTTGACTGTTACCCAGTTCTTCATTCTTATGTTCTTCTATTTCATTAATATTATCACTGGTATCTTACAATGTCCATTGGTGTGGAATTACTCAGGGATGTGTTATGACTGTTTTCTTCTCTAGGCCCTAGGCTCCTTGATCACCACTCTCCTGCCACAAGGGAGGTCATACAGTGGTTAAGAAGGCCTTTTGCTTTGAAAGCTCATAGTGATTTAAAAGATATTCAGTACACTTAAAATAGCATAGATCGTTCGATGTGGTAGTTTCATAAACTAGTAGAATATTTTTAATGGATTCATTGCCAGAAGGATGGTAGACAATCATGTACTTTCACCCACCTGCACAGCACAGTCCAAAGCATCTCATTTATGAACCTCTACATCAAACCCATAGCTTCTACTTGTGCGATATCAGAGCTCTTCAGAAGTTACCCTGTCTTGCTGAAAAGACTTTAAGGACTACAGAATTAACTGTACTCAGGGTAGTTGCTACAAAGGTTATTTGCTTTCATGGTTATGTCTTTGCATTTATTTATAATCTCCAGTTGACTAGTTTCAGCTTCCAACACATCCTTGGATCTTCTGATGCCTTTTCAGTTAGATCAGAGACTCACAATTAGGAATCTCTTCTCCATGTAGGTGTTTGCAGACTGGAGTAGAAAAATTTCTTTGCTGTTTCTTGGATAAACTAAATCAATTGAGCTTCTTAAGCCTCTTATGAAATATGTTGTTCTAGACTTCAGGTCATCAGCCTAACCTTTTACTGAACCTCATCCAATTTTTAGCCTCCTTTTAGAATTTAAAAACAAGAACTAGACTTTGGATTCCAGTGGGTCTCGCTGATGCTGCAAGCAGAAATAATCACATCTTCCAACTCCTACTTGATAGTGTTTCTGTATATAAGTACTAAGGATTGCTTGACCTCTTAACTATATCACTGTTCAGGAACTTCACGTTCATGAGACTGTCTTCAATAATACTATTGCACTCCAGGGTATAACCTCCCATCCTTGTAGCGTGACATATATTCTTTGCTCCTAAGTACATGAATCCTATGTTTTGTTGTATTAAATCAAGCCTCGTTCATACAGGCCCAGTTAACCAAGGGATACAGAACCACATGCATCACTGGCCAGTTTCCATCGTTAACAACTCCTTTGAGTTTTGTCCCATTTTTATTTTTTAGGAGAGCCTCCACGATCACATTTTTTGTTCAAACTATCCATGAATCTACCCCCCAAAATAAGTACCTGAACCTTAGTGAGAACACCTCATTTCAGGTAGGAGGCTCCGCATCTCCAAGAGCAGGGGCTGTTTTTAAAAGCTTTTTTTTTTTGCTCCTATCAGTAACAAAAAAGCAAAGGTAAACACTAGAGTAGGTGTATAAAATAGTAAAGGGGACAGACAAATTCCCTTGGTTCTGAATGTTTATCTTCCTTTTCTAGCTTCAGTGGTAAGTTGTGTCATTACCAAATCTGTCTCCTAACCTCTCCTTAACCTAACTGTGCTAAATTCCAGTGGTCTGTGAAAGTACATATTCTCTAGGTATAAGAATAGCAGCTGCAGTTACACTAGCTAGAACAAAAATGTGCAAGGGCTATCAGTTGTCTTGCCTGGAGGCATAAGATGATTGCCAGCTGGAGTTAGGAAGATGTGTTTCCTTCCTGTGAGGCATTACATAATTGTGCAGGTTTATTAAGTGTTTTGGGCTTTTTCCCCCATGTTTGTCCAAAATTTATTATACAAGCCAATGCCATAGGAAGATACCAAGCTAAAAAAGCAGTTTGGCTTGTGTATTATGGCAATTCCTTTTTATTTTATTTTTAATGCTGTCCAAAATAAAATGAGATTCACTGTGTGTTTTACCTTGTTAATTTTGTAATGTATTGCTTTTAACACTGCCCTGCCAACTTTGTGACGCAAATTTGACTGCAGCTGAGGAATATTGTTAATCCTCTCATTTCCTTGTGGGGAATCAAAGTTGAGCCAAATGAAATGTTTTGTGTTACGGTGTGGGGATTCTTGTTTTCTTGTAGCGTTGGACATAAAAAGCAAGTAAAAATGCTGGCTGCCAGGATCTCACTAGAGTGATACTGATTCTCCACATCCCATTTATGAGACACCAATAAAGCAAAGTTATTCTTTTTCATCTTGCAGCTTACTCTTCACCAAAGTAAAACTGGAATGGGTACATAAAGGACCTGAAGAGGCTCTGGTGACTTGCAGACATATGTTGCAGATGTGGCAGATGGTATATAATGTTTCACAGCACAGGTGGGCTTTCTCCATAGTCTAACAAGTTCAGATTTTATAATGAAAATGCATTTTTCTTCTTTAATTGTCCAGATACTGAAGTTACTTTGCAAAAAGGGTGATAAACAGAACTGTTTAAAAAAGAAACATGTAATATTTCCAGCCATGATTTAAAAAATAATAATAATAAAGCAAGATTTTAAGAAGCAGTTTGAACCAAGAGTTTCTGATCTGGATGTTTAAATTGAACATCTCTATCCTTATTCAGATGTCTAGAATGGAGGACTGATTTTCTTTTTTTTCCCAATAGTGCTGAGCATCTTTTTGCTGTTGTTCAGGTGAATGAGTCTGTAGTGCTTTTTACTACCCAGGAATGTGGAGGGGAGGCACAGTCCTGAGCTGAATAAGTTAAGATATGTGAAAGTTACCAAGCTGATTTTCCTTCCCACCCACTCTGGATGTTGCTCCAGTCATGGTACCACAGTACAACTATCTTGGGAAAGTTATCCTGACACTGTACTTACCTCTTACGTGTAATGTCCAGAGAGGTTGTGTCTGATGGGAAAGAACAGCATATTTGATGGCAACAGTCAYGTCAGCAAGTTGCTGAAAGTTTGTAGTATTCCCCAATTTGTGTACGTATTTACATAGGCCTTATAAACACCAGAACTGTATGTACAGAATGATGCATATCTATGTCTGTGTTGACCTTGAGGTATTATTAGAAATTCCTTGTTGGTTCAGCTTATCAGCAGCAAACCAAGCACAAAAATCAAGACACTTACATAGCAGAAGAGAAATGGCCTCTTACAGGCTGGAATTGTTGATTTCCATAAGCCCTAGACTCTTTATGTAAGGATTCAGTCTTGTACCTCTCATGCGAATAATCTTTATGCTGTAAGTAGTCCTCATGATGCTGAGCAAATCCAAGCTGAACAGACAGGACTGAGTAAGACTTACTCTTGCAAGGGAGGACTGCAGACTGGAGAGTGAAGAGAGTAAGTTGGAGAACACACAAATAGTTCAGCCATTTGTACTGCATTTGGGTCCCAAGCTGTGTTTTGGCCCTTACAGTTAAAGAGCCAAGAGGCAACAGCTTTAGGCTTTTGATAAGCATCAGCCATACAAGCCTAAACAAAACAAAAATGAGGGTTGTTTTTAGGAACTCCAATGTATATTTCACTGTTATTCCCAGAGGGACTTTTTGGCTTTCTAAAAAAAATTCTTCACGCCACATTCTTTATTGGGAGGTACTGCTTGAAAAGTAACAAGAATGAAATTGGTACCTGCAATATTAAAGACTGAATTCAGTGACCCAGGAAGCCCCTTCTTTGAAGCAAACTGCAGCAGTATCAACTAACAGTTACAAAATACTCTGGGTTGGGTTTTCACAGGAAATTAAGGGAAATTTTTGTCAGTGGGAGTTGGACGCGGACATTTTTTAGAGCCTCTTGAAAAAGAGAAGCCTGCATTTGTATAAAGAAATTGAGATCTGGTGTATACAACACTTCACTAGTTCAATCAGTAGCTAATCACCCATACTGTTAAGTTGCATTTTAGTTACATTTGGTTGCATTTGTATGACTTCAGTTTCCCAGCTTTGCAATCTTTATTATGACTTTCTCTGTTGGACTAAAGAGTCTTTCAGTGCCCAATATTTTCTCCCCAGGCAGGTATTCATATGCCATGCTCCAGTCCTCTCTTGTCTTCTTTCTGATAACTGAATAACAAACTAAATAACAATAACAATAAAGTGTTTCCTTCAGCTCTTCTTGTGACTCTTTTATTCACTTTCTCAACTACTTTTTAAAACATGGACATTGGAGCTGCATTTGGCATCCCACTATCAGCCTTTCCATTGTTGTATGCATGTGGCAAATGATTTGGCTACTGTCCCTTCTTTGGTGTGTGGAAAGGCATTCTTGGTTTAAGGCCTTGTGCTGCAGTTTTGAAGGAGGAGCTCATGTTCAGCCCTTTTCCAGGGATTATTAAAGCCTCTGGGAATTATTGTTTTGCAGGATATRCTCCATCTGCTTATTAGGCTGGGATTTCAGTCTGTTTTCCCAGTTAAAAGGCCATGTCATGGGCTGTATTAAGATGCATTTTGTTGACTGAGGCCATCTCATCAAGACTACTCTGAATGCTGATCTCCTGTTGTCAGTTTTTACTACTGCCAAACCTATGCTATCCACCAGTYTCCTCAGCTGCCCTTTATGTAGGCATATAATATATAATGTATATAGGCATATAAGTCAGTGTTCAGCCATGTGCCTAAACACTGACATCTTGGTGCTGAACTAATGCGTCAAAACATGTTTTACCTCACGTTAGTTATATTTTTAAGTGCCTCTGCCATGTTCCTGTGTACATAATGCACCAGCAATAAGGGGATATTCCTGCAGTTCCACGAGTAGTCCCCAGCCAAGGCAATAACAGTTGTGCAAATTCTGGGTAGGCMAGACAGAGGTGCAGTACAGAGAATTTAGTTTTTCCTTACGTCTGCCACAGCAAGATAATTTCAAATGGCATGTCAATGTGTAAAACAGTACAGAAGTCAGGGAAGCCCAGTCAAGGCTAGAGGTTTGTGTGAACAAATCTGAATGGCCAAGAATTCAGGGCCCACTAACAGAAACTATAATTTGGATTACAAAGCCCAAGTAAAAGGTTAATTAGCTATTGTAAATATGATTATGACTATGATGAATGACAATAAGTAGCTTTCAATCCTAGACTGTATAGCTGGTAAGGACAAGACTTGTTTGTTTTTTCTGTTGTTCTCTATGATAACAGAATAATCATGTTTAAAACCAAATAGCAGTCCCAAGCTAATTCTTTTGCTAGCTTAATGCAAATTCAAAGGGAATCTTGTACAATCCATACCAAAGGACTGATTAGACTAGAAAACTAGACATCAGAGCAATCATGAGTCTGTGATAACTTTTTTTCCTGGGGCAATATTGTCTAAAGGCTGAGCTGCACACTTGGTAGTGTGCCAGAAAAAAGTAGTGAGGACAGTCACTTCTCCTTTTGATATTTTGTCCCTTAATGGATGATGAGAGGAGATATCATCACCATCTGATCCTAGGGGAATGGCAGTCTATGTGGTGACAGGAAGGCTCAGGAGATCTGCATTAAGTGATTTTCRTTTAGGCACCCGAGGTTTTATCAGAGTTTCCCTTTGGAAGACCTCTGCTGAGAACAGAAGTCAAGTCAAAGAGCAAACCAGATATTCTTCCTTTCATAATGCAGTACTATGTAGTAGCTTTTATTTTCCTCCTCCTCCTCTTACACAGGAGAAGATAATCCCTTTGAAATGAAGAAATTAGCACCTGTATGGAAGATGGTAATTGGTCTGTTTTGAAAGGATTAGCGTAGCAGACCTGTGAACAAATCCTTTTGCCGATAAACCCAAGGGACAGTGCTTCTTCCTGGTGTGTGTTGGGGGGGGCGCTGGTTGGCCTTCTCTGATCTGGCTCCCAGCTGGCAACATGGTCCTTGTGCAGTGGTTCATGAAGACCTCAACAATTACATAAATCAGTGGTGGCGCACCTCCTGGAGCCCTTGCTGGGCACTGTGTCTCTGAGTATTTGATTTCTGCTACATTTGGGGGGCTGGGGATGTTAAAATGACACATTCAAGAAGATGATTGCCTGCACCACGAAGGCTGAGTTTTCAGTTCCAGTAGAAGTTAGATGAGATTATTGCCTGCTCTGAGGAAAGCGTGGTCTCTCTGCTGAAAGGTGACTAGATAACACGGGTTTGTTTCTTTACAGTGGCTCTGAGAAAGAAAGTAGTGTTACAGAAATGCCGATGATCAAAAAGCATAATGGAATGCATCTCTCACTCCCGGATGCTCATGACACTGATTCTGGTGAGGAAACAAGATTTTTGCTTTCCCATCCTAAGTATGTACTTTTGTGAGAGAAGAACGTGTTATTTTCTGGTGGGGAGTCAGAAGGTATGGACTCTGCTCTTGGACCTGTCTCCAGGGCCGCTTCTGTGCTGCTAAGTGTGTCACTATGGTTTATCTGTACCTCGGCTTCCCCATTTATAAAAACACAGACAGACATGGATTCCTACTTTCTTTTACAAAGCTCTCTGAGACAAGCATGAAATGTATTAGAAGAGAGTTTATTATACTTCTGCAATAACTAATTCAGTCCCCCCCCCTTTTTTCCCCTCAAATTTAACACTTTTAAGTGTCCTGTTCATGCCAGCTAATAATATTCTTGTTTTGGAAAGCTGAATGTGAATGTCATTTTCTGTTAGAGGATGATTGGGTCTTGGATTTTTACATAAACTGTGTGATGCTTACTATATGGTAAATATATAGCAACAGTAACACATATTGTCGGATGTAAGTAACTGAGACATCAAAGCTAATCTTGGCAGGAAGGGTAAAGGAGACTTTCTAACAGTGCTTCTGACTTGTGATTTTATCATGAGTCTCATGATATTTGGTGTTTCCTTTAAAACCCCAACTCTCAAAATCAGATAATTATGTGAGAAACTTGCCTTTTATTTTATTTTATTTTTTTTTAGGGAAGCAACTTTCTACCCTTRTGGATATAGAGAAACACTTGGGAAAAAAAAAGAACATTACTGGTTCAAAAAATGGACAAAAAATATATGAAAACTTATTTATTTTTAAAAACTTTTAAGCAAGCTTCATGCTTCAAGGTCAGGAGATTATGGTTTGTTCAGGTCTTAATCTTGAACATTTAGTACTGGCAAAACTGAAGTCACACACTCAGCATACATGGCTGAAGAGGAGCCAAGTTCCTCAGTGTTAAATGTATGACTTTTATTCAATTATATGTGTATAGCCCCCATTTACACTCCCCTAATGTTTAAAATGCATTACAAGGTTAGGTCTTGAGCACACCAACACTCAGGCACATTATTCACACATTATTCAGTGTGTCTGCTCTTACTTTTGTTTGCAGTGTTGAGCCCTTAGGGTCTGTATTTATGATATTGTAATCTTATTGATTCTATATACATATATTTATGTAATTTTTAATCTGCTTATGCCACTTCTCTTGTATTACCCTTTGCTGAGGTGAGTCTCTGTATTTTGTTTAAATCCTTTTTCTCATTGTTTGTATGTATCAGTGTTCTATAGTATTTGGCTTTTAAAGGGAACAGGACAAATACAGCACAGGTGAAGGACAAATACAGCACAGACAGGTAAAGGGGATATACTAAATAAATTACAGATGAATATGTGCAGTTTGGCATGTTAAGAATGATCTGGAAAAGTAAGTGAATGTGACAGGAAGACGTTTCCTGGTGATACAAAATCATTTGAAGGTAATTGTGAAGATTTGCAGAAATATCCCCTATCATCCCTGATACTGGTCAGTAAAATGGACTTTCAGTTTCAATGGATACATGCTGTGAAAATGGTTTGGAAGATACTGTAGGTAGTTTGCAGAAACATCTCACTAAGCATTACTGGAAAAGAAATAGAAGACAAAACAAAATATTATTATGCCACAGCACATATGTTATCCATCTAGTTCCTGGTCTGCTACTGAAACAGTGCTTGGCTTTTGGTGCTCAGACTGGTTGTATCCTGGATTCATCCCTGCTCCTTCAGCTCTAGCTAGTGTTTAATGCTATGTACAGGATACACTTGTTCTTCGAGGAATCCCTTGCCTTGCTTTGTAATTGTATGGAGAAAGGAGTGTGGCCAGGCTTGAGCTACACCCGTCTTGCAGCATGGTTTGAGTTTTTTGAGAATGCTTGTCACCAGCGGAGCCTGTAATATTTTGATGTTCTGGGGTGCCACCTTCCTAAGAGCTCACTCCCACGAGCATCTCCTCCCCAGTCCTCTTTTGTAGCTTCTTCCAGCTTTCCTGCCTCCTGCTCCCTCCTCTGCTGCAGACCTGTAGCACCTCCTCCTGAGCCAAAGAAGACAAAGCTCAGGCACGTTCGGTCTCCATGTCATGCCCTCTTCAAAAAAGCATCTAGGTTGAGTGTCTGTCCCAGCCTGCTCTTATCCCAGTTCTAGCAGCTAGCATGCAATGGAGCAGCTGTAACTCAGCACAGAGTGCTGTATGCCGTGGTGCTGCCTGCCAAAAAGAGCAAATAAATGTAAAGTACAAGCTTTAAAGCAGCTTTTCACACACATAAAGTGATTTGCACTGAATGCAGTTTATCTGTAGCCAAGAAAGGTTTTCCTTCCTTGTCCTTTGAGAATCTAGGTTTCAGTGCTAATGCACTTGCACCCACGATGGAGGTAAGGATGGCACGTGTCCCTAAATTATGCCATCCGCCATAGCTTACAAGTGGAGCTGGCTGCTGTAAGCCGAGGTGCGTGGCTTGCTGCTTTGCAGGCTCTGCTGCCACTGCTGTTCTCCATCTGCAGAAAGCAGGCAGCTGGATGTATTGTCCCGGTTGGGGCCCTCTTTGAACATAGTAGGAGGTAAGATCGGAGAGTGCAGCTCTAGCCCCCGGAGCTGCATCTGCTGCTTACTGCTTTGAAGGAGGGAGGAGATCTGATTTTTGCATCATCCTGGAACAGGCTGCAGTTTCCATCGTGAAATCCCCAGGGAGTGTGTGGCAGTATCACTGTAATGCACAGGCGCTCTGTGATCTCTGGGCTTGTCACTGAAGGGGGGGGATTACTGCGTCTGGGTTTGACACTGTCCTCTCCCTCAGTTAGACCACAATGAGATTATTTGCTGTGCTAGAATTTTAGTTTGGCTGCCAGGATGATTAATTCCTCTCTATTTTCTTCATCTCCTCCTGACTGAAGCAGCATTCCTAGCTAAATTCACTGATTGCAGGCAGCTGCTTTGCTCTTTCATTCTTTTTGTGATTTAGTCTTATCTTATAATGCTATTCCTGAATTGATTTAGACTAGGGAATTCTGTGTTTCTTATAAGCCTAGTAAATCTACTGAGGTTCATTTCTATTTTGATTTCCATTTTTTTCATAGATGTAAAATGTTAAACCTGGCTCTTCTTGGTCTTATAACAATCTTAAAACAATGTTTTAAAATTTTTAGATATATTTTTGTATAGCTTATACTCTGAGCTCATCACATCAAAAACAATTTTGTTATGTTTATGATTTTTTTTCCAAAATGTGTGGAGGACTTTATTGCAAAATGTGAAGTTTATACTTTGTCTAGTGGAGTTGTTAAAAAGAGAAAGAGACTATACTAAAATAACAAATTGATGTGATATCTTCTTATGCCAACATTTGTGTGTATTTTGAGACATGACATTAAAGTTCTGTGAGGCAGGTTTTGTGGGTTTTTTTAGCATAGAAAGATCCATATTTCTTTAGGAAGAGACATTTTGTAATGAGACATTCAGAGACGTTTTTTAATGTCGCTTGCTGTTTTTTTGCTCTCTCTCTCTTCCTTCCCCCCCTCCAGATCAAAGTGATATCAGTGTGATACATGCCTGCCTCCTCTCTGAGGAGACTGCGTGTTAGATGTATAATCTCTTTTGGCTCCAGCAGTGTTGTGTTGAAGAGGCTGCTGCCCGCAGTTTGCCCCCGGGGTCACCATATTGCCTTCCTGCCATTCAGATCTGTTGCTGTGCCACCTCCACTCAAAATAGGCCAGGCTGGCAAAGACCTTCTCTTAAAGTGTTTATTTGGGCAGACAAGCATTCAGGAGTGTTCCTGTGAGTGGTTCAGCAGGGATGGGGAAGAGGAGCAGTAACAAGCTTATGTGTGTAGGCTGGGATGGGGGGAGCCTTTTCAGCTGTCATATGTGCGACTGGAGCAAGGAGTGTATCTGTGTCTGATACCATGCAAGGATGGGAAGGGATCCCCTCATCTCTGCCTAGTGTGGTTACCTTCCTTGCTTCAGTTTGAATAGGAAAGAAAATAAACGTCAAAGGACTGGAATGCCAAAGGCTGTTAAATGCAAAGAGCCACCACTTTAAGTGCTGCATAACTTGGGTTCTCTCTTTATGGCTGTGCATTTTGAAGCACACAGCATTGAGCAAGATCATCCTCAAACTGCAGTCTTTCTGCTCTTGGAAACTACCTGAGTAATGAAGAGAAGGGAGGAGAGGAACAGCTAACTTGTATTTCTTGGAGGGCGACTAACTCAGTGATGGTCTTTTAAAAGCCTGCTTCATGCAGGAAGGATGCCTTGTTAGATCCTAAGTGGCTGTTCAGCCTCATGGTAATGTGTGAACTTCTCCAAAATGCACAAAGTTGCCTTATGGTGGCATAGTCTCCTTGGATTGACTTGGAAGGAGAAGAGGGTTTCCCTGAGCTCTAAGGGTGTAAATAAAACACCACCTCATCTGTCCATCTAATGCAGTCAGAATAATTCTCTACGTTATGTACAGGTACTTTGAAGAAACATGGCTCCAGAACGCCTCTCTGAAACAGGGCAGTCTTAGCAAGCTTTCAAAGCTTACTAACATGATGAGGAATGCTAATATGAGAATCTGGTTAGATTGGCTGCAAAATCCCAAAAGCCCATGTAATTTAAAGTTTGCCAATTTAGAATGCAGAAGGCCAGTTCTAACTTTGAAATGCTCCTAAACAACATCAGCAACCATTCACGTGGCAATTTTCATGTTGCATATCCAGTGGAAGAAATTCTGCTGGGGCTTTGGATTACTTGGGATGACTGCCTATTAGTTTTTCCTATATAAAACAACCCTTTTCTGACTTAGAATTCCTTGGAGTCATGTTTCAGTGAAATATCTCCTAAATGGAGGGAGGGAGAAGAGTATGTGTGGGACGGGCAGGGGGAGGAATTCCATACAGTGAAACAGGCTGAAGATTGATCTGTTAAATAAACTGTTAAATAAAATAAATTCTCTGTACAAAGCTGAACAGCTTTTACTGTACCATTAAAGCCATAATTACTACATTACTGCTTTGTCATCTCTTGGAACATTAGATCAGGCATGTCTTTGAAAACATGTAGGAATTTTAAAAATGCATCTAGGAAGAGCACATTTGCATTTTCCAAGTGAGCTGTGGGAGGCGCGTGCACTGAACACTGCAGGGCTGTTTTGAAGTTCTTCTGCTTAAAATGAATGGCATTAGTTAACAGTGAGATAATGGAACAACTATTTCCCATAGGCTGGGAGTTGCATTTGTGGCCTCTCCCTAGACGTTACTCTTTCTCACAGGCAGGCAGCATTGCCTTGGGTTACATAAAAGCTATGAGCTATATTCTGCCCTGCGCTGTGCAGGTGTCTTTGCAAACACGCGTGCACAGGAAACAAGCCTCCCCTCACGCCCAGCAGAAGGCTGGATTCTAGCTCAGCGCTCACACGAGTGCGGGCCAGGGGACTGAGCTGCTTTGCCTGCTGGCCCCCATGGGTGATCGTCTGCTGGCAAGGAGGTGTGGTCTGGCAACGTGTCTTCAGCGCTCTCCAGCTGGAAAAGCATACAGTTCCTTTTAAAAAGACCGTTTCGTGTGTGTGTCCCTTGACAGGTTTTTTGCCCTTCTGTCCCTTCCCTTTCCCAGAACCATCCCAACTTCTCCAAGTGCCTATTCCAGGATCTACTACTTCTTCAATGTTGGTTCTGCAAGAAAAAGTAGGATTTTAACTCCAGGATCTTGTGGTCTACAAGGTCAGCCTGTAAGAATAAATTGAAGAGTGATGCTAATCAGGGCTAGTGCTTCAGTCACAGTAACTCTATAGAGAGAGCACTTGTCAACCTTAAAGTCATGTTAAACCTATGTATATTAAATTAATTATTTCCCAAAGCTGTAGAAAACAAACTCTGATATCTCATTTTGTAGCTTCTTGCTTTGTTGTTGCTCTCTTGGTCTTCCTTTGAGAGGCTGGCTCACCAACATGATCCTGCATGCTGTACTTGAGACTATGGTCTCTGTCCAGGCACTATTTCTGGGAGCAGCATTTGATGTGATGTTTTGTTCTCAGAGATGTGGGTGCCAAATATTTTATTCTTGCGTAAATGTTATAGCGCATAGTAAAGGTTAATATAGTCAAAGCACTGAGTTGCTCTGCTCCCCAAAGTTAAATGAAAAAACAAGCTGTCTCTAAACCAATATAACAATATTGATGTCACTTCAAATCTGTGCGCTGTGTGAATGGTACCTACCTACTTTGTAGTGTTTTACTAAGATTTTACATTAATGGGCCATATTTTGTAATTGTATGGTGACGGTGTGCTTATAAAACAGGTTATTAATAGGTATTCTTAGGATGTATTCAATGATAGAATTCTACTTTCCAAACAATAAAAATACRGTTGCTTTCCCAATGGATGTTAAGCAGACCTTTTTAAATTACTGTCTGTCTCTTAATTCAGTTGTTTGAGCTGCAGCCTTTGGGTAATTTAGCAGGGTTTTGGGTTTTGTTTTTTTTTTCAATAAATCTACCTTTTATAAAGCCAGGTTCTCCAACTGGTTACACCAAATGTCAGTGGAGTTCTTATGACACAAAACTGATGCAGTGGAGTGAAGAATCAGACCTGTTGTCTAATGAGCCAAAGAAATATTATAAAGTATAAAATGCACTGTTCTTTTGAATTTGTTTGGTCTGTAGGATCACAGCGAGCCTCTTCTGTTGCTGCATCAAGACTGGAGCAGGCTATGTCTGAAATAACCATGCAGAGCACTGCACTGAAACAAGGACCTATGCAGCTGTGGACAACTCTTGAACAAATTTGGCTACAAGCTGGTAAGTCCTGGTGTTTGTGTACAACCTGGAATTCCCTTCTCTCCATTCTCCAGTGGCAGAGACCATGCAAAAACTATTCTTATAATTGAGTTGCTTGACATCCTCAGCAAAGGCTGAGGAAGCTCTAATTCTGAAGAGGTTATCATTTTTTTTCTATTTTCTTCACACTTTAAAATACTGCTTTGTTGATACTGTCTGTATATCTCATATTCATGAAATTCGAAGGTGACAGTGTTTCCCACTGGGGTTTTTGGAATCAGTTTGAATGACATGACATAAATATTAACGGAGTAGTTGAAATCAGGGCTGCTTCCCCGTTTTATACCAGCATAAAATCTGCCCGTCTAACCCAGTTGTTTTTGAAATAGCATTTATGTCATTCAATCTAACAAATATGTAATTGGGGTAGTGTGATTTTTCAGCTTCTTTCTGTTTTTTCTTAATACATGGAAAACTTCAGTCATCACTAAAATATGTTTTTAAAAGAAGAGGCTAGGCAGTTCTTCATTAGCAAATGGTAGTTGATAGGGGTACTTATTTTCATTTTGCTTCTTGCTTCCCCTTAATAGGAGTGGGCAAGCCATGTATTAAATGTTATTAGACTGGGAATGTTCCAGTCTTAGCTGAGTTTTAAGTGAAAATCAGTAAATAAGAAAATCCTCCACTCATTTTTTCCATGGCTGTTTGTTCCCAGGGACTTGTAGGTCATGACTTGCATGTCAGTTTGAGACAGTCTTGCAGGGATATCACAGCAGCGTTCATAAAGGAAAAGAGAACAGTGAGAAATAACTCTACCCAGGGGTGACCTCCAAACTTGTGAAAGGGTTTTATGTAGGACACTCGGTGAGGAACCAAGTTACACAGCATATTCTGCCATTTGCATTCCAGCATTTCAGGACTGATTAAATATTCTGACCCTGCAATTTTGCTCRTAGAGATGCAGCTTTTCTTCCACGACTGGGCCCACAGTTGTGTGATTGAAATTACGTTTGAGTGCTGTGATTACTTCTTAGATCTCTCTGCTACCATTTGCAACAAGAAAAGAGCAGAGCCTGCTAGGACCTTGCTGATAATTTGCTATTCTGTATGCAGGAGAACCTTTCAAATTCTCATTTAGCTAATCTGTACAATTGACAATTCTCACGTAAAACCTGGCAGTCTCGCCCTACTTCTCAGTAAAGATTTTTATAGCTGTTTTTGTGGGCCATTTTCTACCGATTAGACTTCACTTCTTGTACAAAATACATTACATTCTTTCTGTTATAATATGGCTAACTATTAAAGCCTATTTAAAGAACAAAAGAAATTACCTTATGGAATGAATCCTTTAAATTAATCACACTTGTTCACTTATTTGCTTGTGCACAAGCAAATTTCAGTGATGTGCTGTGGGCTTCAAAATCACTAGTAAGGCTTTGCTTTATTCAATCTATACTCCTGATTTAAGACTGGAGAGGAGGTGAGTGGGAGAAGAAAAGCTGAGTTTATTGTGCTGAGAAGTCAGTGTCTGTTGTCCATCATCCTGCAGATTGCTGTAGGCAGTTTACGTTTTTGCTGCAGAGTGAAAAGACAAAAGCAATAAAGACCCAGTGCTTGCTGTGACTTGGCTGTGAATTGCTACGGTTACTTTTCTCTGTGAATCTTTGAGTACCTTTCTCAAAGGTGTTAATTAAATTCTTTTAGTTCGGATTCTTTTTATCTATTGTAACTTTTCTGTCTTAGTCTATCATTTATTTAATCTTTGCTTTGTTTCATATTTACTCTTAACTGATCTTGAATCAGGATTGATGTTTTGAAAATATATACTGTAACTGCTGTGCGATTTCATTACTAAAGTCAGTTGTTTTTACGGATGCAGTTTAATGAGCTCTTCTGAGATACTGCCCATTTTCTTCTAACAGTACTGTGGAAGTCATTGCATTCTGATATTTGCAGGGGTGGGAAAAGAGGAAGGTATTTTTAGGTAGTTTTTACTCTGTCCAGAGAGGGGCAAAGCATCTGGATAATAAGATGGCTTCTTTAAAGCGAGTGGGATGTTATACTGGGTCTAGCGAACAGAATAGTCCAAGAGTATCATTGGCCCTGTCTGCTCATTGGCCCTCTCTACTAGAATCTCTCCCATCCGGAAGGAGGGGAGAGGAGGAACGTGTATGTTCATAAGAAGCTAATTAATTCCAAAATAGAAATACTTCATAACAAGTTAAAAAAATATATGTGAGTAAACACCAGTTGAGGTCACTAAATGCTTTTGTATTACAGCTCACCCAAAATGAAGAGCTATGTAAAGCAACAGGTGATTAGCATAACATTCTGACACCTGCATCCAGAGCCCCTTCATATTCATGAAAGATCCACACCAGTATGCTGGAAATTTCAATTGGATTTAGCTTGGACTTATCCTCTTTCGGTCAATGACTCATCCTATGACTTTAGGCAAGCTGCCTGACTTCATACCTCAGTTTCCTATCTCTAAAGGGAGGACAATGTTCATCTGCCTTTGGGAAATGACTTGTTTATTGTTTTTTTGTTGCTGTTGTTATTAATACTGTAACCTTTTTAGGATGAATCATAAATGTTTAGATAAAATCATTACAATTTCCTAACCTCGTACAGTAAATTTATACAAAGCATCCATCTTTTCTAGACACTAACAGGATGCAGCTGGCCATGCCTCTGTGTGTAGGTATGGATTTAGAGCACTGGGCTGTAATCCTCTCTGTGTTCCATTAAAGCCATTACAGTTCCTGTGCCTCTTCATATCCCAAGGCATGAAAACTAATGGTACCAACCGACTGATCCAGTTAGAGCTCTCTGTGCTTATGCTGGAAAGAGACATACCGAAAGAAAAACTATCCCATGGCTATATGAGGCTGTTCTTACAGCCCTCCAGCAGCCAATCCAGGCCACAGAGCCAGCACAGACAATTGCATGGGGACCGTTTGTGTGTGGTACGGTTGTTAGTTGGAGCTGACAGAGGATTGGTTACTGCATCACCCTCCACCTGCAGCTGGATTAGGAGTTCTGGGCTAACCTGCCTTAGGCATAAGCAATCCTCAGCTCTTGGAGCTGGAAAACCTTTATTGTGCTCTTAACGTGTTTCACAATTAGTGCCCAAGAGCTTGTGCATTCCTTTAACAGTGGCTGAAGGCTGAGCTTGTGAACTCTGTGCAAATAGTTATTCTCTTACATGCTGTGATAAGGATGCTTATCTTGCACATAAGTGGGCATAGACTTCATGTTTTAATCTGTAACTTTTCTGTGTTTACAACCAGCACAGTTATGTAGGAAAGATAAAGGATGTAGAACGATAAAGCAGTGGCTTTGGAAGTGTAGCTGTTATTCCAAATGTGCTGTGCCATAATGAACGTTGCCCCTTGGCTTTCACTACAGCAGTGCCTAGTGAACTTTGTCTTGGCTGTCTGCAAGCTAATATTTTTGTAGCTTCTAATAAGCAACCAAAGAGCTGCTTGATGCATCTTTGTTCTCTCGAAAGAGTCCTCTTCTCTTGCACACATCTAAACTAAGCTGAGTTCTCACTATTAATCGTATGTCTGCCCATCTCTTGTAAGACAAGCTTGGAGATGAGTCATCTGCAGGAGGGAACATAGCACATTTCACAGAATAGCTGGGGTTGAAAGGCACCTCTGGAGATCATCTGGTCCAACCTCCTGCTCAAGCAGGATCACCTAGAGCAGGTTGCCCAGGACTCTGTCCAGTCAGGTTTTGAGTATCTCCAAAGATGAAGACTCCACAACCTCTCTGCACAACCTGTTAATCACCCTTACAATAAAAAAGTGTTTTCTTTGTGTTCAAGTGGAATTTCCTGTATATCATTTTGTGCCCATTGCCTCTCATCTTGTCACTGGGCACCACTGAAAAGACTGGTTCCATGCTCTTGACACCCTCCCATTGGATATTTATAAACATTGATAACATCTGCCCGAGCCTTCTCTTTTTGAGGCTGAACAGTCCTGGCTCTGGATCCCTCTATCATATCTTCAGTGGGCTTCCTTATCTACCTGTTCCCCTGGAAGTAGCTGTAATTAGCTTTGGAGGTGTAAGAGGTCTGCTATTCCCAGTGACCAGAGAGGTTGCCCAGTCTCTGCCCCAAGCATGCTTGGAGTGTTGCTAGCAGGCATAACCTGCCTGTTCTAAGTGTTTTGCTACGAAGACTGTGTTAATGCCTGTCTCATCCCTTTTAACAATGTGCCCTCTTGTCCTTTTGAAATGAGATAGCTTCTTTAAAGGAGGGAATTATCTTATTAGGCTTTTGCATTAATAAGCCCCAACATTATTCTTGGCCCCAAGTCTGAGAAGCAGCCCTTTGTCAGGGCCCCATTTTGGGGGAGTATTCAGGAAGGGGGCTGCAGCACACATTCTGCTGTGGTGTGGCTCCAGGCCAGGTAGTCTTTATGTGATCCACGTGCCCATTTCTTCTCATTGTTCTGCTTTCCATGACTGATGGCTTGAACTCAACTTTGAGAGGAGATAAGGAACTTTCATGCCTTCAGTAAAGCTCACTAACACCTTCCACTTCTTGTTGCAGGAAGAGCTGCAAAAGAAATCTTGGAGATTACTGGTGACAATACTGCTAATGTTCTAAAGACAAATCTCTGACCTAGGAACTGCTTTTACCCCTTTTTTTTCCTGTTTGAAATCATTCCAGTTCTCCTCTTTTCTGTTTAGAAAAGACAGCCATGCTTTTCTGCTAAGGAGTATGTGTTTGTAATGGTTTGAATTTATGACCAAAATTTACCTTTAATCCACATTTTTACAAGATCACTTGTGACCCAGAGAGCAAAGCATGTCACTACTGAAAAAAAAGGTTTTAAGCTCTTTGGGTAACTAGAGTGATTTCTTATCTGAAGTAGGTGTGATTATATTTCCAGGCAGTAATAACTGTATATGCTATTTATACAGCATGTTTTAGAATGCTGCAAGCCAGTTTTAATAAGAGTTCTATTACTCCAGCTCCTGTTGCTATATTATTTTAAGCTTTACTTTTTACTACAATGTCCATTTTGTTTGTCTTTACCAGTACTTTATATCTGACAATTTAGCTTCTTGACTAACCCAATACTTTACCAAATATGGCCACTCACAGCAAAGTAGGTCTGGTAATTTGATCTAAGATTGGCTAACTGCCTGCTAAGCATAGTCTTGCAAACCTCACCAGGTAGACCTAAAGCTGATTTAGAGGTGCATTTAAAGAAAAATGACTAGGATAACTGTTCCATGTACTCACAGCGGGGGCTGGAGAGGGCTACCTGCTGTCTCAGTAACATGTTAGAAGTTTACCCTAGGAAAAAAATGTTATAATGAACATGCCATAAATGAGAAATGTAAAGAGATCCAATGTAGCAGAGAACAGTGAGCTAATGGAAAAACATCTGCTCCCCCGAGTTATGTACAGCAGGAACTTTTTTTTCCCCTTCACAAACCGCTTGCGATTTATTTATTTTATTCAGTATGGGCCAATTCCTGGGAAACAAGCTGTGTTAGAGGAGACGGGCTTTGTTCCACGAGAAAATGTCGTCAGGGCCAGTAGACTGGAATCTGCAACCCCAAGTGGTCTGTGTCCACACAGCCGCGCAGCGGACGCCTCGGCAGGGAACAGCCGGAGCAGCAAAGGGCAAGGCCTGTTCCTCCCCTGCTCTCCTTCAGCTTTAGGCTTCCCTTCAGCTCACCCAGCACAACTTACATTTGCACAATTTGCATGTGTGTATTTAAATGTTTTTCCCTCCCAATACTTTTAGCAACCTTGAGCCTCCTCAAATTATTAGCTCTGATACTAAAGGTGTTTATCAGGTTTGGGAGATGTCTTTACTGACATTGCTAGAATAGGGGTCGGATACTATCCCATGATGCAGCGCTGGTTATTGAAGCAATTCAAATATATTTTTTTCTTTATTGTTTAAAAAAAAAAGTGCTTTCAAATTTTAGAATTCCCCATTCACTGCTTGAATGCTTTAGCTCCATAAGCGTGCTGATTTTTGTGGCTCTTTATGGTGATACAGAGCAGTGCAAGAAGGTGGAGCCTGGAGAGGGGAAAGAGGAGGGAGTGTTTTATTACAAAGCTAGTATTAAGGGGAATGAAGGTATACTATAAAGATGGCTGCCCTGCAGTATTTGTTTACTAGGAGGGGTTAGGAGCACTTCACACTGGAGGTAGAAATGATAAAGTGAGGTTCAATCGCTTTTGATATGTTATTGGTGAAGTTAATAAGCCAGCTGTGGTTCTGTTAAGCCTCCCAGTTTAGCAAGCTCTGTCCTAGTCTTTCTGGTGCAGGCTAAGGATGATCAAACTCCCCATTTCTCCTAATCTGACTGTCCTCAGGGGGATACTAGGTTTTCATCTACACTCTCCAGGTTGTATTTATTTTCTGTCAACACTGAACTAAAAAAGCCAAAATGATTATTTGCCTCATATCACTACTGGGCATTCTGGATTGCTTCCTGATTCCCCTGAGGCTTCTGGATATTTCTCATTGCTGGAGCAGGATGGGAAACTTTGTGGACTGATAATCTAATGGCCTGGATGATCTTCAAAGCCCATATGTGGTTTCTCAAAGTCTGGGGCATGCAAACATGCATGTGTGTATGAACACCCACATGTGAAGGAAACAGCTAGCAGTGCTCTGTTAAACAGTCTGTAGCTCCCATGCTGAAAGATGGAGAGGAATCTGTTTCACTGCTGGTGGTACCAGGGGGATAACAGAAGGTTCCAAATCCTACCGTTTCTCAGCTGCTCAGTAATTTTTGGGTGAGGGATAAGGTATACTCAGTCTTCAAGGAAGAAGCCAGACATCTATCAATACCAGGGACAATAAATGTCTCTGGAAGRAAAATGGGAATTTATACTTGACAGGGCTGATATGCGAAGACTCAGAAGACCTTTCTTTGACTATAGCCAGTAATAAATGTTTCAAGAGAGGATACAAAAAAATGCAAAAGACACACCCTTCCAACAGAAGCGTTTTTATGTTACCTGTATCAGTGGTAGCCTGATTCCCTAAAACATGGCAGTTTGCTCCTCTTGGTTTTTCTGAGCTTCCTCTTGTGAGCAGTTCTGCAAGCCAACCCTACCTTCCTAACTGAGAAACTGCTGTTTTGTCACAAGTGAGCAGCACCCCACTTTACTTAAAGGAACCAGGTATCTTGTGACAGGCTTTGTTGTATTTCAAATAATTTTTGACTGCACCATGTAGTAAGAAAGTAGCTTGTGGTAACTCTGTGCCACTTCTAAAGTCTTCACTCTAATGCTGTGTTTGTAAATGTAGAAGCTCAGTTGCCATTTCAGCCCATTTGAGACCTGAAACTTGTAATTTTAAAGTAGGTCCCTGGATTCCAGTTAACTACCAGTAGTAGTTCTTGCCCTTTTGCTTTCAAAGACAGCCTCTGAGAAGGTAAATCTGTTGCCTTTTTCAAAAGAGCAAGTGGCTGAGCTCATGCGGGCAGGAACATACAGCAGTTTCTGTCCTCCACCTTTTCTGTATTGAAGGTATGTATCCAAGGAAGTGATTACAGTTGGGCTATAGCTTGAAGACTCCTCCATCTAATCTGCCTGCAGATTATCAAACTACTGCATGCAGAGTTGTGTCATAATAAGGGGCAATGACTAAACCTCATCTGACAGAAAGGAAAGACGGAGGGAGAACCCTTTGTCTTGGTAATAGCTCTGTATGCACTGATGAAATCTCAAAGGAATGGGCCTTTCTAGCTAGCTAAGGGCTGCTGCACTAACAAGAATTAATAGCTCCTGAATGCTGATGAATTCTGTGGAACAGAAAATACCTCTCCACACACCCTTGCGGGCTGTATCACCTTCTTAAAGGGTGAA
This sequence comes from Apteryx rowi, assembly GCF_003343035.1. Taxonomy (NCBI): domain Eukaryota; kingdom Metazoa; phylum Chordata; class Aves; order Apterygiformes; family Apterygidae; genus Apteryx; species Apteryx rowi. The sequence continues at coordinate 788,623 of NW_020447841.1, read as the reverse complement.
GGGCTTCTCCCCAATGTATATTGCTGCTGGTCATTTGGCTACATGGCGTTTGCCATGTCATTATGCAGTAGCATTTTTGGGGTGGGTGAGAGCAGATCAGCACTTTAGATCCAGCTGACATACCGAATAGGATGATGTGAAGCAGTCTGCTTGTGGGAGTTAAGTGCTGCATCTTGGATAGCACTGAACGTGATTTGCAAGGAATGAGATTTTAACTCTTGGGTGGTTCACATCACAGAAATACACTTCAAAACCATTTGATTTTTTTGGCTAGAATTACAGTTGTTGCTGCTTCTGTGATGACAAGTGCAGTCACTCTTGACACCACTTTGAAACGCTTAGGAAACTGGGAATAGCGTCAGCATTTAAGGTGATGGCAGGCAAATCTACTCCTTTGACAAGCCCTGTGATGCAGACATGACTAGATTATATTGTTGTTACACCTCAGATGGACTCCTTAGCAGAGCTCTGTCAAATAATTTATCTTGGAGAAGGAAAAAGGAGTCTGTATGCAGGACACCCAGCTTTGTCAGAGTGCTCTGGGAAGTGCTCTTTGTCCGTGCATTTCCTGCTGATCTTTGGAGAGCAAATAGATAATACAATTCTGGCACTTCTCACTTGATTAAGGATCTTCACTGTAGATGAGYTTAAATGCCAACAGCAACACGTCTGGAAGAACTTGGAGCTAATATTAGGAGCTAATGATACATCTGAGTGGAAATGTGTGTCGCTGTCAGACACCGGGCCCCCCAGTATTAAGCCTGAAGTATCGGTGGGAGTGTAGCTGCAAGTCAGAGCAAAGGAGGCTATAACCACAGGAGGAGAGGACAGTTCTTTGGGAGAACTGCCGAGCAGGCTGGACAATATGCGTGAGAGGAAGCGTGAAGTGGATGAGGAAAAGAAGTGAATCACACTAAGGTGGGCCTTGGATTCAGATGGGTAGCTACTCTTGGTTTCAGTGGATGCAGGCCCATGTTTCAATTAAAGAATGAAAGGAGACAGTGCACAGTTCTTTCTGTGTCTGCCCATCCACAAGGTGCACTCTGTCTCAGCCCATACCTGTAGGTAAAAATGCTCAAATATTTCCTGCTAATCATCTGCATTCACAGTTTATAGCACTACTCCAGAAAGGCTACTAGAGGAGGTGGTACATCCAGGATGATCATCTTTCTTTGCTCTATAGCATTCAGAGAGCCTCTGGTAGTACCTAGTTCAAAATAGTTTGTAAATTGTTGAAGCTTTTATAAAGATGGTATAAGAGATCACAAGGAAGCCTGCAAATATGGCCTTTAGATTCAAAGCTGCAGAGAATGTTAGTATCAAGAACTATGTAGTCCAACAGTTTGAGGTTCATAAATGTTTTCCCTGAATCATTAAACCTTTCATAGAGTAAGAATTACAGATCCTATATACCTGTTTAACCCTGAGGAATTACCCCCTGCTTTGGTTGTCACATCTTCTCCTATCAGAACTTCCTTGTGTGGAAGAAAGACCAGAAGTTCATTTACAGCATGATTAGGGGATACAAGGAGATATCTAAAATAATCCAATGGACAGGGAGCTGCTAACACAGGTAATGCAAAGACAGGCATTTCAGTACAATGGTGAGGAGGAGTGAGTATTACCATGGTAGATTTAATTTTTTGGTTTTGATTTCTGCCTCTAGCTGTGTTTTTATTCCATGTTGCGTAAGCATATCTTGTTCATCTGTAAATAAAATGAGCATGTAATAGAAGTGAAAAATGAGTTTACAGAAAACCTATTTTAATGCAGGCCTAAATGATTTCCCTTAATGTCTATTTTTAGCTAGGTGGGTGTGCTCCTTTCCTTTCCTAACCCAAAGGCACCTCTCTCATTCTTTTTTATGCAAATTAGACCTCCCACACCATTAAATAATTTTTTATTGACTATTGAGTCTGCAAAGAAATGGACTGAACTTTAATATGCTACATTACCATACCATAAAATACAATTTGTAAATCTTATTTAGATTCTGTGTTGCTGCAGTTCTCTAAATAATTGTTATTACTGAAGAAGATATACAGGCACCATTGAAAGAAAGAATAAGTACTCTCCATTTTGTATGCATTGAATCACAGGCTGTACGTGATTTCACATCTAAACCCCCTTGCTCCTGGTTCTTTTCTGAAATGAAACAAGTCACATTATGCTGTTAGTTGCTAATAGAGCTTTTAATATGGCAATATCCAGAAATTCTCTTGACTTCAAATAGTACCAGGATTTCACCCCTTCTTTTATGCTGCTATGTTTGTTCTAACTTTGCAAATGAAGTGTTTTTCTTCAGACTGGGAATCGGCACTTTCCACATCCCCATCCTCATTATTACCACAAGCACAGCATCAGCTGCCATGCAGCACTTGGCAGGAAAATGCTCTATTCCTTGGGAAGTGCAAGCAAAATACTGTCCTCCCACAAACTTTCAAATAAGGCTCAGCACATACTCGACTTGACAAGATACATGGCCTTGCTTTCTGTTATTATAGATAACTGCACCCTCTTGGAGCCAAGGGAGGGGACACGTGCTGAGATTTTATTGTGATTAAGCAGACAGAAATCCATATGAGTCACTTTTAAAGAGTATAGCTCTTACTGAGGAACTAATGTTGTGCTCGTGTTGGCAACCTTAGAGAATGACATTAATCTGTAGCACAGCCTAGGGATGGCTAAGAATTATTTGAGCATATTCTTCATGTCTCACCCTTCTTCCAGAAGGACCACTTCAAATGTGGAAGGGTGTTTAGCCACAATGTCATTTCAGTACATGATCATTTTTAGTGTTCCAGTAGAAGTGCTGCTTGTGATCCCAGTCTCATGTCAGCCAGGCCAAGGAGCAGCCTTTACGTGATCAGTGCCGTTCAGGCAGGACTGTCTTTGAGATGCTCTCCTGCTCACCTCCACCCAGCAAGCTCCATGTCAGCATACCAAGTTCCCAAAGTCATCTGGGTCACCCAGCGTTTTGAAGCTGGCAGAGGTAGATAGCTACATAAGATGCCTAATTTTCAGACCAACTTTCTTACTCACAGAGGCTTTCCTAGGATACCCACCACCTTTAAAAGTCAGAGGATTTAAGCTTGTGCCAAATTCAGAATTATTTATCAAACTTTAGAGCCTGAATTTGTCATTTTGAATTGGATTCTTGAACCATCAATACTTGCTGCATTACCACATCAGAAAAAAAATGAGACTTTGAGCATTTTCAGTGATAGCATGTAGAGCACAAATAGGTTGTGGGCCAATGAGTAACAGCTGCTCTATGAAGAGAGAGAATTATTTTTTTAATGTACGTATAAAACAGTTTCCTGTTTCAGTTATGTGTCAGTGAAAATCGAATATCACTTCTGAAGCCTTTTGCAATAAGGATTAATAAATCCTGAGAAATGTTAATGTTTAACAGTGAAGAATGTTATGAAATTTATGTTTAACATGAGAAAAGATTTGATAACAAACAAATTGACAAAGTCAGTTAGGCACATTAGTATGCCCATTACATTTTTTTCTTTGCAAGAAAACCACTGGGATAGTTGCTGCTAGTTCAAGAAAGTAAATGACTGAGTAGGTTCTTCCAAGAGCTCCCTTTTATTTTTCTGTAGAGTATATGTGAGGAAGTAAATGTATGTATACACAAAATAAATAAGCCTTTATAATGCAAGCCTTTTGATTTTAATAGAGATGCTAAAAACTTAAGAGACAGCCATCTCATAAACTAAGCACATGAGCAGAGAAGAACACTTTTGATCAGCTTTTAAAATGTGGAAATGCTCTTTTAAATAAGTTATTTAATATCCAGCTCAGTCAGATGTATCCTATTACTCTGACATGTTTAAACTTCTCAGTAGACAGTGATGGCTTATTGTGTTCTTTTTCCCCCCCCAGATTATTTGGAAATATGTATGATGGCTCCAAGTAGCTACCAGCCCTGCTTCCTTAGGGATCGGTTCAGCACATGTTTACATCCGGATTGAAGAAGCACTCCGGTATATCTTCAAGGCTATCCTCTGTCAGGACAACACCTAAAAATGTGCATAAACATCTGTATAGAGCCCTTAACATTACAAAAAAATCCATTCAGTGAATTCACTTATAATAGTAAGCGCTATCCATAGTAGTAAGCACTTTACAGGATCATGCCCTTGCGATTTAATATGTTTAAGGAAGGAGTGTAATTAATGTTAAGAAAGGTGTCTGAATTACTTCAACTAATGGTAGGGTGGGGGKTTTTTTCTTTTTTCAGCTGAACTCTTCATGGAGCAGCAGCATCTCAAGGAAGCAGGCTATTGTATCCAGGAGGCAGCTAGTCTTTTCCCCACTTCTCATGCTGTACTGTACATGCGTGGGAGGCTTGCAGAGATGAAAGGCAATTTGGAGGAGGCTAAGCAATTGTATGATGAGGCACTCACAGTGAATCCAGCTGGAGTGGAAATTATGCACAGCCTGGTGAGTTTGCAGGGGCTCAGCTCCATTATAGTATTTATGTTCCTGATTAACTGTAATAAGAGGGGAGAGGGCTCATGCTTGCTCTGGATGCTATTGTCTTCCTAATCCTGAGAGCAAGTGACTTTGTTCCAAGAATAAAATGGGTAGCTTAAACCTCTATTTTAAGGCTGGATTGAATGTTTTTAACTAATTAGGATTTGTGTCAAAAGTAAATATTTTAATTGATGAATGCTGATAGTTTTGGAAGTCAATTCACTGCTTTATTATTGTCTTTGCTGCTTTTCCTGCTAACTGTTACACATTTTAAGTAATCAGTGCACTGATGTTTGTAAGAAGATCTGAACTAAATAGCTATAGAATAAAGATATATACAAGGTTTTTAAATCTTGGGCTGTTGTGTCTACCCAAAGCAAGCCAAACTGTTAGTTTATGATAAAATTCATCTCTTACTGTCTTAAGCTAAGGCTCTGCTCTAACCTTGTGTAGGGGCAGTGGCTCCACATTTGTTTTTTGGTAGCGCTCCTATCTAGCGAACACTTTTTCTGTTGCACCATCCCCAAAATAAACTTCTTTACAAACACAGGGCCTATAGCTTTCAAACTGTATTGTACAGGGAGCTTGGTGGAAGGCCAAAACCCACTTCTGTTACAAAATCAGAACATTTAATCATATTTCATCAGTTATGTGTCTTGTTAACTCTAGCCTCTAGGTCTCTCTTGGATTTTAGAAGTCTCATAGACTTTCTCGACCAATTTAATTTTTACAAGAATTCTATATCCATATGACACTTTGTGTCTTTGCTAGCAGATCTGTATTCCCTGGCATAAATTTAGTCTGGATAAGATTGGCAGGCAGCTCCAGAACTGAAGGGGTATGAGTGCAGGACAAACACTATAAGAGGACAAACATAAGGTGAAGTGATAATTAAGAGAAAATAGTGGAACCTACAGGCAAGGAATGAGAGAAAAAGATTTGGTAATAATGAATGATCAGTGTTACACTGCAAGTGCAAAACCAGCAAATGAAGAGCTGGTGGCTGGGTTGGGAGGAGGTTACAAAACAGCTGTGCATGTGCCAGGCTTATATGCTTGATGGGGTGATAATATTACTTTGTTGCTGTGATCCAACCTGTACAAAATCAGTCTGCAAAAATCTGGAAAGATAGAATGATATGGTTTGTTTGGTTAGTGTCATGATTGCAGACAAGTCACCACTGTCAGAGTAGCCATCAAGTTAGATGCCGAGATAATACTAACAGTTTCAATTTTTGTCTTATTCTATGGGCAAAACCACATATTGTGTCTTCCCATTTCAGTTGCTTGTAATTGTCCCAAACTATAACCATTTGGAATAAAATTTTCTGAGATGCACATCTGTTCTGGCCCAATTTACTTCAGAAAATGCCACCCCTGACTTAACTGTTTCTGAAAATGAGGCTAGGAGACATGTTGTTTGGCCCAAGTGAAAAGATTTCTGTGGCATCCTCCTTAGTGTGCTTTACTGTCTCCAGGTTCTGTCAGGAAGGGGTGGTCTTTGTGACATTAATGTGCTTTTTACTATCCCTACGAAAATCCTTCCAAGGTTGTTCAAGTTACAACCTTTAAAAAAACATGCATGTTATACATGCCTAGTAGAGATGTATTTCTAAAACCTCCAAAGACTCTGAATGTTCATTCCCCTCAAACCCCAGTAAGCTCCATCATCTCTTAGTGACGAGATGGAAATAAGACCCAGGCAGAGGTAAGGAAGACAGTGAGATGGGGAGTTTTGGGGAGAGAGACTGAGTCCATGAGCAAGTAGGGAAAAGGAAAGACAAACTTGATAACAGAAAAATAAGAGCTGACTGGATGGTTCAGAAGAATGAGACTACGTTAAGGGATAAGGCTCAGGTTGGGAGGTGGGTGTGTTGGAAAGGATGAATTAGAAAGGGCCAGTATTACTTGAGATGCGAATAAGAGTGTGTACCTGTGAGAGTACTTTATAGCCTTCGATCTCCTTAAAATCCTGAGTCTACCCGTCCCTCTGGTGTCAGCAAGTATCAGTGAAAATCACTTGCTTAGGTGTGTACCTCATCTCCTTTAGCTTGGCCATGGTGGCAGCCTGTTGTTCCCACCTGTTAGCTAAGATAGCAAAGGTCTGTTCTATCCCTGCTGATATGATTCATGGCGGTACTTATAGGATGCCACACGATAGCATTCCTTTTTATGCTTTTCCAAAAGCTAGGAAATTGCACATAACAAGTTAGAAGCATCTGATGAGCACTACAGAAAAGCCTGTAAAGAAATTAATCATTCTGTCTTCAGAACAGAGTTTGAATAATGTGCAGTAAACAAGGCTTTTAGAGCTATGCATCAAATAAAAAGGGCAAAAATAAAATACTRAATGGCTGCTAGCTAAGCGAATCTGTCCTGTATACTGAATGAGTTAGGGTCCCCATTGGAGAACTTAGACTGGACTTATGCAATTGAAGGTATAGCATAACAAGTAGTATATTTTGCATCTCCTTGAGGCCATCAAAGGAAGACTGGGTGCCTTTCTGGAAAGTATATATTAGCCAAGTACAAGCCATATTGTTATTAAAAATACAAGTTCTTGAACACAGTTTGTTCAATTGCCCACCTGAGGGAAACGGTATATAAAATGGATTGTGCAAGATGCCAGACTGGATTATCAGCTGGTTCCAAGTGACTTGAAGAAAGCCATGTAAGACACATATAGAGGCAGCTGAAATTAAGTTCACACAAGCTGTTTCAATGCTGGTCTCCCCAAACATTTGAGCACTTAGTTTTTCCACTGTAATAATATTTTTGTGAATGTGTAATCATTTAGGGAAAAACGGTCTGCTTAGGAGAATTACTGTTTGACTTAGTGTAATTGCCATCCAACTGACCTAGTCCACTTTAAGGGAAAACTGCTGTAGACAGTGCTGATTCTCCCTGGTGTATCAGCACCAATTAGCAAAGTAGTTGTGTCTCTCCCCCTAGGCTCTCAGAACTAGGTTGTCAAGGCTATATTTGGAAAATTCCAACTTGAAGAGCATTGCTGGCTTTAAATGAAGGGCACAAATCTAGCAATGAATGAGTTCATCAGGTATCAATAACTTCACTTTGACACAGGGTAGAGCCATCATCATAATAAACACAAGTTCTTTCTCTGCATAACTGAAAAACAGTTGTGTTTTACTGTGATTGTGGGTGTTCACAATAGCTGTCAAATTTGAGTGCTTTCCATATAAAGCCCACTGCGGCACAGAAATACAGCACCATACAGCAGGTCCGCAATGCTGAGTGTGTCCGATGAGATAGGTAGCATACTGTGCTTCATAGCAGGGGGCTGTTGCTGGTGGGTGTCTGATACTGTGGTAAGCAAACCAGAGGCATGTAGAAAATACCAAATAATAGTTATATTGGTTTGTGTTGGCACTTGTATTTTGTGGCAATGCCACAGAATCCTTAAGCCTTTATTAAAAATCCACACATGATCTTTATAAAGTAAGTATTAATGGCTTTAAAACTAATCTGAGAAAGCATATTTGTAGAGGAGGGGCGTTCTATTTTCTTTTGGAAAAACGCGTAGAATCAGGTTGTGGGGCTACTGGAGAGCATACTTAATACCAAAGTATTCCTGGTGAGGTGTGTGGAGCTACTCCACTGGCTGAATAGCTGTTTGCTCTCAGAAATGACCAGCTTGGCTTGACCCTTAGAAACTGTGCATAYTGTTAGACCCACAGCTCTCTTTTGGAAACATGACTCTTGCTAGGGCTTTTTTGACATTTCTGCTCACTCTGTCTCATGCATTTCTGTCTTCCCTCTCTCTATTAGAACAACCCAGTTCTTCTAGTCAAAATAAGGCTCCTTTCTGGGGCCTGCTTGCAAAGATCATAGAGCACTTTCCCCTCTGTTTGAGAGGGTTGATGGATCCTCAGCTGAGTAGGTATCTCTACTGGTCCAGAAACAAGAGCTTAACCTATATCCTCCCATTTCACACTGTGACTGAACAGCCATGTCAGATGCTAGTCTGTGTTTGCCAGCATGTTTCTAAATCTAATAACTAAGGCTTACTTCCTTTGGCATGTAACCARTTTTGTCACATAACTTTATGATATGTGGCTGTGATAACAAAACTGACATGTGCCCAACCAAGTCAGAAAATATGACGTAAGCCAGGGCAGATGATACCTCCTTGTAAGGTGTTGCACAAATCCACCTACCTGTATGTCACTGGAGAAAGAGGCTGAAATTTGCAGGTTCCCTACCACGGTGCATTCAGCACTATTCTCCCTTTTGATCTGGAGGAGGAGAAAATTCATGCCAGCATGTTGGATTTAGGTCCTGCAGCTCCATAAATAACACTGCAGGCTAAACTAAAAGCATATTGAGGTATTCAGAAGACTCCTGCCCAGCAGGCATCTCACAGCACTGTGTTGGACTAGACAAATTCTCAACATGTTTTAGTTCAGGAAAGGAGAGAGAGAATCATGCATTTAAAAGTAAGTGGGTACCCTCATCTTGAACATTGTGCCAGATTTAATGAAAACAACAAAAAATACCCAATAAACAAAGAAAAAGTAAACTATTTGCTTGACTCACACTTGAGTTTTATTGATTGCAATGAAAGATTGTAATGATTCTCTGCTTCTTCTGAAGCCTGAGGCAAGGGTGATAAGGTTGTTATCAGAGTGCCATATAGCACTCTTCACTGCATCATCCCCATGTTTGATAATGAAGCAAAGTGAAATATATATTGGGGGTTTTTTGGTGAATTGTAAAGGTTAAAATGAAAGCAGTCTTTATAATGTGTTCTGTTGTGACCACATAAACAGGTGGAAAACATAATTAGGGAAAATCCATTAGCTCTGTTCCACAATCAAGTCAAATAGAATATGACTTTACGTGTAACGCTGGTTGTGCTAAACATGAGAGTTCTGCTTCTTCCTAGAGGAACTGCCATCTGCACCATAAAACATAGATTGGCACCCCCACAAAATTGCTTTAGAGTCATAAAGTGCTCTCCAACTGAAGTTGGAAAAGCAAACATCCCACTTACCTCAGTATAAGTCAGCCAATCTGGGCGAACAAATTGACCATAAGCTGTTCTGTGACCCTTATTTTCTGAGATCAGCATAGATTTTGGTCTTTTTCCAGGAAGGCCTGATTATTTCCTGTGGAAGATCCCATGTTATATGGAGTTTGAGAGGTATCAGTCACATACCAGAATCACAGAATAGTTGAGGTTGGCAGGGAGCTCTGGAAATCATCTGGTCCAACCCCCCTGCTCAAGCAGAGTCACCTAGAGCAGGTTGCCCAGGACTGTGTCCAGTTGGGTTTTGAATATCTCCAGAGATGAAGACTCTGCAACCTCTCTGTGCAACGTGTTCCAGGGTTCAATCACCCTTCCAGTAAAAGGCTTTTTCTTATGTTTAAACAGAATTTCCTGTATTTCAGTTTGTGCCCATTGCCTCTTGTTCTTTCRCTGGAGACTACTGAGAAGAGTCTGGTTCTGTCTTCTTTACGCCCTCCCATCAGATATTTACACACATTGACAATATCCACCTGAGCCATCCCTTCTGTAGTCTGAACAATCCCAGGTCTCTCAGCCTCTCCTTGTCAGGTGCCCCAATCCCTTAATCATCTTTGTGGCCCTTCACTGGACTTGCTCCAGTATGTCCATGTCTGTCTTGTACTGGGGAGCCTAGAACTGGATACAGCACTCCATATGTGATCTTGCCAGTGCTGAGCAGAGGGGAAGGATCACTTCCCTTGATCTGCTGGCAACACTCTGTCTAACACAGCCCGAGATACCATTGGCCTTCTTTGTCATGAGGGCACACTGCTTGCTCATGGTCAACTTGTGTCCAGCAGGACGCCTGGGTCCTTCTTTGCAAAGCTGCTTTCCAGCCAGTCAGCCCCTCAATGTGAATCTGAAGCTAATACCAGGAATTTGTTGTGCAAGTAGATACTAACCATAATGTTGCCATGGCTGTATTGGGTCACRCTAAAGATCCATCTAGCCCATCTCTCCAACAGCAACCATAAGCTAATGCCTAGGAAAAAAGAGAGCAGGGTAAGCATATATAATACTTCCCCAGGTTTTGTCTTAGCTCAGAGATTTCCTGAAATAGATGCAGTTTTTACTTGCTTAGACATGCTCAGTGGATTTCTCCTTCATGAACTTGTCCTGTCTTCTCTTAAGCCCATGTTCATTTTCAGCAATCATGGTATCCTTTGGCAAGGAGACTCACAGATCTGCTCAGTGCTTCACAAAGAACTGCCAATTTTTGTATGTTTTTGATGGAGCCGTTCCTAGCCACACTGATGCATTTGATGTTCCTCATTCTTCTTTTGGAAGAGACAGTACACCATTGATTTTTATTCACCCCTTCCTTCCCATTACTGATTTCATAGATATCTATGATATCCCCTTTCTCCCCAAAGTTGTCACTTTTCCCAGCAGAAATGTTCAGCTTGGCTGTTCCTTGTATAGAGCCTGTCTCATTCCTTTCATTATTGCTGTTGCGTTTCTCTGACCTTTTTACAGTTCTACCGTACCCTTTTAAAGATGAGAAAGCTAGAACTAATAATGCAGTTCTTACAAAGAATTAGCTTAGCTTCAAAGACAGCATTGTGGACTCAGTGCTAAAACACTTATTGTCCCATGGCCTTCTACTCATATAAATTATTACCTGTATACATTTTCATACAAATATAACAATCTATTTCAAATGTTTTATATTAACCTGATCTCATTACCATGGCTCTGTTTTCATCTCCTTGGGCCTATAGGGGCTGGACCTATTCTGAATGGTTGGCAGCTCTGGTAAATAGATGAATGTGATTTATAAGAGCAGGCAGTGTAACAGTGTTATCTTGAGTCCTTACAGAGGTGTCAGTGTCCCAGTCTGTGAATACAACATAACCAGCAGGCATGCAATTATAGTCTTTGATATATATTCCTGATTTCATTCTGCTTGTCAGAGACATCTTTTTAGCTGATGGAACACGAACTTCTCTGCTGGTAATGCTAGAAGCTGAAGAGCTTGATTAAGAGCAAGTTTTTGTGTAGATTATGGTCCTTTTGCCTAAGATAAGTATATTCCTTTTGATTAGATTTGAGTGTTTAAGAACTATATGTTGCTTTGTTTCAATCTTACTCTCTTCTTAATTGTTCAGTTGGATGCAAGAACTGAAAAAAAAAACTTTATGAAGAGACTTGGAACTGTTTCATTTGGCCGTCATTGTGTGCTTAGGATGCAATTTCATGTTCATTTTAGTAGGAGAGTCGACCTATTGTCTCCAGACTCGCTTTTGGTAGCATCAGGATAATTTGAAGACTACAGTTTCCACTGATTAGAACATGGAAATGAATTATTTCTGTTCATTTATTTCATTTTAGCTCACAGCATGGATGCTTGTTTTCAAAGGCATCCATTCACATAATAAAAACATGGCTTGATTGCTTAATATTTTTAAGGATGACACGCGTTASTTCCTTGGGGATTTGTGTCGTGCTGGTATGAAGTAATCATATAAATCATGGGGCAGATTCTCAGCAAGGGTAAATTATCGTAGCTCCGTGATACCAAGGTCCGTATGTCTTGTAAAGTAGCTAGGCCACTAATTAGAAGCATTTTTTCCTTGAAACCTGAAGTTAGAATGCTTTCTATTCTTAAATGTGGGAACAAATGAGCATAGTTTTCACATTAATACAATTGTTTATCATCTAAGGAGTTGCTTTGTGCCCGTAGTTTATCCACTTTGCTTGCTGTTTTGTAGATAAGCATGCCACGGTCTGTTTCCATTTTCTAGTGACATGTCTTGCTCAGTACTTTATATTTGTGTACAGAGAATTGAACATCACAATTAAAATGCATCCCTCTGTAGTTAGGGCAACTATGTATTTGTCCTAATTGTGATTAGGTGGATAATTGTGTCTAAAGACACAAAGCGCTACCTGTTTTTATGTGTTCTGGATATAGCTCTTCCTAGTTGCATTTGATGCCCCCAGGCTCTCGTTTTGGGGAAGACAATAAGCCAATTAGACAATTAGAGAACTGTTAATTTTAATTAAGTAGGCAATTGTATTACTTTTGTGATAAATTCTGAGAATATTTTTTATTATCTTCTATGTAAACAAATACATAGAATCTTTAAGAAACTGCTGTCCTAAGAACTTGAATTTCAGTGGACAATGAATACAAAATGAATTTCTAGCTGTTCTTTGACATACAAAAAAATGAAGTTTTACCACTAAAATTATTTTTAAAAATTGGAGGGAGTACATGGATACATCTCACTTTCCYGAAGAGCACTGCATTTTAAAATTATATTAAGTACTTTTCAACATTACTATTATTTAAATATCTTGGGATGGTATAAAATGTGTTATTTATATTTATTTTCCAGAATTTCTGCATGTAAAATGTGTTTCAAGAGAGAGTTTTCTTTTCAGATTTTGATATATGTATTGCCTACAGTTTTTAATTACATTATGTCGATGTGATCCCTCACTGGTTGGTGTAGCTTCTGAATTGTAGTATAGTAAAATGCAGGTAAACAGAAAAATAAAAACTAACTTCACAAATTAAAGTACTTAAGATATTCCATATGCCATATCCTCCAAACCTGAGAAGTCATGAGCTGTGTTATTCCGATTGTTTGTGGGGAATCCGCACGAAGAGGCTCTCTCTTGCCGTTTCCGAAAGAGTGTGATAGAGCACTCAGAGCAAATGTCCCGAGAGTCAGAGCTCCTGGTTTCTATTCCCAAGCTGAGCACTATTCCTTTTTTTTTATCAAAACACTTAAGGCTAGGTCTTTGCTACTGTTATGCAACAGGGTGGGTCCTTCCTCTTCCAGAGAGCAAGGAACGGCAACTCAGTCATTTTCCATTGAAGGCAATTCACTGAACAGGGCTGGAGAGGAGGTGGAGCCCTGGCTCTCACCATCCCCTGTGCGGCCAGCTCTGCTGCAGATTCAGCTGTGATTATATGTCACAATTTACCCTGAATCTCTGTAAAACAGGGATGAAACTACTAATCTGTTTCATCTGGGGGTTGTGGAGCTTAATTAATATCTGTACATACTTTCAGATAACAGGCACTCTGTAAGCGCAAAATCTTATTTATTCTAATTATGTATCTTGACTCCTGTGGTGCTTCATTCATTTGGGCTTTTGGACCACAAATTATTTTGGGCAAAGTACTGCGACTGCTCAGCACAAATGATGTGCTTTACAGCTCTGGGTACCCTTATGTCCCTAAATGTAAGTAGTGATGAAAACATTATTGCAGTGGGAGTGGGATTTAGCAAGCAGATCTGTGAACTACTTCTTCCTCTCTCAAGGATTTGTTTTCATTAGAGGAGTCTGCCTTGCCTGTATGTTGTGACTTGCCCTCCATTGTATTGATAAATTGTTTCTGTGGTGCTGTGAAGGGCAGAGTAAAACAGGAGCAAATGTAATTCTGAAGACTTTCTAGCACAGACCTCTTCTCTTCCTGGGGATAAGACATGACAGCGCCTGCAAAAAATAGCTTTTTGCGGAGGGGGGGTTGGGGAGTACTTCCTTTCTGCTCTGACAGTGAATGTATCCTTCTGTTCTGCAAATTCAGTGCAAGCAGAACATCTTTGTACCAGTACAGTTCTGCAGTTTCCCCTGGTGAGAACAGTTTTGGATTTATAAGGCAGAGATGACAGAGCTAAAGGTAGAAAAAGCATTAGAGAAGACACTTAGTCACTCATTACAAGCCTTTCCAAAAATGGAGCAACCTGGAACAAAGTGCCTTTTTTTTTTTTAAAGTAAGTAAGTAATAGTGACAGAGTCAACAGGAGATTCTAGCAACCCAAAGGAAGACCAGTGACGTCTTCTGTGATGCAGCTTGGAGAGCTACAGACTCTGGGACTCTTTAGGTCTACCTAATATGGAGTGTAGAAGAAAACACTAGAAGGGTGAATTAAGAAACTGTTTGCTATATCCTAGGCTCCAGCAGGGTATTTTTTGGACTACTTTCCTAGTACAAAGCATTTAAGCAGTTTAGCCCACCCCGTGGGTATTCCCTGGATGTGGAAAAATCCCTCTGTGCTGTTACCGAGTTTTCCTATGACATTGTTTCTGTTCAACACACTGCATTTCTCCAGTGCATTTGGAGAACAGACAAATGGTGATATATATGTGTTTAAGAAGGGAAGGGATGGGAAAGAATTGAGGGGGGGAGTTATATAAGAAACAGCAAAAAAGCAAAGACTGATGCTTATTTTAAAATACTGAGGTAAAACATTGACTGCTCAGAGAGACTGCTTACGCCTTTTCCATTATATGCTTTCCACACAGCCCTTCAACAGCTTGGTTTTCTTCCTTTTCCATCCTTCTTTGCCTTGTAGGTTTCTGCAGGAGAGGAGCCCAGCCCTGATTTACTTCAGCAGGCTCCTTCAGTGCTCTTTATTTACTATTTTATCTAAGGTAAAATTCACTACAAAGAAACTGAGAGCATGCCTCGGTCAGAAGCTTATTCTAGTGGTGTTGAAAGAGTGTCTGAAAACACAAACAAACCAGGGCCAAGAATTGGGAGGAACTCCTCAGCACTTTGGAAAATAAAACTTGTTAGGAGGGACTTAATATAGGTTTCCTGTTTGTTCTTTGAGCCATCTAAACCTGTGCATTTTTTTTTAGGTGTTGAAAAGACTCCGCTTGCTTGCTCCTTGTTGCCATTTTCCTCTCTTCCTTCCCCATGCTGTTATAAAGCTCCAGTCTATCAGTGAGCTGCCCTTTGATATTGCTAATGTGACTTCTGCCAAAGTGCTCAAGAGTGAGAAACCCCAGCTGGAAAAAGCAGGAAGAAACCCTATGATGGTCAGGGACAGGAGAGAGTAGAAGAGCTTGACTTGTCAGGGTAGCAAAACAGAAACTGTGAAGGGATACATTTGCTCTCTGCAGGTACACATGGAAATAAATAGGAAATGCTGTGGAGACGGAGAGAAGCTGTGTGAACTAACGGATGATCCTTATAGTTATCTGCTATAAATTGGTCCTGGAGCTTGAAGAAGGTTCCTGGCCATCCATGCGGCGCAGTTCTGGGGCAGCCTCCCAGCAAGAGGCATGGGAAGGGCAGTCTGACTCCTCCTCTGATGGAGCCTGAAGCATTTTTGAGAGGGTTCTTGGGAGGGAGGGAGCAGGCCAGAAGGTCCCTGAGAGCAGGGTTTAACCAAACCCAAAATAGCGCTTGCCCACTCTGGCATGCAGTCTGGACTACCCAGACCTGGATTCATACTGTTCTCCCATTTGACCTGAAACCTAAAGTGTCCAGCTAAAAATAAGATGTCTTGCAGGTCTACCTGCAGTGCTGTCTTCCTATTTCCTTTTTCTATTTCCAGAAGCATTTTGTAATGTATTATTTTGAGCTGCATTATTTTTTAATTAAATGTGGAGTTTGAATGTTAGTAGCACTTCCCTGGAACACAGCCCTGACCTCCATTTTTTATATATATATTTAATGAGTTGCCAAGCGGCTTGTGGGTATCATGGAGTGGAATGGTGGATGTAGCTGGAATCAGGAGAGTTGCATTAAAATTCTCTAAAAAAATAAAAAGCATTGTGGCAGCTCAACTCTCTTGACAATAATGTCAAGTCAGGTTTAACAGCATAGTTCCTTATTGAATGAATCCACCCTGTAGGAAGCAGTATGACCTTCCTGTGTGTGTACAAGATAAAAAATCAATATTAATCCCTTGGGAGGAAAAATATAAGATTAACAGAGCATTTGAGTGAGTCTAATGAGAATCAGATGGCAAGAATGTTAATTTGGAAAGAGATACTCATATAAGCTGTCTGAAGACACAATGTAGTAGTTTCCATATATCACCTATTGCCATGCATTCTCCTCAGAGTCATATCTGCAAGATGTAATTTAATGGATTTGCAAGTCTTTTCTATGGCTTCCTGACAGAACAACATGGGATTTTAATCACCTTTCAGTGGGGAGATCCATGACCAGCGTAGTTAGCTGAGCCTTTCCTCCAGGAGGGAGGGAGACAGACTGGAGTATTTGGGAGCCACATACCAACCAAATGTGGGAACTGCGTAATCAGAACCAGGCTCAAGCATCTCTGTCTTGCAGTTGCTCCCTGGAGTCATGCGGTTGGCAGGCATTGTCAAATATAATGTTTGCCTAAATCAGTTCTCATTACTAGTATTTTTGGAAGTTGTGTGGGTAGTAATTTTTCGGTYGTGCTTTACTCAATAGCCCTTGGCTTTATAAGAAATGAAATAAACAAAACAATGGTTTTCTGTGCTTCCCCTTTGCCTCTGAGACTCTGCCGTGGCAGATCCCTTTTAAGTCCTTTTAAGTAATAGGTAAAAATTCACATAACCCAGTTCTCAGCATTTAGCTTAGGTAAATGAGTTGGCTGCTGTCTGTCCAGCTGTTGCCCAGAGAGGGAATTCTCCAAGATTGATGCAGAGTCCCTTTTGGTAGGCTCCTGCTCTGCATTGCCTTGGGGAAGAATCTGTGTCTGTCTTTCCCCTGAAGATATAGGGAGACTGTGTAATTAAGGTGGACGTCTGTGTCGGTGTAGCTCAAATACCTCTTTGAAGTAGTGACATGAAGCAGTTAAGTGTCTCCTAGTGCAAGGTCTAAGGCAGGAAAAGAGGTGAAATTACATTGACTTGTTGCAGAGAAGTTATTGCTTTGGTGTTTTCATATTTAGCCCAGTTCTCTCATTGCTTGCATTCCTCTGTTCAGCATTCATTTTAATACAAAGAGTAAGCTAATAAAAACATGTTTTCCAGTTGCATTACTTAACCAGAATGTATCTGATTTCTAAGCTTGTCTCCAACATAAGAGACAGAATAAAAATCAGCCAGAACACAAATGGCAGCATCTCAGTAGTGCGAGGCTGTACAGTGGAGATTATTTGTTTATGCTGTTTTGCCAGCATTGGCTAGACAAAGGTAAGACTATAAATGTTACAGTAGAGCTTCCCAAATAGGATTACAGGAGTGATATTGGAATGCTAAGTGCTAGCTCCTAATGGGGCCATTGTGGGAGAGATGTCATCTGCCCACTGTTCCTCTTGTATCCTAGGAGCAGAGCAATAAGAGAAGAGGGAGGGCTGGTGAGCTCTCTGTGAGGTTTGCTGCTTTATTCGGGGGCATTCATCTTTTAAGTTTTGATTCATTAGGTCTGTACTGTGTGAGCTTCACTTTGATTCTCCCCAAATCCAAATTGTGGCTGATGTGACTCTGAATGACGGACTTGCTTAGTGGGCCTTAGTAGGTTTTACAACAAACCAGGCAAGTCCAATATAAGCTCTGAATTGAGTGGGGAGCGGGTCTCCGAATCAGCTAATTCTGAATGCTAACATGCATGGTACAAGGCTGAGACACACAGAAACTACCATGTGCTTTTTTAATTGCATTCAGACAAGATGTACAGTATTTGAGTCAGCTCAGCAGTGTTCCAGCTGAAGAAAGTGTTGATGATAACTGACACAAGTGATGATATATTAAGTGTGCTTACTATCTTAGCATACATGTCATGAGGCATGTTAGAATCATAGAATTTAGGTGAGAAAGGACGTTTCCACTGGAGGTCATTTGGTCCAACCTCCCACTCACGGCAGGGCCAATTTCAAAGTTAGAGCAGGTTGCTCAGGGGCTTGAGTCAAGCATTGAATATCTCCAAGTATGAATATTCCACCACCTCTCTAGGCCCGTGTTCTGATGCTGTGCCATTCTTTATGAAGAATTTTTTCTTAATATCTAATCAATCAGAATTTCCCTTGCTGCAGCTTGTATCTGTTGCCACTGTGCACCTCTGAGAAAGTCTGGTCCAGCCTTTGCTGTAATCACCCATTAGGTAGTTGAAGACAGCAGTTACCCACTTAGCTTTTCTTCTGGAGAAGGCCAAATAAACATCTCCCCCACACACCCCGCAGCCTCTTTCCATAATATCTCTGACCATCTGTGTGGCACTCCACTGGCCCTTCTCCAATTTGTCAACAACTTTCTTATGCCAGGGAGCCCAAAACTGGACTCCAGGCCCAGTCTCACAAATGCCAAATAGAAGATCATGATTACTTACTTCAGTCTGCTGTGATGCTTTACCTAATGCAGCTCAGTACGCAATTAGCTTTCGTCCCTGCAAGGGTGCCCTGCTGACTCGTGCCCCAGCATCTCCGGATCCTTTTCTGCAGAGCTGTGCTCTCTCACTAGTTGGTGCCCAGCCCATACAGTTGCATGGGGTTACTCCATCCCAGGTGGGAGACTTCACTGTTCAGCAGATACACTTCCCTGTCAAGTGACAGCTCCAGAGAGACTTGGCTACAGAAGTAGCAGGCAAGCCCTGGGTCGCTAAGGGCCAGAGGCAAATCACACATACTGATCAGGTAGCACAAGCAAGACTTTTGTATTCAGAATAAGTAAAAGGCAAGTTTGATCAATGCTTAACTGAAATGAAATGTAGAGCTGCCATCTCTGAGTTATTCTGAGATTTTGGCATAGTACCAACGGTGAATTTTTCAGTATCCCACAGTGCCCCTTGTACAGAAAGGCACACACTGCTCTGTGGTTTGTTTTTCTTTTTTTTTCTTCCCACCTTGTAGGCAATAAGGAACGATGTTGCCCAAGGCAACATGAACAGAAGCAGAGAAGTGTGATAAAGTTATGCCTCTTGGGAAATCACTAGTCATTGGAAAGCTATTAGAGGAGGACACCTTCAGTAGGAGAGACCCTGAAGTGACCACATGATTTTTGTGCTTTCCGTGTTTGTTTGTAAACAGCCAGCCTGCTAGAATGGTTCTGGCATCCTCTCTAACCTACAACAGGAGTACGTGTGTGTGTTTGTACACATGTATATATCTCAGAGCTGCAAGAAATATAGCATCAGCTGATTTTAGCAGGCTCCAATTTGATTATGAAACCCCAGGCAGAAAGAGCATCTCATGCATCCATTGAACAGTCTCCCCTTGTGCTTTGGAAAGGGGACTGGTCCCCAACAACTTCTGCTAAGTGGGCCATGCCCCAGGACAGGGTAGAGTAAGGCAGTGAAGAGCCAATTCATGAGAGGACTTTCCTCGCAGAATTCACCAGGCAAGGGCAGGAGGGCTCCTCACTTGTTCAAACAGTGAAGCCTTGTTTGTAAGCAAACAGTTTGTGATCCTGAAGCTGGCAGAGCAGGAGGTTCAGTTGAAGGCCCTGCTGGATACCCAAAATGAAAAGCCACCAGCAAAACAGTAGCCATGCCTTGGTTGTGCCTGGGGTTGTTAGGCCTRGGGATCATGAGAAGCTGCTACGCCATTTATTAGTGTGTCAAACGCAGTTGCTGTTCTGTGGTAAACTTACCCTGTGGTCTCTGTCCCTCCCTGCATTACGAGCAACAGCTTCCTCTTCTTCTCCATGACTTGTCAAGCCCATCTGGGTATTGCAGCCTTCAACACCTGCATTGAACATGACATGAACCAGCACTAGAGAGGCTGTGCACTGCCAAAATATAGCACTTGTTCAGCACATCTACGCATAGCATACCAAGCAGGCCAAACTTAATTGGTAACAAAGGTTGAACTATGAATTGTGCTTAAAATACATTGTCAAGCAGCTCTGCGATTGTGATTATTTTTTTAAACAAGAAGAAGAAAGGTTCCTTATGTAAATATTCCCCTGTGCAGCGTTGCGCAAAGCAGCTAAAGGTGAACAGATTTGTTGATTCCATTTGTAGGGTTTTTAATAAGAGAGCAGTATTATTCCCTTGCATCTAAACAAAATCCCTAGAATTTCTGAACTTTTAGTTATAGTAATTTTTGTGCCAAATTGGCAGGCAGTGGTATTTTCCCTTTGAGGCTGTCACTTTCAGCTCTGCAGAGCACAGGAGTGAGTAATACAGACAAATGATGCTAGGTCAAATTAAAAAAATGCCACAGTAAAGCATTCTTAAAGTCAAATCTGAGCCCTTACTGCATCATGAGGCTCAAAGCCTGACACTGGAGGAGAGCTAATAGACTTGTTAACATACAGCCAGACCCCACAGCTTTTAAATCTTTTCTGAATGTAGATTATGCTAAGGATGATCATTAAGGACAGACTTTTGCAGGTAGAAGCAAATATCAATTCTCCTTTGGGCTTCAGTGAGAGTAAGAGATTCTGCACGTATTTCATGCACATTAAGAGCAAAATTGTCTACAGTACCTTCAACACCAGGTTTGTAAACTATTTGGTATCCTGTTTGCCTGAAAAGTTTCTTGCCTTGAGAGCAAGAGAAGTAAATAAATGTATGGAGAGACTGATTAAACCCACAAGCTCTGGAGATTCCCAGACTTCAGAAGTAGCAGAAACCCTCATTTCAGGATTTCTTGCTGTTGTTCCTAGAATACCGCAAATAGGTCAAACAAGCAATCTTGAAAGCGCAGAACTGCTGTTCACTAATAACAAATGGTTGTACAAGTATTTGGGATACGTATTAATTTCAAATTTATGCAGTTGGAAATTATTTTTCTTTAAATATCACCATAGTTACCAGTACTTAGAAGTGTCTCAGCTCTCAGATTTCTTAGGTTTCTCTGAGGAGGACTCTTATATTTACACATTATTGGTTGGCTGACACAGCAAATCAGTCAGATGGGAAAAACCACATACACCATTTTAAGCCAACCTCTTTAAATAATGAATGAGGAGCAATCAAAGGAAACAGTTTGGAAGTAAACCATTACTTGAAATTAATTTTTCCAAATTAGCAAAACCCTCAAAAATAGCAGCTTCACAAAGTAAAAATGGCATGTACGTGAGATCCCTGAGACAAAGAGCAGCCTTTCTTTTTTAAACTTGGTCAGCTATACTAAGTGATTTTTATCAATGTAGCTATTCTCGGGAATAARAATGGTTGCATAAAGTAGTGTTAGTGCAGGCAGCTGTGACAAGTCATGATATATCCATGTCGCACAAACCCTTTCAAGTCAAAGTCATGCAATTGGAATTCTGTAAATGGATTAAATCTCGATTTTCTTGCACCACTCCCTTTCACTCTCACAAGGTGGATCTGCTGGCATCAAAAAGGAACGGAAGAGGAGCCTTGTAGGAAGTGCAAACCTGCTATTTTTGCATTCTTTGATCTAGATGAGTGTTGCAAACTTTTTCCATCTCAGTGGTCACAGAGCCTGTCACAGTTTGAGAAGAACCAGAGGGACTGCTGCTCTGCATCTTTCTTTAGAAGAGAAGACCCTTTAGAAGACACTTCTCTAGCTCAGATACCACAGAGATGATGGTGAATAGGGAGAGAATTTCTAGACCATTACAAATTTCCTTGACTCTTTTTCTTTAGTATGCTCCAGCTTTCAAGACAGGCTGGGCACAGTGGCACAAAATATGAAAATACCTGAGGCAGGAAAGGGATCAAAATTAATCTGAAAAAACAGCAGGATAAATTATGATATATGTAGGTTACTGACCTCCATCCAGCATGTATTTATTGAAGCTGAAATGGCTACATCTTCATTTTCAGGAATATCGTTAAGGTTGGAGAAAGCGAGAGGAAAACTCAAGGGCAAAGAGATGAGGCAAAAAAATTTTGCATTGATCAGAAACATCTGACTTAGAAGGTGACAATTTCAGTAAATTTTTAGTGTGAGACAGATCTTTATCCAGGAAGCATATACGATGAAGTATTTGCAGAAACCTTTAAAAGTAAAAGGGATTGTAATGGCCTAGGTATCTATGCCAGCATATCCCRGTGCTTGGGACAGAGAGAAAGAAAAACCCCTCCTAGGCCTCTAACACTGCCCAGACTTTAGGAGATGTTAGGTAGGATTCATTAGTTAAAGGAAGGGGGTGGCGAAGTTAAGGAAGCAGTGGCGTAGGCACGTATGGGTTCCTCTTCCCCAAGTGGCTAGCACTGATACGCAGAGCTTTGACTAGCTCAAGCTGCTGTGCATTGCTCTCCCTCACTTACTGCACATAGCACAAGAACCTGATGCTTCCACAGCTGCTCCACAAGGTTGGGAAATCAGCACTTCGGGAGTTAAATCAGGGAAGAGGTGAAGTGTAACCATCCCAAACAAAGCTGGGGGCTTCCAGTAATTCCCATCTGCAGGAGCACAGGCAAAGATGGCACTGAAACAACTGGCTTTCTGCAATACTGCAAGCCCTAAGTACTGCCCCTAATGCTCTTACAGTATGAGCATCTAACAGCAATCTTGATCAGCAACCCCAGCCTCAACAGTGAAAGACAGGAGGTGGCAAAGGGTCACAAGGACAAAGTATTTGATAAGCAGCAAGTCTAATCCCTTAAAAAGGGTGGGGGAGGCTATGGTAGGAATATTTAGACACTGCTGTCCAAAAACCTGTAGGCAGTTTTTCAACACCCAGCCAGCATACAGACTTAAGGGCAAACAAACTTCAACTGCAGGAAGGCAGATGGGCATGGCATAGAAGGTGTAAAGTTAGTTTAAAAATAGAAGAGAGAGAGAGAGAGAGATTTTTTTAAAAAACAAAACAAAACTGAATGATGGAATGATTTTGATCTTGCTAAAGTGTCTTAAAATTCAAGTTGATGTGTCAATGGAACAAGCATCTCTTCTTTGAAAGGCAGCCAATGCAAGCTGCAAGGGCTGCGTTAAAAGTTGATGCCTGTTGGCTTTTCCTCTAGGATCTGCTCCCCCACTGCCATGTGATCTTTAGCCTCTCCAGCCACAGATTCAGGTCAATACTACCACAACTGTCACCTTGGGCTCCCTATTTTCTGCCCCTCCCCAGGCAGCAGCAAGTGGCAGAACATGATATTGGCATATTGCAGTTTAAAAAATAGTCAGTGGAGTCAAACTGTGCAGCAGCTACAATGTGAATGTGACCTACCATGGCTTCCTGTATATGCTTCAGATCCACTGCACCATGAGACTGTTTATGAGCAACACAGCATATTTATGTATTCAACACAGTCCCTGTTCTCCTCCCTGTCTTCACCACCCCTAAATCAATATTCTCATCGCATGTTTGGCACAAGCATCTTATGCTAGTTCTGTCTGGAGTTATTTAGGCTTGCAAGTGATCTTGTGAACAAGTTTGTCCAGCTTTTAAAAAACAAACCCCAGAAGTACACCTTTGCAGACTGTTTTTCAGACAGAGCAAAGCTAGTGCCTAAACAGAGGTGAAGAAAAAGAAAAAAGCCTATTTTCAGACTTCTCCAAAGTGCAGCCTGCACCCTTCCCGAGTGTTGCATAGATTTCTGCTTAAGAAACTCCTGCAACTGCCCATCAGAGTGAGCCAGCAGCGAATGCCAGAAGCAGAACAGAGATTGCGGGGAGGGATTTCATTCTCCTACTCGGCCAGATCCTCTCAACAATAAAGCAGAGTGGGTAAAAGCAAAAGACATGTTAACTGAAGCGAGCTGAACTGTTCCTTCATCAGTGCCTGAGGCTTATTCAGTTTATCCTGCATTAAATTCTGTCATTTTAGGCCCTGATCCTGCACTGATATATAGGAGGGTGACTTTCTCCATCCATGCCTTAGTCCGTCAAAAAAAAAAAGACGTAAACATCATGAAAACCAAACTAGCTACTCTGAAATTTTGTTTAACCCAACCCTGAACAAATGTGTTATTATTTAACTCGAATTTCCAGTTAAAAAAAAAAAAAAGTCCAGTACTGCACACAATCAACTTTAGACAGTTCAGATATACCCCCAAAAAACACAAAATGGAGATAGCATTCAGAATCCTCAACCAGCCTTACCCCTTAAAGCTGGTGAAGTTTTCCCAACATGTCCTAGCTGGAGCTCTASCTAAGGATTTTAAAGATCCATGTTTGTTTAAAATTGTCTCCAGATTACCTGGAACTGAAAGGCCCAGGATCTCCACAGAGCCTTTGGGCATTGTTTTATTTGTTTTCTTTTGTGCATGAATTTGTTTGAAAATACCCAACCGAGCAATAAGAAGGGATTGTTTTTAATCTTTAGAGATGATAGCATGCTGTTTTGTATCAAGTACATGCAAAAATAAAGCATCAGATCTCTTTATGTGAGAGAGCAACTGGAATGTATTGAGCTGTGCCTAGGGGTGGATGAAGAG